>NC_044037.1:103205341-103525183 GCF_901765095.1 Microcaecilia unicolor | reverse complement strand
TATTATAGACTGGTGAGTCTGACGTCAGTGCCGGGGAAAATGGTAGAGGCTATTATTAAAAACAAAATTACAGAGCACATCTGAGGACATGGATTATTGAGACCGAGTCAGCACGGCTTTTGTGTGGGGAAATCTTGCCTGACCAATTTACTTCAATTCTTTGAAGGAGTAAACAAACATGTGGACAAAGGGGAACAGGTTGATATTGTGTATCTGGATTTTCAAACGGCGTTTGACAAGGTACCTCATGAAAGGCTACAGAGGAAATTGGAGGGTCATGGGATAGGAGGAAATGTCCTATTGTGGATTAAAAACTGGTTGAAGCATAGGAAACAGAGAGTGGGGTTAAATGGTCAGTATTCACAATGGAGAAGGGTAGTTAGTGGGGTTCCTCAGGGGTCTGTGCTAGGACCGCTGCTTTTTAATATATTTATAATTGATTTTGAGATGGGAGTAACTAGCGAGGTAATTAAATTTGCTGATGACACAAAGTTATTCAAAGTTGTTAAATCGCGACAGGATTGTGAAAAATTACAAGAGGACCTTACGAGACTGGGAGACTGGGCAGCTAAATGGCAGATGACGTTTAATGTGAGCAAGTGCAAGGTGATGCATGTGGGAAAAAAGAACCCGAATTATAGCTACGTCATGCAAGGTTCCACGTTAGGAGTTACGGACCAAGAAAGGGATCTGGGTGTCGTCGTCGATAATACGCTGAAACCTTCTGCTCAGTGTGCTGCTGCGGCTAGGAAAGCGAATAGAATGTTGGGTATTATTAGGAAAGGTATGGAAAACAGGTGTGAGGATGTTATAATGCCGTTGTATCGCTCCATGGTGCGACCACACCTTGAGTATTGTGTTCAATTCTGGTCGCTGCATCTCAAGAAAGATATAGTAGAATTGGAAAAGGTGCAGCGAAGGGTGACTAAAATGATAGCGGGGATGGGACGACTTCCCTATGAAGAAAGATTAAGGAGGCTAGGGCTATTCAGCTTGGAGAAGAGACGGCTGAGGGGAGACATGATAGAGGTATATAAAATAATGAGTGGAGTGGAACAGGTGGATGTGAAGCGTCTGTTCACGCTTTCCAAAAATACTAGGACTAGGGGGCATGCGATGAAACTACAGTGTAGTAAATTTAAAACAAATCGTAGAAAATTTTTCTTCACCCAACGTATAATTAAACTTTGGAATTAATGATGAGCCCCAAAGTTCTGGAAGACTTTTGTCACCCACCTGTGTGAAGTTCCTCAGAGATTTGAGGGTTAGAAATTTTACACTTTCAGGGAGGACTGCATGGCCAGCTGGGACACATCTGTAAGGGTGCAAGTTTGCCTGGAACCAGAAAATCTCTGCAAAAGCCCTTTTGCCAGTGTTTCGTCTTGGACACTTTCAGGTCATTAGACCTGACCAAGCAAAAGGAGACAGAGATTTTTGTAGACCAACTGATTCATATATTTGTTCGTATCTTTTGTTTTTTTTTTTAAATACATTAGCTGGGTTCTCAACTCTGCACGATTTTCTGTTTTACTATTTCTAACATTGCCCTCCTCAAATTTGAAAACAAAACCAGGGGCCTCATAAGGGAGCAGCTCAGACTCTCCTGCAAGCAAAAAAGGACATAAACAGGAAATAATCTGCAGAGGATAGATGGGTGATCGATCGCAGGGGCGTAGCTACAGGTGGGCCTGGGTGGGCAGGGGCCCACCCAATCTTGGCTCAGGCCCACCCACAGTCTTTGTCTGTCCCTCCAATCAGTGCGGCGGAGTAGGCTGCACTTTCAATTCAGGCACATGGATGGATACAGCCGGAAGCAAACAACAGCAGTCCTCCACTCTTACATGCCTAATTTTTATTGTCTGCAGCCCTGCAGTGCCTCAAACGCAGCGGTGTGCTGGAGCCAGCTCGCACCGGCTCACAAGAGCCGGTTGTTACATTTTGTACCGACTTGCGAGCCGGTTGTTTCCCACTGCGAGCCGGCTCTCCTCCCTCCCGCCCGCCCGATCCGGTCCCTCACCTGACTCTTCTAATTCTTCGGCGGGGCAGGCAATCTTGCCTGCCCGCTACCAGCGCTGACTCTCCCCTGCCGGTTTGCGCTTTAAAAATGGCTGCCGAGACTTCCAGAGGCAGCCTCGTGAGACTTCTACTGAAGTCTCGGCGGACATTTTGAAGCGCGGACCGGCAGGGGAGAGTCAGCGCTGGTAGCGGGCAGGCAAGACTGCCTGCCCCACCGAAGAATTAGAAGAGTCAGGTCGGTGAGGGACGGATCCGGTGGGAGGGAGGAGAAGTCGCTGGTGAACAATGCTGGAGGGGTGGCAGGGGAGAGAAGGGAGTCCCTGGGCATGGATGGATGGAGGGCAGGGGAGAGGAGGGTCACTGCTGGGCATGGGTGGATGGAGGGCAGGGGACAGGAGGGTCACTGCTGGGCATGTGTGGATGGAGGGCAGGGGAGATTAGGGTCACTGCTAGACATGGGTGGATGGAGGGCAGGGGAGATTAGGGTCACTGCTGGACATGGGTAGATGGAGGGCAGGGGAGAGGAGGGTCACTGCTGGGCATGGGTGGATGGAGGACAGGGGAAAGAAGGGTCACTGCTGGACATGGGTGGATGGAGGGCAGGGGAGAGGAGGGTCACTGCATGTGTGGATGGAGGGCAGGGGAGAGGAGGGTCACTGCTGGACATGGGTGCATGCAGGGCAGGGGAGAGGAGGGGAGAGAGAAGAAATGCTGGACATGGATGGAGGGGAGGAAAGAGTGAGGAATGAGATGAGATGAGGGAAAAGGAAGAGAGGAGAAAAACTGCACATGGATGAAGAAAATAGGCAGAATCTGAGGACCCGAAATGAAGAAGAAAGGAGAAATGGAAAGTAATAAATGGAAAGAAAGCCCTGGAAACGGAGTTAAGAGGACAGATAGCAGCAGAATCGGAAACTGGGCCAGCATGATCAGAAAAACAGTCACCAGACAACAAAGGTAGAAAAAAAATCATTTTATTTTCATTATAGTGTTTGGAATATGTTCACTTTGAGAATCAGGTGCTCAACATTAAAAGTTTATATTTATTTACTTATTTATGGCATTTTATCCCACATTAAACATGAATTAGATTGGAACCTGGGATCATTTAATTTTTTTTCCTGGATAATGCATTGCCACCCCCCCCCAGGCTCTCTCCCCGGCTATAGTCAGCTCTGCAATTTGGGGGGGGGGGCACAGAGGGGGACGGGGGGCGCAGAGGGGGACGGGGACGGGGGGGGGGGGCGCAGAGGGGGACCGGGGAGAGAGCCTGTTGTTAAACATTTACCAGCACACCACTGCTCTAACGGGAAGTCGGGACTTTTCCTGAAAATAGGAGGACCTTCTGTCCTGCTCCAGTACGCGCTGAGGCAGCGGCAATACCTCTCTGCCTCTTTCAGTCTCATCGTAGCTGCTGCTGTACTGCTCTGCAGCTCTCTCTGTCTGGGCAATCACCCAGGGGCATAGCCAGACACCCAATTTTGGGTGGGCCTGGGCCTAAGATGGGTGGGCAGAAGAACTCCGCCTTGTCCCACAAGTGATTTGGTTGCTCCCTCTCTCGCCTGCATGCCATATGGTCTCTCAAATATCCCCCTCCCCCACATACCTTTTAAATAGCAGATTTTCACAGCAGCATTAGCAACTAATACACATTGCACATGTTGGTCCCTCAGCCTTCCCTCTGATGTAACTTCCTGTTTCATCATAGGCGGGAATACATCAGAGGGAAGGCTGTGGGGCTGGTTCAAGCAGTACATAAGTACATAAGCACCGCCATACTGGGAAAAGACCAAGGGTCCATCAAGCCCAGCATCCTGCCTCCGACAGTGGCCAATCCAGGCTTCAAGAACCCGGCAACACCCTCCCCCCCCAAAAAAAAAAAAAAAAAAATTAATAATGTTCAATGGACTTTTCCCTCAGGAATCTGTCCAAACCCCCTTTAAATTCCGTAAGGCCAGCTGCTGTCACTACATTCTCCGGCAACGAGTCCCAGAGTCCAACTACACGCTGAGTAAAGAAAAACTTTCACCTATTTGTTTTAAATCTACCATATTCTAGCTAGATTTAAAACAAATAGGAGAAAGTTTTTCTTTACTCAGCGTGTAGTTAGACTCTGGAACTCGTTGCCGGAGAATGTAGTGACAGCAGCTGGCCTTACGGAATTAAAGGGGGTTTGGACAGATTCCTGAGGGAAAAGTCCATTGAACAGTATTAATTTTTTTTTTTGGGGGGGGGTGGGGGGTTGCCAGGTTCTTGAAGCCTGGATTGGCCACTGTACGTATCAGTCACTGCTTGCTGTTATTTAAAAGGTATGCAGGAGGGACAGTTGTTGGGAGTTTGCAGCTGGTGGGGCTTGGGAATCCCTGCCAACCACATTATAGATGTGCTGCTACTGGGTGGGCCTCAACCCAAAGTGGATGGGCCTGGGCCACCCCAGGCCCACCCTTGGCTATGCCACTGATCAGAGTCCTTCAAGAAAATTATTATGTCATCCACATAAACCACGATCTTTTGGGGAATTCCCTTCAATTCATTATCTCACAACCAGTAGAATTGGGATCTTTGTTGTTATGGGCTAAGAGCGATGGTTTAAATGACCCTTGAAGTGACATTGAAGGCAATGCATTTGGAGTCTTGCATGCAGACCACATACACTGTGGCTGCCATGTGCTCCAAGAGCTGCAAGATGGATCTAGCAGATGGGTAGGGTAAAAGGTGTGACAGAGGCATCGAGCAAGGTTGGACAAAGTCACATGTCTGTCCTGTGACAGGAATGCTGTGGCAGTTGGCGTGCACAGACATAGCTCCACATTGTTGTGAATTCTGCAGGCCAAGTGAGAGGAGGCAGCACTGCCTAGTTCCCCAATGTAGGAAGAAATATATAGACTGAAACCCATTTACTGTTACTCATGCCCTGGGGTTCACATTAAGGGCCTGGACTTATCTCACAAAAAATGTTCTCTATCAAAGAAAAAAGGTACATTCACTCCACCTATGAAGGTTTCCCCATGTCCAAAGCCACACACACCGCTGTCTCCCTTTCTTTCTTCACTGCCTGTATAATGCTGATGACCCTGCATACATTATCTGCAATTTGCCTACCCTACACACAGCCTGTCTAATCAAACATCACACCTTCTAGTCTATTGGACAGTATCTTGGCAAAAATCTTCACAACACAATTTAAAAGTGAGACAGGCCTGTATCTAGCATACTGTGCTTCAGACTTCCCTCCCTTATGAATCAAAATTACCCTCACCCCATACTTTGAATCTGGCAGGACTCTTCCAGACTCCTAGTCCTCATTGAACACTCATGCCAGGAATAGTGCAACCTGAGCTTTTATTTCCTTATAATATTCCACTTGGAATCTGTCCTTTCCAGCCAGGGCTGGCTCAATGGATAGTGGCACCCTGTGCCAACATGCTTTGGCAGTGCATCCCCATCACCCCTCCTCCTTCCTTCTTCCCCTCCCCCCCAGTCTAGTCTCTCTTTCCCCTTCCCCATGGGTCTGACACGGCTCCCCCACGGTCCTGTAAAATTTATGTTAATTGCCGGCAGCAATGACATGACGGGCTGCCTTCAACCAACCCCTGTGTGTGCCCTCTGCCACCTCCCAACAACAGGAAATTGCATCTGAAGAGGCATGATGCAGCAGAGGGCAGAACCAGGGGCTGGCAGAAGGCAGTCTGTCATGCTGCTACTAGTACAACTGCCACTTATCATTTCTATAGTGCTACTAGATGTACGCAGCGCTGTACACTTAAACATGAAAGAGAAAGTCCCTGCTTGACAGAGCTTACAATCTAATCAGGACTGACAAATAAGGGGTAAGGGAAATACTTAAGGTGGGAATGGCACAACAGACATGGGTTAGGAGTTAAAAGCAACTTCAAAAAAGGTGGGCTTTCAACCTAGATTTGAAGACAGCCAGAGATGGAGCTTGACGTACTGACTCAGGAATTCTATTCCAGGCGCACGGTGCAGCAAGATTAAAGGATTGAAGTCTGGAGTTGGCAGAGGTGGGGAAGGGTACAGATAAGAGAGATTTACCCGGTGAACGATGTTCCCGGGGAGAAGTGTAGGGAGAGATAAGTGTGGAGAGGAACTGAGGAGTTGCAGAGTGAATGCACTTGTAAGTCAGTAAGAGGAGTTTAAACTGTATGCGGAAACAGATAGGGAGCCAATGAAGTGACTTGAGGAGAGGGCTAATATAAGCATAGCAACACTGGCGGACTATAAATCAATCAGCAGAATTTTGAACAGATTGAAGGGGAGAGAGATGGCTTAGTGGGAGACCTGTGAGAAGAAAGCTGCAGTAGTCTAAGCGAGAGGTGATAAGAGTGTAGATAAGGGTTTTGGTAGTGTGCTCAGAAAGGGATGAATTTTGCTGACATTTGGTGCTGCCTCTGGTGACTGACGTAAACTTTATAGGACCACAGGAGAATGAGATTTGAGGGAACAGTGCTGGACCTGTGGGAAGTGGAGAGGCTGGACCAGGGCTGGGGGAAGAAAAGGCCTAACCTATAGATCAGGTGAGGTCAGAGGCTGTGTATTTTGGCACCCTAAATTGCCGGTACCCTGGGCCAGAGCCTCACCTAGTCCAGTGATTAAGTTGGCCCTGTTTCTAGCTAGGAGTGGAGAAATGGCCTAGTGGTTAGAGCACCAGTCTTCACATCCAGAGATGTCTGGTTCAAATCCCATTGCTGCTCTTTGTGATCTTGGTCAAGCCACTTTAATCCTCCATTTCCTCAGGTACATAGATTGTGAGTCCTCCAGGGACAGGGAAACACCCAGTGTACCTGAATGTAACTCACCTTACTGAAAAAGGTGTGAACAAAATTTCCCTAATGCAAGCTCCTCCAAACCTGAAATCTGCTAATCTACCTGTTTCATTCCTGTCCTTTCTAGTAAGGCACTGATGTCTTCTGCCCCACAGTGAAGCAACTTACTTTTTGCTCTGGATGCTATCTGAAGTATTTATTTATTTAGATTTTGCTCACACCTTTTTCAGTAGTAGCTCAAGGTGTGTTACGTTCAGGTACACTGGATATTTCTCTGTCCCAGGAGGGCTCACAATCTAAATCTGTACCTGAGGCAATGGAAGTTTAAGTGACTTGCCCAAGATCACAAGGAGCAGCAGTGGGATTTGAACCGGCCACCTCTGGATTGCAAGACTGGTGCTCACACCTTTTTCAATAGTAGCTCAAGGTGAGCTACATTCAGGTTCTCATTATAAAGGTCTAACCCATTTCCCATAAGCAGCTGGCGTTAATCTCCCCTGTATCATTAGTATCCAGAAAGTCCACCCAGAGGCAGGCCAGAAATTCCTTACACCTTGTTCTTTTGAACTAAACTCATGTTCACACCACTCCCTTTCTCTTGCCCACCTTCCAAATCCATCACAATTGTGACCAGGGCATGATCCAGTAATATGATGGGATCTATCTTTGTTTTCACCACCTTAGCCAAACACTTCTTAACCAAAAACATACCCAGCCTAGCTTTTTTCCTTGCAAAACAAAAGTAGACTTGTACTCCTGGATTGTGCCCCCCCCCCCCCCCCATTAGATCAACCTGTCCAAACTGACATGCTCTTCCTCAATGCTTTTGCTCTCTGATCTTCTGAGGCCCCTGCTCCAAGTAAAGGATCTGTCCATTTTTCTCAAGGCACAATTCATGTCCCTGCCAACAATTAGTATCCCCTTAGCTTTAATCTCAAATTTCAGGAGGCATCATTGGAAGAAATCCCCCTTTCGACTCATTCAGGGTATAAATATTCAACTTCAACAGTTTTCATTCCTCCACCCTACCCATCACCCTGATCATTCTTCCTGTGTGTCTCTCTTCTCTTCACAGCCTACAAAAGGCAATCTCTTCTGTAGTAGTATCACAACGCCCTTGTTTGCAGAGTTAAAGGCAGAGAAGGCTTTCCCATGCCATCTCACACCCAACTTCTCAATCTCAGAAGGGATCAATCTAACTTTCCACAAAAAAGTAACATCTATTCCATCCTTTTCAGTTTGATAGGGTTATTTAAGCCCCCATATTGAGCAACACGATCCTAAGAAACGTGTGAGTAAACCTCAAACCCAGTCACTGCCTGCTTCCAATGCCTCTATCCCTTTTCCTTTCCCCCTTCCCTCCTCCCTTTCTCCACCTCTGACAATCCCTCCACACAGTCCATCCAGTCAACAACAACCAACCCATAAGGTCCTCTCTCCATGTTCCTTTCATTACCGAAGCTTCCATTATTATTCCTCAGCAGCCCCTCTGGCCTTCATCTCTTTTGGCCATCCATCATTAGCCCAGATATTCAAACATCCTAATCACAAATCATTCATTCCTCACCTTCCACCCTTCATTGCATACCATCCTTCCAAATGCCCCCTCTCCACTATTTCCATTCCTCCTCTTTCTTCCGTGCCTTCAGGTACCACATACTCCTGAATCTCTTCACTCTTTTTACTTCCCAGCTTTATCATTCATACTGGTCAACAAACTCACTCACAGGTGTAGCCCTATACCTCTCTCCCTCCTGTCCTTCAGTCACGAGGCTGATCTAAATAGAGCCTTATTCCCAAGGGAACAAAGACTAAAAGTGTTTCAAGCCTCCATTCTCTGAATCTGTTGGGGTGGAGACCCACTTCTGTATCCATTGCAATCTCTGATCCTTCATTGGCATCATCCATGCTTGTCATCTTCTGTTCTCTAGCCCAAATTTCTTTGGGCTTTGCTGTGCATTCTGAGACAACCTCCACCAGGTTCCCTACTGCCTTGGCATAAGCTGTATCCATTGCATTATGCCTCTGAGCTTATCTCCTCTTGGAACTCTCTGTTGAATATGCTGTGGGGATACTGCCCAGCTCCCCAATGAGTCCTGACCCTGAACATAAGAATAACCATACTGCGTCAGTCCAATGGTCCATCTAGCCCAGTATCCTGCTTTCAGCAGTGGCCAATCTAGGTCACAAGTACCTGGCAGAAACCCAAATAGCAGCAACATTCCATGGTACCCAACCCAGGGCAAGCAGTGGCTTCCCCATGTCTATCTCAATAGCGGAATATGGACTTTTCCTTCAGGAACTTGTCCAAACCTATTTTTAACCCCAAATACGTTGACCACCATTACCACATCCTCTGGCAGCACGTTTCAGAGCTTAACTATTCTTTGTGTCAAAAAAATATTTCCTATTTTAAAAAAAGTATTTCCATATAATTTCATTGAGTGTCCCCTAGTCTTTGTACTTTTTGAACGAGTGAAAAATTAATTGAGCCCATTCTATATCACTCAGGATTTTATAGACCTCAATCATATCCCCTCTCAGCTGTTTCTTTTCTAAGCTGAAAAGCCCTAACATCTTTAGCTTTTCCTCATATGGGAAAAGTTCCATCCCCTTTATCATTTTGGTCGCTCTTCTTTGAACCATTTCTAATTCTGCTATATCTTTTTTGAGATATGGTGACCAGAATTGAATGCAATACTTAAGGTGAAGTTGTACCATGGAGTGATATAGAGGGTGAGATAGAGACATTATAATATTTTTGGTCTTATTTTCATCCCTTTCCTAATTCCTAGCATCCTGTTGGCTTTTTTGGCTGCTGCCGCACAGTGAACAGAAGATTTCAGCATATTGTCTACAATGACACCTAGATCTTTTTCTTGAGTGCTGACTCCTAAGGTGGACCCCAGCATCAGGTAACTATGATTCGGATTATTCTTTCCAATGTGCGTCACTTTGCATTTGTCCACATTAAATTTAAACTGCCATTTGGATGCCCAGTCTTCCAGTTTCCGGAGGTCTTCCTGCAATTTTTCACAATCCGCATTCATTTTTATAAATTTGAATAGTTTTGTGTCATCTGCGAATTTGATCACCTTACTCGTGGTTCCGTTTTCCAGATCATTTATAAATATGTCAAATAGCACCAGTCCCAGTACAGATCCCTGTGGCACTCCACTATTCACCCTCCTCTATTGAGAAAACTGGCCATTTAACCCTACCCTCTGTTTTCTGTCCAGTAACCAATTTCTAATCCATAGAAAGATATTGCCTCCTATCTCATGACTTTTTAATTTCTCAGGAGTCTCTCATGAGGAACTTTGTCAAATGCTTTCTGAAAATCTAGAAACACTACATCAATCGGCTCACCTTTTTATTTACATGTTTATTTACGCTTTCAAAGAAATTAAGAGAGATGTGGTAGCCATGTTAGTCCACTTTTAAAGGTAATCAATAGAAATAAAATAAAATAAAACATAGAAAATAAAATAAAATGATGTCTTTTTTATTGGGCTAACTTAATACATTTTTTGATTAGCTTCCAAAGGTAGCCCGTCTTCATCAGATCAGAAATAAGCAAATGTTGGTAAATAACAGTATATATAAGTGAAACATCAAAGCATTTCAGTGATAGTCTTACAGGATGAGGGTGAGGTGGATTAGGTGAGAGACAGGGACAGCTGGGTGGATGAGGGACAGGGAGATATGCATGTTGATAAGGGGGTGACAAAGCTCTAGAATTTTATGGATTATAATGGGCTAGAAAACCAAAATCTTTAAGTCCTGTCTGGTGGGTGTCAAAATATTTAATCATTCTGACTTCAAAGGTCTTATGTTCCTGTATTGTCTTAAAGTTATCTTTTAGTATTCTCACCAAAAATCACTGATACAGTGTCCTGCTTTCATAAAGTGCTGCCCCATAGGGGTGACATCCTGGTTGGCACTGGCATGTTTTTGGAAGTGTGACGAAGGGTGCTATATTGGAGAAACAAGCCAGATGCTAAAGAAGAGATTTAATTTACACAGACATCATATGAAAAATGCCAGTGCCAACTAGGAAGAAAGAGGGTTGATGCTAGATGGAAGGGTAGGGAGAGAAAGAGGGAGGACACTAGATAGAAGGATGGAGAGAGAAAGGGGAGACGCTAGATGAAAGGATTGGGAGAGAGAAGATGCTGGATGGAAGGATGAGGAGAGAGGGTAGACACTGGATGGTTGGATGGGGATGAAAGAGGGGAGACACTGGATGGAGGGGTGGGGAAGAAAGAGGGGAGACACTGGATGGAGGGGTGGGGAAGAAAGGGGACATGCTGGATGGAAAGGGGGAGAGGATAGAATTAATGAAAGACTGGAGAATAAGAGGAAGGGACACAGGGGAGAACAAGGGTGAAGGAAAGATGAATGGCTACAGGTAGATGAAGTAAAGGGAGGGAAATTAAAGACTGGATAGTAAGAATGAATTAAATCTGGACAGGTAGGCAGAAAAATAAATTGAAGAAAACCAAAATAAAAAAAGAGGAGAGAAAAATAATAAATGGACAGGAAACCCTTGTAAGAGAGTTAAGAGAAGATGAAGAAAAGCAAAAACTAATGACTGAGACCAACACAATTAGAAAAACCACCAGATATCAAAGGTAGAAGAAATGATTTTAAATTTAGGATAAAGTAATGTGGTAATTGTTTTAATGATATGTTTAATTAATTATGAATGTGTTTTGTAATTCACCTAGAATTTGGAGATAGAGTAGAAAATAAATACTAATCAAAACATAAATAAAACAAACAAACAATAAAGGTTGATAAAACACAAAATGGAAAATAAGGTGATACTTGTGCATTAGACTAAATTTAATACATTTCTGACTAGCTTTCAGAGACCACCACTTTCTTCCTCAGGTCAGGAGAGGACACCATAACAACAGTATACTGTACTGACCTGACAAGCAGGAGGTTTTGGTCTTTTAAAGCTAATCAAAAATGTACTAGGCTAGTCCAATAAAAAGGTATAATTTTATATTCCATTTTCAAGTGCCTGAACTTAGCATGTACAGGAGTGCTGGCATTGCTGACCTCTGAACTGCTCAAACAGCATGGTAGGGGGTAGAGCCATGAGGCAGAGTAGGCGGGGCCAAGGAAACATGGGTGGGGCTGGGGCACGTACTAAAATCTCCGTCTCAAAAATTGGGTTCTTTGGCAGTTCTGCACTAACATACCAGTTAGCCAGAACTGGAAGCCTCTTGTCTAGCTTCAAAGAACAGATAGTCCAATAAAAAGGTTTCACCTTAATGTTTTTTCTATTCACTTGAATGCATAGAAATAGGAGTTAACTAACATGTCAAACCATACTACTCTATCATTTGTTTAGCTCAATCATCATTTGTAAATAAGAATAAGATTCACAGTTGTATTAGTGATGGTATACTACCATGGTGCTCATTTGGATCAGGGGAAATTTATAAGAAATGTTAACAGAACCATACCATTTAACACAGTCTCTCTCTCTCTCTCTCTCTCTCTCTCTCTTCCCATATAACATTTTGCTGACTAGCTGATAAAGGACAACAGTGTCCTCTAGTGGCTGCACTCAGGATGCAGATAAATTGGGTTTAGTACATAAGTATTGCCACACTAGGACAAACCAAATGTCCCTCAAGCCCAGCATCCTGTTTCCAACAGGTCACAAATACCTGGCAACATCCCAAAAAAGTTCAATACATTTTATGCTGCTTATCATAAGCAGTGGATTTTCCCCAAGTCATTTTAATAATAGTCTATGGACTTTTCCTTTAAGAAGCAGTCCAAACCCTTTTTACACCCCGCTAAGCTAACTGCCTTTACCACATTCTCTGGCAATGAATTCCAGAGTTTAATTACACATTGAGTGAAGAAAAACTTTCTCTGATTTGTTTTAAATTTACTACTTTGTAGCTTCATCGCATTCCCCCTAGTCCTAGTACTTTTGGAAAGAGTAAGCAAACAATTCACATCTACCCATTCCATTCCACTCATTATTTTATAGACCTGGAAAACAGCATGTAAGCCTCCGGCCAAGAGTGATCATTACCCTCTTTACCCCTCCCCCAAGATTATATACAAATGAGTGCATATTGAGCTATAGATCATTACATACTTATTTTGACTGAGCTGGAAACCCAAATAAACAGCAACAAGTAACTTTAGTTTTAAAACCAAACATTAAATAATTAAATAGAAAACCATTCATTACAGGTAAAATGAATCCTATCGCCCTTTAAAAAAAATAATATTCACATTATGTCACGTTTTCCAAGCTGGAACTGGGTTTGTGAGCCCTTGGGCCACTGCCGAGGAGCGGCAGTGGCAGGCAAAACCACCCCACACCGGAGACTAGGCAGAACAGGACTGGACCCCCGGACTGGAGTAGCAGCAGAGGTAAACAAGCAGGAAAGCAGAGCAGGCACACTTAAACTTCACCTGCACTTGGCCACTTTTCACCAAGAGTTGAGCTCCTGGCTTCAGGTGGCCGGCAGGACTTACTGGGAAAGGCAGGACTGGAGACCCCACTAGGCTGAACCAGGACTGAGGGTCAGAGGGGAGAGGAATAAACATGGGCAGCAAGGCAGGAAACTGGGCTAGGACTCACAGAAATAACAACACAACACAAGGCAGGGAAAGGACAAGCTAGGGGACAGAAACTGGAAGCTGCAAGCAGCCACAAAAGCAGGAAACAAACACTGACAAACAAGGGAAAGAACTAAAAGCTGCAAGCAGCCACTGAAGACAGACAACATAGAAACCTAAGCACTACACAAAGAACTACAAACAAGGAGCAAGACTAAGAAACAAGCAAACCCTAAACTAAACATAGACTAACTAGAAACAGGCAAGAACTTCAGGCAAGAAACTAGAACAAGGAAACAAACTCAGGCTGAAGTGCAACAAGCACCAATATACCAGGACCTTAGACGATGCAAAGGCAAAGGCAGAGAGTATCAAAATGGCTAATAAGCCCAGCAGCACCTGGAGCTCAGCTGCAACAATCACCAGGCAACTATGGGTGCTGTGCAGGGCCAAACAAGACAGACAAGTCTGGCAGCCTGGAAGATCCAGACTGGACTGGGCTAAAGTCTGGAACGGGTGATAGTCTATAGCAGCCACTGGTTCTGGCCACCAGAGGGCGCGGTGAGCACAGACGTAACACATTAGCACGTGATACTCCAAAGATATAGTAGAATTGGAAAAGGTGCAGCGAAGGGCGACTAAAATGATAGCGGGGATGGGACGACTTCCCTATGAAGAAAGACTAAGGAGGCTAGGGCTTTTCAGCTTGGAGAAGAGACGGCTGAGGGGAGACATGATAGAGGTATATAAAATAATGAGTGGAGTGGAACAGGTGGATGTGAAGCGTCTGTTCACGCTTTCCAAAAATACTAGGACTAGGGGGCATGCGATGAAACTACAGTATAGTAAATTTAAAACAAATCGGAGAAAATTTTTCTTCACCCAACGTGTAATTAAACTCTGGAATTCGTTGCCGGAGAAAGTGGTGAAGGCGGTTAGCTTAGTAGAGTTTAAAAAGGGGTTGGACGGATTCCTAAAGGACAAGTCCATAAACCGCTACTAAACGGACTTGGAAAAATCCAAAATTCCAGGAATAACATGTATAGAATGTTTGTACGTTTGGGAAGCTTGCCAGGTGCCCTTGGCCTGGATTGGCCGCTGTCATGGACAGGATGCTGGGCTCGATGGACCCTTGGTCTTTTCCCAGTATGGCATTACTTATGTACTTATGTACTTATATGTGTGTATTGGCTGACGTGTGTGTGTGTGTGTGTGTGTGTGTGTGTGTGTATGTGTATGTATATATATCTCAAATGGTGCTGGTTTTGTGCTTGGTGTAGCTGAAAGTAAACTGCTCTCTCCATTAGAAAAAAAAAAGTTTAAAACATATCTGTCCTTAAAACCATTAGACATCATCCCCTGGATTCTATATAGTGTGACTTGAGTTGTGCATGCAAATCCGGTCATAGTATGGATGTGCGCATGCAACTTAATTAGCTAAACAAGCCAATCAGTGCTGATAATTGAACCTAACAAGCAACTATTGACACTAATTGGCATTAATTAGAATTTACACCCACAAATGTCTAAGCGTATTCTATAAAATGATGCGCTTAAATTCTAAGATGTAGATCTGAAAATGAGGTGTGACCATGGGCGGGTCATGGGCGTTCCTAGAATTTACATGCACCTTTATAGAATATGCCCTTTCTGTGTGTAATTTGGGGGTTGGCATTTACACCAGGTTTTCATTGGCATAAATGACCGTGTCTAAATATAGTCACAGAAAACAAGTGTTGGGCATATTCTATAAACCGTGCTTAAATTTAGGTGCAATTTATAGAATATTCCTAGGTGTATTTTTTCAGCACTGATTTTTTAGGGATGATATATAGATTCTAGCCCTATATGCTAAAATCTTTAGGCATAAGTTCAGAATTAGCAAAGCTACTGAGACCCTATGGCATCTACAGTTTATGTGAGAGGAGAAGGGGAGATGAAGATATACAGGTGTCTGTCAGATAACCATGCTCCATGCTCCTGTGCCTGCAAGGTAACCAGGACTCAAATGCCAGCATAGGAACATGGAGGCAAGCAGAATGTTCCCATTAGCTTTCAAATCAAAGTGGTGTACAAACTAATTAATATAAGAAGGGATAGGGACAGAGGGTTGACCCTGGACACAAGGGGATAGGAACAAAAAAGGATGATGCAAGATACAAGGGACTAGGAACAGAATGGGGTGATACTGGACACAGGGGAGGATAGGGATACAGAAGGGCAATAAGTTGGGAATAGGAACCCAGAGAGGGCAGATACTAGACACAGGGGGATTAGAATACAGGGTGAGGGTGGACAAAGAGGTAATGCTGGACACAAGGGGACAGGAGCACAAACAGGCAATGCTGGACATGGGGTATAGTGACACAGAAGGGCAATATAGGACAAGGTGGGGATAGGGACACAAAGAGGGGAGATGCTGGACATCAAGGGATAAGAGTACTAAGGGACAATCCTGGACAAGGGGGGTAGGACTCAGAGAGGGGAGATGCTGGACATGGAGAGAGGATAGGGACACATACAGGGATGATGCTGGACACAGGGGCATAGAAACACAAAGGGGCAAATGCTATACACAAGGGCATAGGAACACAAAGGGGAATTCTGGACATCGGGGGATAGGGACACAGAAGGGCAATACTGGACTAGGTGGGGATAGGAACCCAGAGGGGGAAGATGCTGGACATAGGGGACAGGAACACAAAAGGGCAATCCTGAACAAGGGAAGGGGATAAGGGACAGAAGGGCAATACTGGACAAGGTGGAGATAGGGACCCAGAGAAAGGCAATGGTGAACATGGGGTAAGATAGGAACACAGAAAGAGGAGATGCTGGACATGGGGTGAGGATAGGGATCAAGAAAGAAGAAACGTCAAATGGACAGGACACCCTAGCAAAAGAGTTAAGAGAAGACAGAGGAAAGCAGAAACCAGAGGCTGAGACCAACACAATTAGAAAAATAAAATGAGCAGGTAACGAAGGTAGAACTAATAATTTTATTTTTAGTATTAACTCATGCCTTTCCAATGATAATGGTATTTTCTATTTAGTGATTAGAATATGTTAGGTTTTGGAATGCACATTTGCCAGAGCTGACGTTAGACATGACCAGGGCCCAGGGCAGAAATTTGGAAGGAGACCTCCAAGCTTACTACTAGGCTGTGCCCAGAAGTGTAGCCAGGTTGAGGCATTGGGGGGAGCGGAGAGTGGACTGCTGACAGCGAAAGCATGTATTTTAAACATGATAGATCATGTGAAAAATAGGGGGATTGCTCCCCTGGTGACTCACCCAGTTACATCTCTGGCTGTGTTGCCTTCAGATTCAGAAAGGCTTGGGGTCCTCTCTAGCCAGGGAGCTAAGGGCAATTGTCCTGGCTGAATTCCCCTCCCGAACACCATCCCTGACATCTTTATATTCCGTACAGTACAAACGAAAACACCTCTCTCTGTTTCTCTGGTGTTGCTCTACATACATGGTCTGGGTTCTTAGGTTTTCAGTTTAATTTCTATCAATATATTTCTAGTTTGTGGTCACTTATTAATCTGTGTGTGTGTGAACAAAGCCAGGTATTCTGTTAGCATGAAGTTTCTATGTAGTGATCTGTAGTAATTAGGCTTATTGATAGATGTATTGATGCTTTAGGGCCCACTATAATAATTAGGGCACTGCTTTTTTATATAGGCAGGGTTTTTGTTTTGGAAGTTAGTGCTGGCATGGTAGATATGTTTTAGCTCCTGAGTTACTTTTTTGTAGAGTTTTCTATTACTTCACAATATGCCTGGTACTGAGAAGATTTATGCTGTTGTTACTGAGATTACACAAGAATCCGTCATTTCTTTGTATGTTGAGTTTCATGAGGACATGTTCTAGCTCTGTACCCTTTATTGGGGGTAGGGCCAGAGGGTTCTGTGGATGCAGAATTTGTTTGGCTTTAATATAGTAAGGGGGAAGCTCAGTGGGCTTGAAGAGTACAACCTCTTGTGCTCCCACCAACCTCAGCCCTCAATGTTTGCTGCCTTCACCAGGGTCGCCGAGAGGGGGAGGGGCAGGGGGGACAAAATTCCCTGGGCCCGGGCCTCCAAGGGGGGCCTGGCGTTGGGGTCTGGCCGCCGGCGTTGCAGTCCCCGGTCTCACCTGCCTGCCCTTGGCTCCGTTGACAACCCCCCTCCGTCTGCCACCGGGCCCCCCTGCATTTAAATCGGCAGCGCCTCACCTCCGTGTGGAAGCGGCAGATCGCCTCCCTTTGGGCCCTCCCTGTGTCCCGCCCTCGCAGAAACCGGAAGTTACATCAGACGAGGGCAGGACACAGTGAGGGAAGGCCCAAAGGGAGGCGATCTGCCGCTTTCACACGGAGGTGAGGTGCTGCCGATTTGAATGCGGTGGGGGCCGGTGGCGGACGGAGGGGGGCTGTCGATGGGGCAGGGGGTGGGCGGGTGGAGACTTGGGACTGTGATGCTGGTGGCCTGAGAGCAGGGGGGTGGGGTGGCCTTGCCCCGGGCCCGGTTTAGTCTCTCGGTGGCCCTGGCCTTCACTACAGTTATTTGTTGGGGGTGGAGCATGGGTGGGGCAGATTTTTCTCATTAAAAGAGTTGTGAACCCAAGCTGCCAAGTTACCTAGGTCCAGGAAGAAGACTTTTTGGTCAATCCTGGATTTGAACTTGCATCCCAAAGCTGCAGATCCCATAATGCACTAGGATAGGGTTTTCAAATACAGGTCTGGCCCAAAATCTCCCTCCTGGAACTGAGCTTCAAGGTTCAACATTATTTAATATACCACAAAATCAAAAGGTATCTAAGCAGTTTACAATATTAAATTAAAAGGAGATTAAGAATAAATTAAGGGGCCCTTTTACTAAGCCACGTGGTGGGGCATATTCAAAAGGGGCGCACAAGTTTTCCTGAGGACGTCCTCGCAGGACATCCCGGAGAAGGGGCGGGGAAACCCGTATTATCGAAACAAGATATGCGTCCATCTTTCATTTCAATAATACGGTCGGGGGAGCTCAAATCTTGACATTTAGGTCATCCCTACAGATGGCCGTCCTTAGACTTGGTCGTTTCTGATTTTCGGCGATAATGGAAACTAAGGACCAAATGCATGCCCTTTGGTCATGGGAGGAGCCAGCATACATACTGCATTGGTCCCCCTGACATGCTAGGACACCAACTGGGCACCCTAAGGGGCACTGCAGTGGACTTCAGAAAAAGCTCCCAGGTACACAGCTCCTTTACCTTGTGTGCTGAGCCCCCACAAACCCTCCCAACACCCATTCCCCACAACTGTACCCCACTACCATAGCCCTTAGGGGTGAAGGGGGGCACCTAGATGTGGGTACAGTGGGTTTGTGGTGGGTTTTGGAGGGCTCACATTTACCACCACAAGTGTAACGGGGATGGGCCTGGGTCCGCCTGCCTGAAATGCACTGCACCTACTAAAACTGCTCCAGGGACCTGCATACTGCTGCGATGGACCTGAGTATGACATTTGAGGCTGGCATAGAGGCTGGCACAAAATATTTTTAAAGTTCTTTTTTGAGGGTGGGAGAGGGTTAGTGACCACTGGGAGAGTAAGGGGAGGTCATCCCCGATTCCCTCCAGTGGTCATCTGGTCAGTTTGGGCACCTTTTTGTGCCTTTGTCATAAGAAAAACTGGATCAGGTGAAGTCGTCCAAATGCTAGTCATGGATACCCTTTTTCTTTTCCATTATGGGTGAGTACACCCATGTGTTAGGCACGCCGAAGTCCCGCCTTCGCTACGCCTCCGACACCCCACCGGGAACTTTGGTCATTCCTGCGATGGAAAGCAGTTGAGGAAGCCCAAAATCGGCTTTCGATTATGCCGATTTGAGCGACCCTGTGAGAAGGACGCCCATCTTGCGATTTGTGTCGAAAGATGGGTGTCCTTCTCTTTTGAAAATAAGCCTGATAGGCACCTACGTGCACCGAACACGTGCCAAATTGGAGTTACAGCCCAGTTACCGTGTGGTCCTTGTGGTAATTTCAATTTTGGCGTGTGTCCGAAAAATATTTTTTATTTTCTGGCACACGTAACGGACATGCGTCAAGTGGCATTTGATGCACGTAGGTCATTAACGCTCAAATTCTTTACCGCTAAGTCAATGGCTAGCGGTAAGGTCTCAGACCCAAAATGGAAGTGTGGCAATTTTGCCACACGTCCATTTTCGTAAAAAAAAAAAAAAAAAGAGGCCTTTTTTTTACAGGTGCACTAAAAAATGGATCGGCTTGCACCCAAAACCCATGCCTACACTACCGCAAGCCATTTTTCAGCACGCCTTTGTAAAAGGACCCCTAAAAGGGATAAGATGCAGTGGCTGTATCAGTCTGGTAGTTCGGAGTCGCGAGAGAATATTGAACAGTTTGTGGTCTCTGTCTGTAGGCTGGGTGTGGGTACCTTCTACCATGTGTTATATGGATGCAGTCATTTACAAGACTACTGGGGTTTGGCTTGGAAAAGGGTTCAAGATGTCTTTCAGCATCCAGGTTGAACTTAGCTATAACATTGTTATTTTAAAGTTTGCAGCTTTGCCCCATTTGTTACAAAAGACCAAAGCTATACATCACGTCTTGTCTGAGTTGAAAGACAGTTCTGCATTACCTTTGAATGCTTGGTGGTCTGGAGTTTGTCTAGTGCGAAAGTATGAAGAAGTTGCTGCTACCAAACAATGCTGTGTTTCCAAATTCCAGCCAATTTGGGTTCCATTAATGTTTTTTGTTCACTGGATTCTGTATAATCTTCAGTTTTGGACTCTCAATTTGTGGAGTTATGCTCTGCGGGTTCTGTATTGTGGGGGTGGGAGAGCGTGACTTCTTTGTTATTCAAAGTTTAATAAAAAAATAAATATGAAAGGATAACGGAGAACCACAAAGGGAAACTAGGTAACAATAGTTGTATTATTGGGGGGGGGGGGGGGGGAGGGTTAAGCAGAGAATGATTAAACCCTAAGTAGACACATGAGAAGGGAGAGAGTGACAGAAATAGGCAGGGTTAGACATGCTGGGTCCCAGGGCGGAAACTAAGGTGGGGGGCCACAATCCCCTCTCCTCCCTGCCCCCTCCTTCGATTTCCCCACCCACCATTACTACCACACATAAAACAACTTTAAATGACTACTTCACACACAAAACACAGACAGACCTTCACCAAATGCAGAACAAAAGATCACAAATTAGAAATATGAACAGCAGAATAGAACTGGGAACTCCAAAAAGTTAAACTCAGCAAGTAATGCAACACTGGAGAAATAAAAATAGAAATGCACTTTATTTTGTACTGAATACAATCAGTGGCATAACTACAAATGTGGGAGGACTTAGACTTCCCAAAGTTAACATCCCCTTGCTGTGGCTGGTGGGGCTTCCAGAGCCTCACCAGCTGATGACCACCTCCTTTGTATCCTCGGGTCTACTGACCAGAACTCTCCAAGCTGTGCAGCTAGCAGCAGTATTTCAGAGCTGCATCCCCACCCATACCTGCTTGTATGTCACAAATTAATGAAAACCGAACATGTGTGGTGGAGAGGGGGGGGGGGGGAGGTGGTTGTGGCAACTCGGGGATACTGCCATCAGCTGCAGAGCTTGGAGATTTCTGGCTTGCTGGACTGGAGGAGGAGGTATTCAGTTGCTAGGGCTTGGGGGATCTCTGTCAGCTCAAGTATCATTTGGGTATGGAGAAAATTTAGTGCCAGCCATTTTAGGCTCAAGCCCCCTCCCTTCCCCAAATCAACCATCTGGCTATGCCACTCAATACAAAAACCATCTGTGAGGCACATATCCCAAAGCCAGTGCTTTTTTTTGTAGGGAAAACAGGTACTGATACTCATTATGGGCTCCGCCCCTATGGTAGCCAGTGCCACACCCACAGTAGCCATACCCCTTATACCAGCCATGGCGCATATAAACAAGTATCATTGAAAATACTATACCAGTATAGGAGAAAAAATAACTTGTGATTCTTTTTCATTATAAGTCATTTCTGTAAGCTGTTACAGCTCCAGTATACCCAGTGCAAAATAAGACAGCAGATGTAAATTCTCAAATTGGACATATTCCAAACACTAAAATGAAAATAAAATTATTTTTCTACCTTTGTTGTCTGGTGACTTTGTTTTTCTGATCATGTTGGTCCCAGTCTCTGATTCTGCTGCTCTCTATCTGTTCCCTTAACTCCGTTTCCAGGGCTTCCTTTCCATTTATCTCTTTACTTTCCTCCTTTCTTCTTCATTTCTTGCCCTACATCCATAGGTAAAAGCTGGGTCCTCTGCAGACTTGACTGGAGGAGGTATAGAGTGGATCCAGCTTTTGCCTATTTTCTCCATCCATGTACCGTTTTTCTCCTCTTTTCCCTTTCCCTCATCTCCGTCAGTATGCATTTCCTTCCTATTCTTTCCTCCCCTCCATCTATATGCATCTCCTTCCTCTCTCATCCATCCATGTCCAGCATTTTTCCTCCCCACCTCCATCCATGTCCAGCATTTCTCCTCTCTCCTCCCCTCCATCCATGTTCATCTTGCTTCCTCTCTTCCCCCCTCCAACCATGTCCAGCATTTCAACTCTCTTCCCTTCCCTCTATCCATGTGCATCTCCTTCCTTTGTCTTCCCTCCCCTCTGTGTCCAGAATTTCTCCTGTCTCCCCTAAATCCATGTGCATCTCCTCCTCTGTCTTCCCTCCCCTCCATTCATGTCCAGCATTCCTCCTCTCTCCCCTCCACTCCATCCATGTGCATCTACTTCCTCTGTCTTTCCTCCCCTCCATCCATATCCAGTATTTCTCCTCTCTACCTTCCTCTCCATTCGTGTGCATCTCCTTCCTCTGGATACCTACTCAGTCTTTCCCCTATCCCTTCTCCTCCCCCTCCCTCTTGAAAATTCAGATTTCAATATTCAGTGTGATATAACCAGTCAGTAGAGGTCCCTGCCTGGTTAAACCATGCTGACCAGTCTGGGAGAAGATATGCAGTGGCACAGAATTGAATACTCGCTCTGACCACAGCAGCCCTATTCTGCTAGTGACAGGGCATTCCAGAGGTGGAGCTGGGAGTTACCCTGATGCTGATGATATTCAGCAGCAGTGCCCAGAAAACTTAATCAACTTAAGGAAGCAAAAAGGAAAAGAGACTACTACCCCCTTAGGTTTTTAATGTCCCTAGGCATTTCTGGTCATGTACGCCGACACCCACCTCATGCAACATACATTTTCTGTTCACTGCTTTAGCTTGTTCTTTTGATTTGGCAATGTAATTTATAAATGTTGTAAATAAAGTAAATATAAAAAAGGAAGGATCTGTTCAGGATCAGACAGAACTCCAATATAAATCTTGCAGCTCAAGTTCACTAAACATATCCTGTGTCTCCATTAAACTCCTCCAGTCTATGATGCAGCATACAACCCTGTAAATATGTCACTCAGAATCCATATAACAAAATTGTCCTAACTTCCAGAATTCAGACAGCAACAAGCCTACCTATGAAAAGGCAGCAGGCCCTAGAATAAAATATACCATTCAATGGAAAAACATAAGAAAAAATATTGCTACAGAGAGCTATACAGAAAACATACACTAGCACAAGATCTTACCTGTGTCATACACACCACAGAAACAAATCCTCAGTAATAAGAGACCACAAATTAGAACTAGAAATATGCAAATAAAAGTCTGCAAACAGTGCAACACTGGATAAATAGAGAGATGCATGTCCTACATAAGTACATAAGCATTGCCATACTGGGAAAGACCAAAGGTCCATCAAGCCCAGCATCCTGTTTCCAACAGTGGCCAATCCAGGTCACAAATAGCTGGCAAGATCCCAAAAAAGTACAAAACATTCTATACTGTGTAGAATAGAAAGTTATTATAGATAGATGCATGTTGTAAAAACTGACATGTTCCATTCTTTCTTTGCAGTCCTGACATTTTCCCCCTAATTCTACAAAGGTTACCAAAAATTGCACATGCAATGTAATTGAATAAAGAGCTAATTATTGCCAAGCATTGGCATTTTAACAAGCAATTATTGGCACTAATTAGATTTAATTGGAACTTATGTATATAAATTTAGGCACGAGTAAAAAAAAAAGGAGGCGTGGAAATGGGTTGGTCATGGCAGAATGAGGGCGTACCTAGCATTTATATATGTTGTTATACAATAATGGGGCTATTCACCTAATTTAGGCGCGTACATTTGTACCACAGTTCAGTTGCTGAAAATGGCCGTGCCTAAAGCTAGGCACGACTCCAGGTCGTAAGCACTAATCTATAATCAGCGCCTAACTTTAAGCTTGTTTTATAGAATAGCGCTTTCTTCGGTGCTGATTTTTTAGGTACCATATATAGAATGTAGCCCTTAATTTTTCTAATCATTTTGGTCCTCATCTCTTTTATAGCTTTCCTCTTGTTTGTCTTCTAATTGATTTTTGAGGGTTTCCTGTCCATTTTCTGCTTCTTCTCTCTCATGTTTTCTTCAGTTCTTCCCTCTACATCATGCTCTGACAATGATCTTTTCCTATCATCTCATTTTTCTCCATTTCTTTGGTTCACTGTGCACTCATAGGTAGATTTCATCCCTTCTCCCCCTCCAGTACTTCATGTGGCTACCCTATACTTCCCAACTTCTCCTCTTAATTGCCCCATCTCAGCCCTCCATTTACCATTTCCAGCTATCTGGCTCCCTTCTTCCTCTCAAAAACTTCCTCAGCTTCCACCCTTCTGTACTGCACTCTCTCTTCTTCCAGCCTCCTCCTTACCTTTCCAGGTCCTGCATCTATCCTTCTTGTGTGAATGCTTTCTCTGTCCTTTCGATATTGTAGTTCCTTTTCTGTTTCTTTTTCTTGTGGTTAGATTGTACACCGCCCTGTTCTGCATGTTAGTGTGGGCAGTATAAAAAGTCCAAATAAACTGTAAACTGCACTTTCTGTTTACTCCTCTTCACCTTCCACTCTGCTTCTTCCTCTTCTTCACTTTACATCCTTGCATTTCATCCTCTCCCATCCTTCACCTTTCTTCTCCCTCCTCTCCCTCTCCCTCACCTTCCCCTAACCCCCAAGCCACCTCACTGTGGGTAATTAAGAACCTCCATTATTGAGCAAACTCCTTTTCTGTGTTCAGGAAACAGTAATTTGTGCTGGGTTCAGAGGTGTAGCCAGACCTTAAATTTTGGATGGGCTACTGGGCAAACTGGGTGGGCACATGTACTGTAGTCTCCACAACCCCCCTCCCCAGTGCCAAGTCACAACTTTATAGTAAATACCTGTGCTGCTGGGGATCCTCTGGTGGCAAGAACAGCTCTCTTTTCTTCTTGCTTCAGCTGGCAACACTGTCCATACGCTGCCGCTGCTCCGCATCACGCATGCATAAAAGCTGAGTGTGTGAGGCAGGGGGAGGTCAGCATGATGGCAGCCTGTAGACAGTGCCATTGGCTGAAGCCATTTGGAAAGAGAGCTGTTGCTGCTGTCGAAGAACCCTTGCAGCGAGTGAGGCTTGGGGATTCCCACCAGCCAATAATAAGTGCACAAGAATTTTGGGTGGGCCTAGGCCCACCTGGGCCCACCCATGGCTATGCCAGTGGTTGGGTTTAGTACACTTAATTAAGGTGAATTTTCAACCAAAAACTTTGAAAATTGGTCATAATTTGGGAGTCTAATGTAGAAGCTTAGTTTCCTTATGTTTTCTTGGAACTAAATACCTGGCATACAAGGCAGCATTCTCTTTTCCATAGTTCAGGCCATGGAAGGAGGCTGGATGCTGCAGGTAGGCTTCTGCGCTGGGGTTTCCCACCTCCAGGGCCCGTGCTGGTGGTCGATCTGTGGCATTCAGGAAGGAGGAAGCTGCTGAACTGGCAGAAGGTGCTAAAGGAGGAGGCGTGACTGGATTAAAGGAGCAGTCTGGACTGGGTAGTGAGATCCCAAGACCCAGGGTCCTGACTTCCAGGTCTTCACCCAGTGTGGAGTCACAGGGCCCTGAGAGTCTCACCTGTGTACAGCCTGTTAGGGAGGAGAGTAAGGCAGAAGGAGGATAGTGAACAATCTGCATTTTATGCTATTAGTTATTATCATTCTATATCCTGCCTCAGAGAACAGAAATATCGAATAGGTTAGTGCAGTGCTTCTCAACCCTCTCCTGGAGGTACACCTAGCTAGTCATGATTTCAGGAATAGCACAATGAATATGCATGAGAGAGATTTTGCATACCATAGCTCTCTAACACATGCATATTCATTGAGGTAATCCTGAAAGTTCCAAAATAAAAGAAAACCAAAGACTTCCACAGGAAAGTCCAACAAGGGAAACACAGGTGTCAGAGCCAGTCTTAGCAACTGCGGGGCCCTGTGCAGACTAGTTCAGTGGGTCCCTCTGCCCACCCGTGCCCCCTCTGCCTGCCACGAGGTTTATAGTTCTTGGAACGCCACCTGGCCCCATACCTTGATATGCACCCACCACATTTCAGTGGAGAGTGACAGACAGCTGCAGCAATTTTCATATCCTGTCAGCAGCTGAGCCCAGAGCATAGGCACAGACTCCGTGGGTGCTGTGGGTGCTTGAGCACCCCCAATATTTCACCAACTGGAAGTTCCCTTCGCCAGCCCAGAATTTTAAAAGTCCCTCCCCCCGAGATCCAGGCCCACCCCCTCCCTCCTTCCTTCCAAGTTCCAGGGCCCCCTCCCTCCCTCCCTCCCTTCGAGTTCCAGGCCCCCTCCCTTCGAATTTTAAAAGTCATCTTACCTCGTCGGGGTTACGGCGGCAGCAGCAGTGAAAAGCGTGCAGGCTCAGCGCTTCAGCCTTCCCTTCTCTCAGCTCTGGTCCCACCCTCATTTCCTGTTTCTGCAAGGGCGGGACCAGAGCTGAGAGAAGGGAAGGCTGAAGTGCCGAGCCTGCACGCTTTTCACTGCTGCTGCCGCCGTAACCTCAGTAAGATGACTTTTAAAATTCGGAGGAGGGACAGAGGGGGACCCTGGAACTCAGAGGGAGGGAGGGTAGAGCCCTGGAACTCGGAGGGAGGGAGGGAGGGAGGGAAGGCGGGCCTGTAACTCAGAGGGATGGGCCTGGAACTCGAAGAGAGGGGGCCTGGAACTCGAAGGGAGGGAGAGGGGGAGGGAGGCCTGGAACAGGGAGGGTGGGGGGCCTGGAACTCAGACAAACGGACAGAGGGAGGGAGGGGCAGGGGGAGCCTGGAACTGGGAGGGAGAGAGGGAGGGAGGGAGGGACTGGAACTTGGAGGGAGGGGGCCTGGAACTCGGAGGGAGGAGGAAGGGGAGGAGAGGAGGGAGAGGAGGGGGAGGAGGGAGGAGAGGGGGAGGAGAGGGAGGGGGACAGGGGAGGGGGGAGGAGAGGGAGGGGGGAATGCACCACCTGTAAAAAAAAAAATTTCAGCACCCCCAATCATTTTGAAAAGTTGGCTCCTATGCTCAGAGGGCTCGAGCGCTGGTGCTAATATGCATAGGTACCAACTCCGTGGGTGCTGTGGGTGCTCGAGCACCCCCAATATTTCACCCACCGGAAGTTTCCTTTGCCAGCCCAGGGAAAGAGGTGGGGGAGCAGTGCCAGATCCACGGGGAGGGGGAAAGAAAAAAAGACTGGACTGGAGGGGGGGGGGGGGGGAGAGGGAAGGGGAGGGGCACCAGAAGCGATGCAATGGGGGGCACCGCCAAAGCATGTTGGCTCAGGGTGCCACTATACATTGAGCTGGCCCAGCCTGCTGCATTTCAGTGCCCGCACTTATACCAGTTCTATGGCTGGTGTAACTGCGGGTGTGAAAATGTTAGGTGTGCCAATGCAGGGTTAAGCTAGTATTCTATAATGGATCTTGGGTATCCAGGTTCCGTGTAGAATAGGCTTCTATCATGCATCCTTGGAGTGACTGAATGGAGGCCCCTTAGTGCATATTAAATCAACTTAAATGCACACTAAAAATTTTTAAGGTGCATTAATCAACCAAATGCGCACTATGAAATGCAGGTCCCTAAAACTCACCCCTTCACAAGGTAGTCTGAGGAGTGAGTATATCTGTCCCTTCTCGCTCTATTGACTCAGTGCCTCTCCATTTCACCCTGCTGAGTTACTGAGGATTGAATCTCCTCCTTTTTACCCCAGGTGTAGGATTAGTAGAGAAATAAATAGTGCCAATAACCTGGTGGATTGTTGTTTTAAGGGAACTAAATAACATATGTACTTCAATCAAAAAATAAAGTTTCCAAGGAATGGTTCCGTAAAGGGGGCATCAAGGAGTGACCTGGGAAGGGGTACATGAGACTTACCCTTTTTGGCATTCTCGGCCTCTTCCTTATTCTCAGGGTTCTCTGTGCTTCTTTTCCCCCGAGTCTGTCGCTCTCTGTGTGAGGTTGAGAGGTAAGAATATGGAAGTTAAGGATAACAGGAAAGGTTCATTTCTTTTTCTTGTTCTGCATTCATTCTTGAGCCAGAGAGGTGGCATCTTCTTGGGATTCGATTTGATTCATTGTATTTGCTATATCACCTTTTGCAATAACAATTGCTATAATGTAGGTTACGTAAAAATACAACATGTCTTCCAGTCTTCAATTGTTCTGCCTCTCCCCTTTCTTAGATTCTGCTTTTTGTTGGAGATTCTTTATGAGAATCCATCAGGTGCAAAAAGACTTTTGCTACTAGAGACATGTTTTCTAGGAGTAGATAGAGAAGTTACTAAAGGAGGGGCGTGGATACCTTATATGGCTAATAGAAGAGGAGGCAACTGGGCAATAATAGCAGCTACAATAGATTTATAGGGAAGTTGCAGTAGTGACAGCTTTGGGTGAAGGATGGCCAGTCCTTTGAACAGGATATGTGGGAAGAGATCATAAACCCCTGGATTCTGTATAGGTCACCCAAAGTTGGGCGCACAATTTTAGTCATGGATCACAGGTCTGCATGTCAACTAATTAGCTAATTAGGTGATAACAACCGATTATTGGAGTTAACAGGCATTTAACTGGCAGTAATTAGGAGTTATGAACAGATTTGCCCTAGCCCTATGCCTAAATTTCATAGCATGCACAGGCAGGTCACGAGTGTCCCCAGAAATGAAGCATGATGTTAAAGAATACTTGCATTTGTGCGCCTAACTGCCATCAGCTGGGCGTGAGCATTTATACCAGCCTTTGGCAGGCGTAAATGCTCACACCCAAAGTTAGGTGCAAAATGCATGCTAAGCCAGTATTCGGTAGACGTTGATCTGTGTAGAGTGTCCTTTACAGAATACTTGCTTAGCGTGGTTCATTCCAGTGCCTAACTTTGGGTGCCGTTTATTCAATTTCCTCCAAAATGTACATAGGGCTTAATCCTCTGGACAGACACCATTCACCAACTCACCTCTTATTATTCATGCCATTTTCCCGGAAGCCTTTAGCAAAAGGGTTGGTTTGGATCTTTAACTGAGTGATCTGCAATAAGGAAACAGAAGGATTTTTGGTCTCCAAAATCCCAACATTTCCAACACAGTGTGATAATAGTTGACTGGACTCAGGGTTGCTGGGGACAGTGGAATGGGAGGCGTTTGGTTACATGTAGAAATAAGGGATGTGACAGATGGAGCTTCAATATATGGTAGAATGATGCGTGAATGGATGGCAGGAAATTGCATGTAGAATAGATGGAAATTGGATTCATGTAACAATATTAAATGAAAGAAGACTGAATGCATGGAGTAGAATGGAGCTGATGCATAGTGGATATACAATGTAAACAGAAGAGATGGCTAGCAAGACACATGAAGCCTGATGCATGTAAAGATGATGGAAGAGGTTCAATGCATAGGAACAGAATGTATGATTACTTTAATAGATACAGGGATTGATGAAGGACTCAATGAAGTTTCAGAAGGATGGTTTGAAACTGGAAGGATGGATATTGAGGTATAGAAGAGCTGAATAATTAATAACTGGATGGAAAGACAAAATGAGATGGATTGGTCTTGAAATGAATGGATGGAGAGAACAGATGGATAGGTATAGAGAAGATACTGTAGATGGTGGGGAAATGGAAGGACAGAATGTGATGAATAGAGAAATCGAGGACTAGAAAATTTAATGGAAGGCCAGACAGTGTAATGGATATATGAAAAGGATGGCAATATTGTCAGATATTATATAAGATGTAGAATAGTGAACTAAAAAGAAATAAAATGGAATGGAGAGATGAATGACAAGGTTGACACGACCCATCAGACACACTAGGAAACTACCTATAATTGAAGAAACAGGAAAAGCCAGCTTTGCACCTGCATCTCCATACTGAACCTCCTTCCTCTTACTGACTGTGTCAACTGCCTGTCTCCACACTCTTTCCTTCCACCTTGCTGCCTCAAGATAACTGACCTGCACCGGAGGGCCTAAATGATAAACATCAGCTACTGCTGTTTATCTGTGAGCTTAGAAATTACAAGCCAGCATACCAGGGGCGTAAGCCAGACACCCAACTTTGGGTGGGCCTGGACTCAAGATGGGTGAGCAGAAGAACCCCTCCCTGTCCCACAGATGATTTGGTTTCCCCTTGTCTCACCTGTATGCCATCTGCTATTTACAAGGTATGTAGGAGGGACAGTACTTGGGAGTTTTCAGCTGGTGGGGCTAGGGAATCAGCATAGGTGTGGTGCTACTGGGTGGGCCTGAGCCCAAAGTGGGTGGGCCTGGCCCAACCAGGCCCCCCCCTTGGCTACGCCACTGCAGCATACATTCACAGTTCCACAATAGACCTTTCCTCCTCTGGCAGAGGTTTCCTTAGCAAGTTTGTACAGGAAGAAGGGTTTGAGGGAGCTACTGGGAGTCTGTGAGCACAACCTCCTGACTCACGGTCCCCAAGTTTACTGAAGGACTGGAGCTGGTGCTGTTTGGTAGCAGCACTTCAGCCTTTTCAGGACTGTGAGGAGGTGAATGCTGATAGTCCTTGTTGTCTTGGGAAGTCATTTAACACTCCATTACTTGAGGTACAGACTTAAATGATAAGCCCTTTAGTGTGCCTGAATGTAATTCATCTTGAGCTACTACTGAAAATCCTAAGAAAAAAAAAAAATAATCTAAAATAATAATACTAACAAACCTTTCCCAGCACTGATGGATGACAGGTATGTGAGGGACAGAAAGACTGATCTGTCACAGATGGAAAGGTGGATAGATGATATGGCAAGGATGGGATAGATAGACACCACCACAGCGAGATGTGGAAGTTGCCACAGGTGGAAGAAAGAAGTAATTGGATGGTTATATGAGAGAGTATGACGGAAAGAGAGGGACAGTGGGACAGATAGAGAGAGATGTCAGAGACAAAAGGCAAAAAGAGAGACACTTACGGTTTCATTCTGGTAGGCAGTCACGGTGAGGAAGGCGGTCTCAGGAAAAGTGAAGGATGAGCACCCAGACCAGTGCCTGCTGTAGACATCGTTGGCTTGGACAATATGGAAACGAGGCTGGTACTTATGCATGGAATGAAGAATGATCTGTGAGGACAGAAAGAGACAGTGTGTAATATATATCGCTGTGGAAACTGTCTGGCTGATATTCATTCAGCGGCGCTAAAATTGGATATTTAATGCCTGGCCTTGTCTAGCCTTTGGCGATAATCATCCATTTTTTGTTTTTAAAGCTGGCTAGTACATGACCACTTAAGTTAATATTCAGGTTTAACAAGCTAGCACATAAAGATAGGACAACTATTTATGTGGTACTTTTTATGTGCTTAACCTGGCCGGGACCTAACCACACTCTGCCCCTGAAATGCCCCCAACATAGCCAGCTTGAAGTTCGGCACTAACTGGTCATTTTCAATGAGGATAACCGGTTAAGTGCCAGTGAAAATGAGCAGATAGCCGTGAACAAGTGAGTTAACCAGTTGGTGACTGTTCCAGGTCACTTAACTTCGCTTTGAATTTCAGCCAGTGGTGAGTCTCTAATACACAACGTCAAGACAGGGAATGATCTTCCATTACAAAATGCTCCATTGTGTTACTGTGTACGATGAGGTTTCTGGCATATTCTGGGACTTACAAGACAGACTTGTTTAGCAAGAGAAGATGAGGAATCACAAAAGTGGGAGGCTATGAGGTGGGACTCATGGGTTCTAATCTCTATCTGTGCACCTATACCCTCATGATCAAAAGCCCCGCGCTGTTCCAAACAGCGTTCTAAAATAGCGCTAGAACTGCACGGGGCTTTACTGCACCGATGATGAGATAATGCATGCAAATTTAAGCAGCGCAATTATCTCTGATCATGGGGTAGAAGTGCGGGCGAATTGTGCCTGAGCATGCACTCAGCACAATCCTCCCGCACTTGTTTGACAGGTCTGGGCTGTCAAAAGCCCAAACCTGTCAAACACAGGGGCTGGAGGTGCATGGGACCACCAGGCCCTGACTACCCCTGCCCCGAGCAATGGGGGCTGGAGGTCCAGCGGACCTCCAGTCCCCCCCCCCCACGATCCCCCCCAGGTTCAGGGAGGGCTGGAGATCCGATGGGTCTCCAGCCCCCCCAAATCCCCAGAAAAAGACTCCCTGGTGGTCCGGTGGTCCAGTGGCCACCGCCGCCCAGCATCTGTGGGCTGAGTCACTTTATCTCCCTCCACCCCACTTCTATCCATGGCTCTGCTGCTAAGTCCCTGTATGACTCTGGGTGTGATAAATCTCAGGCGGTGATGGACTGCTAAGAAGTTCTTACATGTCCCAGCTGGTCCAGCGTGTTGTTGGTGAGCTTGACCTTGTGGAAAGAGATTGGCTGCCTCATCCAGTGTGCCCCGGGAGCAGGGGAGTCTGGGTGGATGTAGACCCGGTCTGGAAGGGGTGGCTCAGCCTTGCCGCTGGGCTCCCAGCGTTTGTCCTGCCACTTGTAGCGGGTGTTGTCCACAGGAATGATGTCCAACAGCAGTACATACCTGGTGTCTGGATCCAGGCCGGACACGCTGATCTTACACTGAGGGAACATTCGCCTAATCAGGGGCAGAGGTAGACAAGTAGGAAGAGGGAGACAGTGAGAAAGAGATCCAGAAAAAGCATTGATAGAAAGACAGATTGGGGGTGGGAACGCAGCATATAATTTAATATGGAGCAAGAAATATTCTACACTTCCAAGCATCAGAACCAATTTCTCACCATTTCCAATTCTTATCAGGAATGGATTGAATAGGTGTCTCCGCTGTGATCTGGACTATATAGAAATCCATCTGTACAGAGATTTCTTAAACCCCACCCTCCCTTCCTGCAGCACATGGCCTCCACAGGGATCCTCTTCCTCCCCCTCACCCCACCTCAAGATTCTCACCTCCCAGACTTGGTAATGATCATCTCTGTGCCAATGGCACTGAATTGCTTCCAGAGGTCCTTGTTCTCCAGTGTCACCTTCACATCCCCAGAGATCCCTCGTTGAGGACCTTCCAGCACTGGGAAAAAGGGCTCAAACCTTGGACCAGGGCCCAGTGGGTCTACATAAAAATAATAATCTCATCACACTCTTAAAAGATCAGTCATGTAACGAGACATTGAGCTGCAATACCATTCACTAGTACTCTATATACTGTCTAATGACATGATCATGGAAGAGAATACAACCTGAGAATTGTATTGTTATCATTAGGCAGTAACAATATAAATAAGGGTTTTTGGGGGTTTTTTTGTTTTGTTTTTCTAAATAAAGGAACTAAGATGATGTAGCATTTGACAGGAAGCTGTATGTACAATATCAGTGAGATCAGGTAGGGGAGGGTCTGCTCTGTCCGGGATAGTTAATGGAATACACAGAATGTCTCTCAAATGGCAGGATGCAGCCTAAAGGCACCTCTTTTGCAACTGAATGGGCTCCTACTGGTCCAGACAAGCTCTTATTTGCTAGTGGTGTGTCCCCATCTTTTGGTCACAAAGACGGTAATTTTTGAATGGGACTTATAAAATTGCACAAGAATATAAACATGTAAAAAAATTGGCACCCCAGAAGATTGCACAAAGTTTTATACGATCTTTTTCATGGGGGGGAGGGGAACAGAGTTGCTAAGTGTGTGCTTATTTTATACAATACACATGTGTATGTGTGCGTGTAAATGCACATATTTACACCTTTGGAGCAGATGTGGATTTTGTGTTCTTCTGTGGGTCACTGTAGCACCTTAATTTATAAAGGCGCACAGTACATTTTTTTGGAACTTTTATGTAGGCGTCTAGTTATAAATTTACTGCCAAAGCCTGCTTCCTTATTTGCAGACAGAATACTTATTTGCAGAGAGAATACTGAAAACAATAGACTAGCGCAGAGACAGCGTGCGCTGCTCTGAGGTTGCGACAGTGTTAAGTGGCATCACAAAGTAGCATGGTGCTCCGTAGGCTGTGACAGTATCGGATGATATCACAATGCACATGTACTGTGCCACTATATTTAATGATATCACAATGCAACTATTCCACTCTCTGAGAGTGTTTGATTGATAACATCACAATGCTGATCTGCTACTCTCTGCTACATGATGACATCACAGGCAGCTGCGTTGCTGCTTCTGCCTTGTAGCGCTATAGAAATTATAAATAGTAGCAGTAGTTGCACTTTGCACATGCTGACAGCGGTATATAAAAAGAAACTATGTATACCTAAGAGAGTGCTTTCTGTCAAATCTGTATAAAAATGATTTCTTATACAGTGCTGCTGTGAAGCAGATCAGGTAGCTGACAAACCAATCTTCATCAGAGTGTCACGCAGGCATTGCACCTATCCCAGTGTAAAAAATGAATACAGTACACACAACTGAAGAGAAGGACTCCATAAGAAAATATTTTTTTTTTTAACAGATGCCGGTATAATAAAAAAGACATTTAGCTTTTATGATAAAGAAAGTGTAAAAATATAAAAACTAAAATTCAATTACAAGGAAAAGTGAAAGGAGACTTAGCAATAAGACTTAAGAAAGGCTGCAATAGAAACCCAGAAACAAAACTGGTTGATGCCTAAGACAACGCCTCAAAGGTCGTATCTTCCCCTCACAGACTTTTGGTGGGTCTGCAAAAGACTTCTCCCTACCCCTTACCTGGGTAACAGAAGGTGTCATGATGGAGCTGGGGTTGGGGATATGCTGGAGTCAGGCGTGGAGGTGGCCTCATGCCATATGGGGCTCCATACTGCGGGAACAAGTCTGGGTGGTACATGGGTCCCAGACAGAGAACAGGGTTGTAGCAGTCCACAGATCCCTAGGAGCCTTCAGCACTGAATACTGTCTGTGTCCCCAGGGGTCTTACTTATAACCCATCCTCTCCCCTTTGATATGAGATTCCCAAAGGCTTCACACTAGGTGAGACAGGGAGGGGGAGAGGAAGAAGGGAGGAGGGGAGCAAGGCCTGCTGCTGCTTCCCACATTGACACATTAGCACTAGATTTCAACGTTATTAAGAGGACCCTGATATACCCTCCTCAATTCCCCTTCTCTCCCATTGAGACAAATGTTTCAGGGTGGACAATAAAGCACAGATGAGCACAAGTGACAGATGATTAGAATGTATTCTTTAAAGTAAATTGCCAACTATAAAAATAAATAAACAAGTGAAAGTGGAAGAGCAAAAAGAGGAATGGTTAGAAAAGCCTCTTCAGAAAATGTATAAAGGAAAGCGAGACACACAACCCCTCAAGTTGCCTACGTTTAAGTGCACTTAAATTTATAAAATACCAGCATTTATGCACTTACTTTGCAGTAGTGCAACCAACTGCTATTCTATAAAATGGCATTTACATGGGAGGGGCTCAAATTTACACACTGAACTCATAGAATACTATAAATTATGGGGGTAGATATTCAAAGGAGTTTAATCAGGCAAGAGAAGCTGCTGAGCCAGCCAGGCGCTGATATTTAGCAAAACTTATTGCTAACCATCCATTTGCTAACTGGTTAGATTGGGGCAGTCTGCAGGGAGGGTGTGGGCAGAGCCGCAACTTAGCTTGTCAGCGGCTATATTTGGTCCACTAATAGACAGTCCTAACTTTATGCGCTCAAGTTAACTGGCCACTGGTCTGAATATCTTCCAGTCAGGCGTGAAGCCAGACCTCAATTTTAGGGGGGGGGGCACATTTTGCCCCACCTCCCTGCTGCTTTCCAACCCCCACCACGACCTCACATACCTGGTCTAGCGAGGGTCTCCAAGCCCCGCCAGCAGAAACCTTCTTCCAGAGCTGTTCACTGCTTTTCCCTGTGGCGCATGTGCTCTGTTTTAGTGAAATTGAGCAGACACATGCTAAATTTCACTAAAACTAAGCATGCATGCTGTGGGGGGCAGCAGGGCAGGCAACGTGTGAAAACGAACAGAGCTGGAGGTAGGCTTCTGCGGGTGGGGCTTGTGGCCAGCCCAACCAGCAGACATTGAGGGCCCGAATCCAATTTGGGGCGCCCAGGCCCTCAAGCCCCCCCCCCCCCCCCCGTGGCTCTGCCACTGCTTCCAGTGCCCAGTTAACTTCCAGATCGGTGCACTACCCAGATATTCAATCCCAGGAGCATGCATGCCCTTGACATTGAATGTCTGGGTTTAGTTCAGCCATGGGTGTGAGCGGCTAAGAAGTCACTTACTGCCATGGGTTGAATATTATCCGCTGCCCTCCAGATTCTATATATGATGCCAAGATTTGGGTGTGATCCTGACAAGCGTGCACATTTAATTGGCTAATGAGCCATTAATGAGCAATAAGTGGCTGCTAACAACCAATTATTGATGTTAATTGGCACCAATTAGGATTTGCACGCACATCTGGCAGTGTGCTATTCTATAACGTATGGTGCCCAAATCCCATTGCTTGCAACTCAAAAGGGGGAGTGGCCATGAGAGGAGCATGGGCATGTCAAGGCACTGTTCCCTCTAAACTGAGCAGGTGTCCTCCAACTGCATTGCTACCAGTAAGGGGTGGTAGTGGCCTAGGTACGTGGGGCCACGGGGGCCTGGGCCCCCATAGATTTGGCCCTGGACCCCCCTGCCAATGACCCTCTTGACCCCTCTCCCGTCACCAACCCTCCCCCGCCATTGTCGTCACCTACCTTTGTTGGTGGGGGACCCCAACCCCCGCCAGCCGAGGTCCTCTTGGCTTCGTTCTGTTTCTGTGAGTCTGACGTCCTGCAGAAACAGAACGAAGCCTTGCGCCAGAAGAAGAGGACCTCGGCTGGCGGGGGTTGGGGTCCCCCACCAGCAAAGGTAGGCGACGGCAACGGCGGGGGAGGGTTGGCGGCGGGAGGGGGGTCGAGAGGGTCGTCGGCAGGGGGGGGGTCAAAGTTGTTGTTGTTGGTGGCGGTGGCGGGGGGGGGGGGGTTGGCGGCACCGGGGAGGGGGGGGGCTAAAATGTGCCCCTCACCTCGGGCTCTGGACCCCCCTCCCGCCGAAGTCTGGCTACGCCCTTGAGGGGTGGTGCTTCAATATTGTGTATTCAATCATTAGGGACAGGCAGACAGATTCCCTGGAGTCCTGCAGAACTTCCCTGCCCTTCACTATTGAAAATGTGATAGTGAAACAGCACCACCCACTGGCAAGATTGTAGATGGACAACGCCCGCTGAGCTTAGAGGGAACAGTGTGTCAGGGGTGTTCCAAAAAGTTGCACGTGTTGTTACAGAATACTGGATCTCTGTGGACACCAGCATTTGCACCAGTTTTCAGCAGGCGTAAGTCTGGCACTCAAAGTTAGGGCATGAGAATTTGTGCTAGGTGTGATTCTATATACCCTTTATAGAATTGTGCTTACCGCAGATCTTTTTTGGTGCCCATTTTTGAGCGCCACTTATAGAATCTGGCTCTATCCCCCAGATTCTATATATCGCACTGAGATTTCCGCATGGAAATCCAAGCATATTCTATAACAGGGAGCATAACTTAATTGGTTAACAAGCCAATTAGCGCTGTTAATTGGATGTTAACAAGCAATTAGGAACACTAATTGGCATTAATTAGAACTTATGGGCAAAACTCACTAAGGGCCCCTTTTACAAAGGCGCACTAGCATTTTTAGCACATGTGTTAAATATCCATGCGCTAAACTCTAGAGACGCCCATATATTCCAATGAGCTTCTCTAGCATTTAGCGCACACTGATCATTAGCGCACACTAAAAACGCTAGTGTGCCTTTGTAAAAGACCCCGAAACACATTCTGTAATGTAGTGTGCGTAAATTGTAATGTACATTGACAAAAAGAGAGCATGTCCATGGGTTTGGAATGGGCAGGTTGTGGGCGTTCGGACAATTTATGCGCAGTGTTATAGAATATACCTGCTCTGTGCCTAATTTAGGTGTTGGGATTTACACCAGGTTCTACTTGGCATAATTCCTCATGACTAAATATAGTCATGTGGATGGCCATCAGCGTATTCTATAAACCACGTGACCATTTTGTAGAATACACTTAGGTGAAAATGATTTCCACATGGATTTTCCAGGCACCATATATTGAATCTAGCCCTATATATGAAAATGGTATATTTTTGTGCCAGCCATAGATGTTTGATGCCTACTTACACTAGCATTTTGTAATGGTAATTACATGCATAAGTACTATTATAGAATAGGCTCACAGCCCACATAGAGTGGGCACCTATTTATTTATTTTGATTACACCTTTTTTTTCAGTAGTAGCTACTACTAACTAACATTTCTAAAGCTCAATGTACCTCAAGGTGCGTTACATTCAGGTAGTCTGGATATTTCTCTGTCCCAGGAGGGCTCACAATCTAAGTTTGTACCTGAGGCAATGGAGGGTTAAGTGACTTGCCCAAGATCACACGGGAGCAGCAGTGGGATTTGAACTGGCCACCTCTGGATTGCAAGACTGGTGCTCTAACCACTAGGCCATTCCTCCATTGTGGCACCCAGTTACAGAATTGCCCCATAGAGAACTGAGACTGGAAATACCAGAGGAGCTCCCAGCAAAATGCAGAACACAAGAGCTGAAACCTACTGGCAGAGACCAGCAAAAACTGAATTGAAGGACTGAAAATGTTGGATCCTTTCATACCCTGTTGTTATGATGTTTGCTCCCTGATGGCCTTCACACCTCCCTTTCCATTTAACACACTAGTGTTAGTTAGTAAGCTCTGTTCATTCTCAATTAGTCTCTCATCCCTTGGTTAATGCCTCCTATACTCCTGGAAAATTGTAGAAACTGGGAAGTCCTAGAAAATTGTAGAAGCTCAAAGTCCTTTCTAGAATTTTGCCTTTTTTTAAAACTTCTTCCATGGAAGAACTTGTTTAACTTACAGTGTCGTTCACTTTGTCTTTATTATTAGAAAGGGAATGCCAAATTACTTTATATATAGGGTCATGATGTCACTGGTGACATCACACCAACATGGAAAGTCATGTGTGCATTTACAGCATGGACCAATCAAACTGCAGCCCATATGTGTTCTTGAAGGGGTTAATAAGCATGTGGATAAAAGTGAGCTAGTTAACGTAGTGTATCTTGAATAATGGCAGGGTGCCGTAAGCAATTTCTTTCTTTTCTTTAATTTTTATTTTCCTAGGGCTCCTTTTACTATGCTGCGGTAAGTTCCAAATGTGCACGCACAAACCATGCACTAAAAAATATTTTCACATTTTTGGGGGAGGGGGCATATCTGGAGGAGTGAAAAGTGGGCATTTCTGCGCTAATCAGTGCATTGACTGTGGCTGAATAGATTTGGATGGGCTGCAGTGGAGATTTTCAGGGGCTTGAAGTTTTCAGAAATTTAGAACAAGGACAGTGCCAGGCAGATTTCTATGGTCTGTGTCCTGAAAATGTCAAGATCAGGTATATACATATGAAGTATTACATCATATATAATGAATTTATCTTGATGGGCAGACTGGATGGACCATACAGGTCTTTAACTGCCATCATCTATTATGTTACTGTGTTACATTGCTGCATGCTAACTGATTAGTGTAGGATTCACTTGTCAGCCCTTACTGCCCACAAAATAATGTTAGCAGGCTAGTTGCCACCCAGACAGGTCCCACCCACCAATTTCCTACTGGAAGGACTTTTCCCCAAGGTGGACAATTCCTTCTTAGGACTGTTTCCCCCTGGTTATTTCTTACTGGGATGTAGTTTTCATTGTTTTGGTTTTTTTTGTGTGTGTGGTGTTCTGTTGGGGTTTTTTTTTTCTTATGCGTCATATTTTTTACTAGAAGTGTCATTGTATGATGTGGATGTGTTGGTAATATTTTATGTAAGTTTATATAAATAGATAGATATATAGAAATAATATTTTATGCTCTTTATTAATTTGGATTTTGCTTTATTTAAAAATTTTTGGTGTGGTGTGATGTGTTCAAGGTAATATTTGGAGGGTATGGGGGGCATTGCCCCCCCCCCAAAAATGATCTGGAAGGGGAAAGGAAAGGAGATAAATTTCAGATTGTGAGGCTTCATTGATTGTTAAGGGTGGCAATTGTCCTCCTTGGAGGTGGAAAGGGGAAAGGGAAATGGGACTTGATATACTGCCTTTCTGTGGTTTTTGCAACTACATTCAAAGCGGTTTGCATAGTATATGCAGGTACTTATTTGTACCAGGGGCAATGGAGGGTTAAGTGATTTGCCCAGTCACAAGGAGCTGCAGTGGGAATTGAACTCAGTTCCCCAGGATCAAAGTCCACTGCACTAACCACTAGGCCACTCCTCCACTTGATTAGGTGGTAATTGTCAATTTTCCAGATGGAAATTGGTGAGTGGGAACTGTCCGGATGGGAACTGACCTAGAACTACAAAACAGGTAAGGGCTCATGTGCTAATTTTTGGTAATGGCCGTGTACTAATGGCAACATTCAGGTATATTAGGTATTTCCCTGTCCCTGGAGGGCTTATAATTTAAGGAGCCCGTTTACTAAGCTGTGGCAAAAAATGGCCTTAGCACGCTCTTGTGTGGATTTTTCCCACACACTAAAACTGTAAAATGGCCGAGTTTCTAGTTTTTGTACTAATCACCATACTACCACACATTTTGTAGGTAGTAAGAGCTCACATAGTAATCCTGCGCTAACCAGTTAATACTATGCAACATTTTTTAGCGTGTGGATTAGCGCACACTAAAATGGCACTGGAGGACCCCTGAGCATGTCCGCCATTTTAATATGTGTTAGCAGTGGTGTGCTGGAGCCGGCTCGCTCCGGCTCGCAAGAGCCGCTTGTTAAATTTTGACAGCTCTTGTTGTTGGGGGCGAGCCGGCTCCATTAGGGGAGGTAAGCATGGCAGGAGGGCGCCATCACAGGCCATGCTTACCTCCCCTCCCGCTCCCAAACACGTCCAACGATGTCCTTCGCCCCCACCCTCCCCTCTCGCTCCTATCCATCAGTTTCTCTTACCGCCCTCAAAGCGCCACTTATTTAAAGCGCTGCTGCCCGTCTTCAGCCTTCCCTGCTTGTTTCGGATGAGTTCTTCCCTCAGTCCCGCCTTCTGACGTCATTCTGACGTCATTTCCTTTTTCCACGAAGGCGGGACTGAGGGAAGAACTCATCCGAAACAAGCAGGGAAGGCTGAAGACAGGCAGCAGCGCTTTAAATAAGCGGCGCTTTGAGGGCGGTAAGAGAAACTGACGAATAGGAGCAAGAGGGGAGGGTGGGGGCGAAGGACATCGTTGGACGTGTTTGGGAGCGGGAGGGCAGAGGAGGGAAGAGAATTGCTGGGCATGGATGAGTAGAGGGGGCAGGGGAGAGAATTGCTGGGCACGGATGGGCAGAGGGGGGCAGGGGAAAGAAATGCTGGGCATGGATGAGTAGAGGGGGCAGGGGACAGAATTGGGGGGCAGGGGAGAGAAATGCTGGGCATGGATGAGTAGAGGGGGGCAGGGGAGAGAATTGCTGAGCATGGATGGGCAGAGGGGGCAGGGGAGAGAAATGCTGGGCATGGATGGGCAGGGGGGCAGGGGAGAGAATTGCTGGGTATGGATGGGCAGGGGAGAGAATTACTGGGCATGGATGGGTAGAGGGGGGCAGGGGAGAGAATTGCTGGGTATGGATGAGTAGAGGGGGGCAGGGGAGAGAAATGCTGGGCATGGATGGGTAGAGAGGGGCAGGGGAGAGAGGAGAGTTTCAGGACATGGATGGAAGGAAGGGCAAGAGAAATTCTGGACGTGGATGGAGGGAAGGGAGAGAGAAGAAATGCTGGACATGGAGGGAAGATAGAGGAAGGAGATTAGATGAGGGGAAAGGAAGTGAGGAGAGAAACTGCACATGGATGGAGAAAATAGGCTGAAGCTGGGTCCACTGTACAGTCAAGTCTGCGGGGGACCAGAAATGAAGAAGAAAGGAGGAAAGAAAAGAAATAAATGGAAAGGAAGCCCTGGAAACGGAGTTAAGAGGACAGATAGCAGCAGAATCAGATACTGGGCCAGCATGATCAGAGAAACAAAGTCACCAGACAACAAAGGTAGAAAAAAATAATTTTATTTTCATTATAGTGTTTGGAATATGTCCACTTTGAGAATCAGGTGCTGAACGTTAAAAGTTTATATTTATTTACTTATTTATGGCATTTTATCCCATATTAAACATGAATTAGATTGGAACCTGGGATCATTTAATTTTTTTTTTCCTGGAGAGAGTAATGCATTGCCCCCCCCCCCCCCCGGCTATAGCCAGCTCTACAATTTTAGGGGGGGGGCGCAGAGGTGGATGGGGGGGGGGGGGCGCAGAGGTGGACTGGGGAGAGAGCCTGTTGTTAAAAATTTACCAGCACACCACTGTGTGTTAGGTACTTGTTAGTGCCTAATGCAGCTTAACAGAAGGACTCCTAAGTTTGGACCCGAGGCAGTAGTGAACAATTGGACTAGTGATATGTCTGATGTAAGGCTGTCTGGCATTTACTACTACTTATCATTTCTATAGTGCTACTAGACGTATGCAGCACTGTACACATTATATGCAGGTACTTTCTCTAGCCCTAGAGGGCTCAAAATCTAATTTTTTTGTACCTGGGGCAATGGAGGGTTAAGTGACTTGCCCAAGGTCACAAGGAGCTGCAGTAGGAATCAAACCCAGGTTGCCAGAGTCAAAGCCCCCTGCACTAATCATTAGGCTACTCCTCCACTATAGAGAGTGTTAAGTGACTTTCCTGAGGTCACAAAGAGTGTCAGTGTGATTTGAACCCTGGTCTCTCTGGTTCACAGCCTGCTGCTCTAACCACTAGGTTTGCAGACTGGACGCACTGAACGTGTGATGCTCAAGATCAGGAAAACCAGTATGTGAGTTTTGAAAGTTCTCCAAAGGGAGGGGAATTCTCTGAGGTCCCAATGCTCAAAAGTAAATGCGGGTGCTAGAGGCTATTAGTGCCGTACTAGCACCCTCATTTACCTGCACAGAATGTTCAGAGGGGTCTAGCACGGGAAAAAAACAAGCTTGCCAGGCACTAGCACAGATAGCATGCAAATGTAGTCAAGCTCATGTAAATGAGGTCATTTTGTATTCCTACCCAATGCTCAGAAAAGAGCGCCCAAAACAAAAGTGCCTTACCGCTGCAAAAATAACGCCAGGTGGAGCAGGCGTTAGAGTGTTGGAAGAGAGAATTTCCCATGATTCTCTTGCTTCTCTCATGATTCTTTCTTCAAAATCTGCCGGTTTTGCTTGGATTTGGAAGCAGAAGGAAGCCATGCAAGCCCTTAAGTGCTGGTCATAAGAAACAGCCGATCCAAGCAAAATCACACATTGGCGTCTGTTTCCTTCGTCTAAATTTAAAGCATCCATGCTAAAAAAAAAAAAAAATTAAAAATGCCCCATGAAAACACATATTGGGGTCTGTTTCCTGCGTCTAAATATAAGCATCCAAGCTATAAAAAATTGAAAATGCTTATATGTAGGTCAAAGAAAACAGCTGCCAATGTGTACTTCACGTTTGGGTTTTACTAGGCGTATGCACACAGGAGCCAAGCTTACTACAGAACTCATCTGTGCATGCACCTGTCAGGGCATAGTCAGACCTCGGCGGGATGGGGGTCCAGAGCCCAAGGTGGGGGGGCATATCTTAACTCACCTCCCCCAGCCACCGCCTCCCGCCACCGACCTGTGTCGTGCCACTTTTGACCCCCCCCCCCCCGCTGCCGCAAGGTACTTTTGCTGGCTGGGATCCCCAACCCCTGTCAGCCTTAGTCTTCTTCAGTGCCAGTCTCCAGTGCATTCGCTGATCTGTGCTGTGAGTCCTGACGTCCTGCATGAGCATGCTCAGTTTCACTTAGATGAACGTGCTGGACGTCAGGACTCACAGCACAGATCAGCGAACATGCCGGAGACTGGTGCTGAAGAAGACTAAGGCTGGAGGGGTTGGGGACCCCCACCAGAAAAGGTACCTTGCGGCGGTGGGTTGAAAGTGGCAGGGGAGGGTCGGCGGGGGGGGGGGGGGGGTCAAAAGTAGAGGGGGCCAGGACTAAATCTGTGGGGCCCCATGCCCCTGTGGCCCCACCTAGCTACGCCCCTGGCACCACTACAATCCTCCCAAGTCAAAGCTCCTGCCAACCTCCCTAATGCTCAATGCTATGAGTGTGCCTATATTTACATCTCATTAACACTGAGCGTTAGGGTGTTGTTCCAGCGGAATTTTTACGGCGCTATTTGGAACAGCGCTGGAGTTTTGAGCATAGGAGCTTGAGGCAGCAAGTGGCAGTATTGTGATAGGAAGTTACGGGGCAGCAGAACCTGAGGCAACTTAGGGCAAGTTGTATGCAGAATTTCCCAGCAGGGCAGTGGGATGTGGGGACTCTCTTTTGTATATTGGACAGTTCCCATCCCTGACAAACTCTCTGGCAAGAGTAGTGTAACAAAATACATGATTCCCAATGCACAGCTGCAGATCAAAGAAGCCCAAGTATAGCACTTTAATTATATATTGTCGCATCACAAATTTATACTGGGTTTCTCGCAATTCTGCACTCCCACTCTCTCTATAGCATGTTTGCAGGTATGTCTGTATCACATCTTCACCAATTGTCAACCCCAGTTCCTTTGTCCACGCCTGTGCCAGTTCCCGATATGGTGCTAGAGGCATAGCAGCTCGAATCTGCGCATGATAGTATTTTAAGGGCACCGCCCGCTTTGCTTCTAAGTCAAAAATTTCTACCAACTTTACCCACACTTCATAGTTAAGCGCTGCCCCGGGGAGAGCTTGTATATAATGCTGTATTTGTGCATAAGCTAGGAAGTCCTTGATCTCTAACCCCTGGCGCCTCTGCAAGACCTCTCTTGGTTGTAATGTTCCATCTCTTTTAATAATCTGGAATAAGAAGAAGGTCCCCACCTCTCCCCATTGTGCAAAAGTACGCGATGACCTGCCCACCGGGAAGTCTACATTTCCCCTAATTGGCAGAAATGGGGAGACCTCTGCATCTAGCCCATACAGTCTGCAGACCCACTGCCACGCCCTCTTTAATGGTGTAAACAAGAATTTGATATGCTTTGGTGTTCTTATTTTACCTGGTCCCGCGTGTAGCCAACAGCTGAAATGTATATTCCCGAGCATCCGACATTCTGCCTCTGGATATGTGAAATGTCCTGTTCCTCTAAACCAGTCTCCTATATGTCGCATGCAACCTGCAATGGATAGCCATTTGACACTTAGCACTCCCAGCCCTCCTTTATTTTTAGGTAAATATGTTTGTTTTAAGGATACCCGGGCCCTTTTCCCATTCCATAAAAACTGTTTAACTATCCTATGTAATGCTAATTCATCCCTGCGGGTCAAGAGAAGTGACAGTACCTGCGTTATGTACGTCCACTTAGGAACAATTATCATATTATACACTGCTATTCTGCCCCACAGTGATAAGGTCAGTTTCCGCCACATTTGTAACGTTTCTTTTGTGGATTCCCAGAGTGGTGCCAAATTAGTTTGGTGTAGTTGATCTAAGTTAGTAGGGAGATATATTCCCAGGTATTTTATTTTTTCTTCTTTCCACTGCAGGGGGAATGGCCCGTGCCACTGTGACTTTATCCTTGGTGTAGTTGGCAGGGCCACTGATTTATGTCTATTTAAAGTGAACCCTGAATGATAGCCAAATTCATCTATCAACTCTAATAGACTTTGCAGTGAGTGTTGTGGTTGTGTTAGCGTGAGTAGGATATCATCTGCGAAGGCCAGCACTTTCGTGGGAAGACTGGGGATTGCAACTCCTACTATTTCCGCGTTATTCTCTACTGTTCGTAGGAACGGCTCTATGTATAGTAAGAATAAGAGTGGTGACAATGGGCACCCCTGTCTCGTACCCCTCTGCACCTGGAACGCCTGAGATGCCATTTTGTTTACCAATATCCGAGCTTGTGGCTCCGTATATAAAGCTGTGACAGCACGCAAGTACCAGCCCCCCAGACCCACATACTTTAGTACTTCAAAAAGGTACCCCCATCTCACTTTGTCAAAAGCTTTCTCGGCATCCAGGCCTACAAGTAGAAGAGGGTCTCCGGCCTCCCGGCTATGCGCTAACGCTAGCAAAGCTCGCCGAACATTAAGACCTGGATGCCGGCCTCGTACAAACCCCACTTGGTGTGCCCCAACTACATGGGGGAGGTGCACCGCCAATCGATCTGCTAGTATTCTTGCTAATATTTTAAGGTCAACATTGAGGAGGGAAATTGGTCTGTATGCCTCTAGGTTTTCTGGGTCTTTTCCGGGCTTTGGTATCAAGGTTATGAGTGCCTCATTCACTCCTAGGGGAAATCGTTCCTGTTCCACCACTTCGTCAAAGTATTTAGCCAGAGGCACACATACTCTATGAGATAACATCTTATAGTATTCTGGGGAAAATCCATCAGTTCCGGGGCTTGTGCCTCCCGATAGCGACCCTATCACTTTTTGTATTTCCTGTGCATCTAGTGGGGCGTTAAGTTGTTCTCTCATTTCTAGTGTTAGACTTGGGATTCCTGAGTCTTCCAAGTAATCCCGTATTGCTGTACTCTCAGACTCTGGCTCTGCCCTATACACCCCAGAAAAATAATCTCTGAATAGATTCAGTAGATCTAGGGGTCTATGCTTTCTGACTCCCGCTGGAGTCTTCAGCACAGAGATGTAAGAGTTCCCTGTCCACACTCTAACTATCCGCGCCAGCAATTTCCCCGTGCGGTTTCCAAATTTAAAATATTGAAACCGTCTGCTAAATAGGTATTTTCGTGTTTTTTCATGGATTAATGTGTTAAGTCCTGCTAGATTTGCCATCATTTGGTCATAGTGAGCCTGAGATGGCCGGTGCTGGTGTTTCTGCTTTGAAGTTCTATACTGGCGTTCCAGTTGCACTATACCCTGCGTTAACCTTTTATTTCTCGCTGCTACATAGCTAATGATTTCTCCCCGCAGCACTGCTTTTGATGTTTCCCAAAATAGCCCAGGTGTGTCTTGATGTTGATCATTCATCTCTGCATAGTATTCCCATTTTTGTTCTAAATAAGCTCGAAAATCTGGGTCTCCTGCTAAGTATGTAGGGAATCTCCAGCGCGTATGATATTCCGCCGCTAGTCCCAATTCCATATCTACCCAGATTAGGGTGTGATCGGATATTGCCATTGATCCTATCTCTGCTGTGTGTACAATTTCAAACAGAGTTTTTGTCACTAGTATATAGTCTATGCGGGACCACGTGTGATGTGCTTTAGATAAATGCGTGTACTCCCGGTGTGTTGGATGCAGGAGGCGCCAGGGGTCTACCAATTCCAACATTTTACAAAGATAATCTAGCCCTGTACCTCTCCTGAGCGCTCCCCAGGCTGTATTGGATGACCTATCTAGATCCGGGTCTAGCACCTGATTAAAGTCTCCTAACAATATCCAAGGGGCTGTGTCATATTTTGTCCCTAGCTGTACTAATGATTGTAAAAATTGTGGGTCTCGCGTATTGGGCCCATATATCCCACAAATGTAGTATTCCTTCCCTTGGTAACTTAAATGTATCAGCACAAATCGTCCAGCTGCATCTGTTTCTACCATGCGTGTTCGGCCCGCCAGGCCCTTTTTTATAAGAATGGCCACCCCTCCCCTACGACCCTCTGCTGAGGAAGAGGAGTAACACTCTCCCACCCATTGCTGTTTTAGTTTTTGGTGCTCCTCCTCAGTGAGCTTTGTTTCTTGCAAACATGCTATAGATACTAGATTCCGTTTCAAATGGGCTAATATCTTGGTCCGTTTAATTGGGGACGTTATCCCGGATACATTCCAAGATGCCATGCGCAATGGTATTGGTTTAGCCATTGCTTCTCATATAATATCTGAATTCAAAATTCTGATATACTTTAGGGTTCTGGGTCTCCCAGCCTCGACCCGTCCCCCCCCAGAGTGGTATAGATATGTTCGTGGCGTCATCTATGTGGTTCATTGTATAAATAACTTGAAAACCTGGCATAGGGTTAACCCCCCTCCCATTCTCCCTCCCCCCTCCCCCCTGCTCCCCTCCACTCCCTCTTTCCCTTTCCAGCTCGCTCTTTGTGGCAAGCGGGTCCGTTAAACACATCCAGAGCCCGCCTCCAACCCCCTGAAATTATGTGAATCATTTCTTTCTCCCTTCAACAAAACACACCATATAACATTTTAACAGTGCAAAACTTACAGCCATTAACTTATAGAAATTTGTCCTTCATCATGTAGCTTTGGCAATGTTGCCTGTCTCCTCCTTATCCCTGTTGCAAATGGCCATTGTTCTCCGCGCTTACTTTCACCCCGGTGAGGAGGTTATCCATTCTTGAGCTAAGGCTGGAGTTGAAAAGTTCTTCCATCCATTACTTGTCTGTATCCTTAAAGTAGCCGGGTATTGCAAGACAAATCTTTGTTTCTTTTCTACCAGCTGGGTACAGATTGGTGTAAAGGCCCTTCTCCTTACTGTCAGAGATGCTGAGTAATCTTGGAATATTCTTATGGGCCCTCCCTCGAACTTGGCTTCTTCTTTATTAGCTTTGTAAAGTCTGAGGACTGCTGCTTTCTGAGTATATCGGTGAAACTTTGCTATAATCACTCTGGGCCGATTTTCTCGAGGCGCTTTTTGGCCTATCCTGTGTGCCCTGTCCAAGTGTATTTCACCTCCCTCACAGACTTCTGGGAATCGCGCTACCAGCCATGTTTCGAGGGTAGCCTTAATATTATTCTCTGCCAGCGTTTCAGGGAATCCCACAAACCTTAGATTTTCCCTCCGCGCACGGTTCTCAAGGTCATCCAGCTTTTCTTGGTATTCTTTTGTCAGCTGTTCCAGCCGTTCCATATTTGTTCCCTGCTCCGTCTGGATATCTTCTACTTCAGAGACTCTTGCTTCCAATTCACCGGTTCTTCGGCTCAACTCTGTTGTGACCGCCGTGATCCCGATAATTTGCTCTGATAGTTGTGTGAAGCGCGAGTCAAGTGCCCGTACCACCGCGTCAGTGATTTCTGATACCAGCGATTCGCTTGGTTCTTGTGCTCGAGGAGCCGGCGGTGTAGCGGGCGCCATTTTGTTTTCGGCTCCGCGGAGCCTTTCGTCCTTTCTTTTTGCTGGTTTTACTGCTGCTGCCATGGCGTGCTGGATTACAAATTTGTCCATACACGCCTTTCAGGTAAGTGCAACGGCTCCGGTTGTGTTTCGCCGTCTGGGCTATGTAAAATTCGGGTTTTTTAAAGCGGGCTCTGGAGCAGACGATGTATCACACGTCCACCGTCGCTCACTGCGTCACGTGACCCCCTTAATTATATATTGTAAACCATTTTGGTTTGATTACAAGTAAAAGGGCACATCAAATAGAATAAAGGATAAACAATACCTGAGGTGCTGTCTGCTACTTCCATGACAAAGGACTTCCAAGCCAGTGTGGGGCAAGAGCAGAGTCCTTTCAGATGCTAGTCTCTGCCAGACCCATAGCAGATCTACTAGTATGGTCAATATAGCCTCAGCCATGGATGCTCTCCACTAGGGCAGGGGGTTCTTAATCAGTGATGCCTGCACTAGAGAATGACATGGGGAAAATATGTCCCCATCCCTGTCCCATCCCCATGGATTCTGTCCCCGTCCCTGCAGGTCCTGTCTCCATCCCTGCCTCCTCCCCTCAGGCCCTGTCTTGATCCCCGCCCCGTCCCTGCAGGTTCTGTCCCCGTCCCTGCCTCATCCCCATGTGCTCTGTCCTCATCTTCAGAAGCCCCATATAAGATGCTTTGGGTGGCATGAAGGGTGCCCAAGTTGTCATGAGGGCATCCTCGCAGGATGGCCCCGTAAAGGGGCGGGGCAACCCGTATTATGGAAACAAGATGGGAGTCCATCTTTCGTTTCGATAATACGGTCGGGGACGCCCAAATCATGAAATTTTGGTCGACCTTAGAGATGGTCATCTTTAGTTTGTTTTTGAGATGGTCGTCCCCGGTTTTTGGAGATAATGGAAACCGGGGACAACCATCTCAAAAACAACCAAATCAAAGCTATTTGGTCGTGGGAGGAGCCAGTATTTGTAGTGCACTGGTCCCCCTCACATGCCAGGACATCAACCGGGCACCCTAGGGGGCACTGTAGTGGACTTCAGAAATTGCTCCCAGCTGCATAGCTCCCTTTCCATCAGTGCTGAGCCCTCCAACCCCCTCCCCCACCAAAACACACTCCCCACAACTGTATACCACTACCATAGCCCTTATGGGTGAAGGGGGGCACCTACATGTGGGTACAGTGGGTTTTGGGGGGGTTAGAGGGCTCAACATTTACCACCACAAGTGTAAGAGGTAGGGGGGGATGGACCTGGGTCCGCCTGCCTGAAGTGCACTGCACCCACTAAAAACTGCTCCAGGGACCTGCATACTGCTGTGATGGAGCTGGGTATGACATTTGAGGCTGGAAAAAAATGTTTTTAATTTTTTTTTTTGGGTGGGAGGGAGTTAGTGACCACTGAGGGAGTATGGGGAGGCATCCCCGATTCCCTCCAGTGGTCATCTGGTCAGTTTGGGCACCTTTTCGAGGCTTGGTTGTGAAAAAAAATGGACCAAGTAAAGTTGGCCAAATGCTCCTCAGGGACGCCCTTCTTTTTTCCATTATCGGCCGAGGACGCCCATCTCTAAATCACGCCCCAGTTCTGCCTTTGGTATGGTGCCGACATGCCCCCATGAATTTTGGTCGGCCCCGCGACGGAAAGCAGTTGAGGATGCCCAAAATTGGCTTTCGATTATGCTGATTTGGGCGACCTTGAGAGAAGGATGCCCATCTCCCGGTTTGTGTCGGAAGACGGGCGTCCTTCTCTTTCGAAAATAAGCCTGTAAGTCTCCCCAGCCCCAAATAGAACCTTCCTCTTTTTCTGTTGTTACATGCTACTGGGACCACTGCTTTCTTAACTCTGCAGCAGCAGTGGTATTGGTAAAAGCAGCAGAAAAGACACACTGTACCATTTCCAGAGTACACTGCTCCTAGTTCTGCTGGTCCCACCCCTCTAACACAGGAAGCTTATGTCAGAGGGGACTGCACCTACCAGTAAAAATGGTTCCACACATGTGTCTTGTCTGCTGCTTTTACAGATGCTGAAGCTGATCAAGGAAGGCAGTAAAATGGTAAATGAGTGAGGGAAGGGAAGGGAAATGGGACTTGACATACCACCTTTCTGAGGTTTTTGCATCTACATTCAAAGCAGTTTACATATATTCAGGTACTTATTTTGTACCAGGAGCAATGGAGGGTTAAGTGACTTGCCCAGAATCACAAGGAGCTGCAGTGGGAATCAAACTCAGTTCCCCAGGATCAAAGTCCACTGCACTAACCACTAGGCTACTCCTAGAGAGGGAGGGAGGGTAATGCTGGGGTGGGGAGCAAGGGAAAGAGGGAGAGGAAGAGATAGAGAAAGACTTAGCCATGCTGGATGGGGAGGGTGAGAGAGACAAGGCAATGCTGGATGGGGGGGGGGGGGGGGGGGGGAGAGAGAGAGAGACAGAGTGAGAGATGAGTTGATGGTAGATGTAGGGAAGAGAGCAAGAGATGGGATTATGCTGGATGGGGGAAGAGTGAGAGAGATGGGGTAATGCTGGATGGGGGGAATAGGCACAAAGATGAGGTGATGCAGGATGGTGGAAGAGATGGGGTGATGCTGGATGGGGAAGGGAGACGGAAAGACAAGGGTGATGCTGACTAGTAGGGTTAGAGAGATAGGAAATACATGGCAGGGAGAGAGGGGGGAGATGATACATGGGGAGGGGGGAGACCAAGATGCTGCATGCTAGGGAGAGAGAAATAAGAGTTAAAGAAAGACTGGAGAATAAGTGGAAGGCAAATGGGAGTACTGGTGAGAGGGAAGGAGATGGAAAGATGTAGGTGAATGCAATCGAAAAAAGGAAGTTGGATAGTAAGAATTAATGAAAACTGAATAGACAAAAAGGCAGAAAAATAGAAGAAAGCTGAAGGAAAAAGATCAGTGTCAGAGATGGATGTAGTGAAAGAAGTGAAGAGGACAGGAGGGGAGAAGAAAATGAAAAATAGGCAGGAGACCCTGCAAAGAGATTTAAGAGAAGATATGAAAGTAGTAAGCAGAGACTGAAATCAACATGATTGGAAAAATTAAATGGCCAGATAACAAAGGTAGAAAAAAGATTTGTATTTTTAATTTAGGATGAAGTAGTATGATAGCCATGTTAATGTGCTTTAAAGACTAATACAAATAAAATAAAAATGGAAAATAAGGTGATACCTTTTTATTAGTCCACACTTATTTTCTATTTTTTATTTATTATTTTTTAAAATAATAAAAATGATTGGAACTTAATTTTTTATTTAGTGAGTAGAATATGTCAGTTTTATTTATTTATTTTTATGACATTTATAGCCCACATTATCCCAAAAACAAGCTCGAATTCAACGTGGCTTACAGTTTAGATTAAAAATGCAGACTTTGAATTTAAACAATAGTGAAGTAGTGTGATGAAGTGTGTGAGAGTAACAGATTAACAAATAAACTACAAATAGTGTACATATTGATAGATTTGCAATACAGAAAAGAGACAAGATTATCGACTGGTTGTTGCTATATTAAGTAATGTAATGAATTCTGGAACGAATTGGTGAAGAAATGAGTTTTTAGCAATTTTCAGAACTGTAAGTAGTTAGGTTGAACTCTAATAGATTTTGGGAGACTGTTCAGACATTTGGTTCCAATATTATTTGTTATTTGTTACATTTGTACCCCACATTTTCCCACCTATTTGCAGGCTCAATGTGGCTTACACAGTACTGTAAAGGTGTTTGCCAAATCCGGTAGAGAACAAATACAAGGTTATGTTGTGTTCAAATAAGGCAGGTGTATTTCAGTTTATGAGGGTCGGATTGAGGGAGATTGTTTATTGTCCAGTATGATCATTGGTTTTGTTGTGTAGCCGGGTGTAGGGATTTATGTTGGATCTGTAGGGTAGGCCTTTTTGAAGAGGTTGGTTTTTTAGTGATTTTCTGAAGTTTAGGTGATCGTGAATTGTTTTCACAGCTTTTGGGAGTGCATTCCATATTTGTGTGCTTATATAGGAGAAACTAGATGCATAGATGGATGAATATAGATGAAATCAGCAGAAAGTACTGATCTATATACCACATTTTAAAAATTTGGTAGAAGTATATGAGGGTCCCTGGCTCCAAGGAAGGCTTTATGTGAAGATATTTCTATTAAATGTTTTATAGAGTGGAGGAATGGCCTAGTGGTTAGAGCACCAGGCTTGCAATCCAGAGGTGGCAGGTTCAAATCTTGCTGCTGCTCCTTGTGATCTTGGGAAGTCACTTAACCCTCCATTGCTTCAGGTACAAACTTAGATTGTGAGCCCTCCTGGGACAGAGAAATATCCAATGTAGCTGAATGTAACTCATCTTGAGCTAATACTGAAAAAGTTGTGAGCAAAATCTAAACAAATATAATCTGGATAGCAAAAAGAAGTACCAGGAGCCTTCAAAATCAGGACATAGTTCCTTTAATCATATAACTTGAACATCAGTCTCTCCTTAGTGACCCAACACATTTCAGCACACAGCACCTGTGTCAGAGGAGATCAATGAGGTTGTAACATCTAAGATGCTTGATGTGCAGCAATGGAACTTTCTCTACTAAATCCCAATTATTCTGTTCATGCAACATAATTCCTTCATCATTATTTTCGATACCAGTGCAAGCCTGTGCAGTTCACAACTGTAAGTTATCAACTCTTTTCTGAAAACTTATGGGATAAGGGATCAGGACATGACTTGTTTTTCTTCTCAAAACGGGCAAATAGGAATGGGTTTTATTTGAGATCGTATCTTTAATAACCGATTAAAGCAGCACAATCAGTGCAGTCTGCTTTTAATGTGCAATATAGCCCTTTCCTCTCTAGTGGTTTGACTGAGTTGTGTAAAAGGAGAGACAGTGACGCGTCTTGCAGGCCCTGAACCGGCCTAAGCTACAGTGTGGGCTTGGTTACCAGCGCTGGATTTTTTGGAACAGAGAAGTGGTCATATTTTTTTATGTTAGAATTGTCAATATTTGATGTTGTGTCTCAAAATGTGTCTTAAGGACTGTTATTTTTGGATCACAGTGGTGTTTTTTTTTTTTTTTTTTAATTTTTACACATATTTCTGGTTTTCTGTTTTCTCGACTCAATGAAGGTATCAATGTCAGGCCTATGCCCCGAAAAGTGAGCCCTTGTGCCAAACAACGTCTGGCAGCCAGACAGTCCTGATCTTACCTGGGGAGTCAGGGCAGAGACCTCCCACGAAGGGCAGGATGGAGCAGACAATTGCCCAAAAGACAAGGTCCCGGTCCGATCAGCGGTTCCAGGCCGGTGGTAGACAAAGGCAAGTCCAGATCCACCCTGTGGCACAAAAGCAGGCAGCAGGTAAAGACACGGTCCTGACCCAAGCTGTGGTTCAAAGGCAGGCGGCAAGCGAGAGCAAAGTCCAGGTCCAAACTGTGGTTCAAAGGCAGGCGGCAGGTGACAGCAAAGTCCAGGTCCAAACTGTGGTTCAAAGGCAGGCGGCAGGCGAAAGCAAAGTCCAGGTCCAAACTGTGGTTCAAAGGCAGGCGGCAGGCAAAAGCAAAGTCCAGTTCCAAACTGTGGTTCAAAGGCAGGCGGCAGGTGAAAGCAAAGTCCAGGTCCAAACTGTGGTTCAAAGGCAGGCGGCAGGCAACAGCAAAGTCCAGGTCCAAACTGTGGTTCAAAGGCAGGCGGCAGGCGAAAGCAAAGTCCAGGTCCAAACTGTGGTTCAAAGGCAGGCGGCAGGCAACAGCAAAGTCCAGGTCCAAACTGTGGTTCAAAGGCAGGCGGCAGGCGAAAGCAAAGTCCAGGTCCAAACTGTGGTTCAAAGGCAGGCGGCAGGCAAAAGCAAAGTCCAGGTCCAAACTGTGGTTCAAAGGCAGGCGGCAGGCGAAAGCAAAGTCCAGGTCCAAACTGTGGTTCAAAGGCAGGCGGCAGGCAACAGCAAAGTCCAGGTCCAAACTGTGGTTCAAAGGCAGGCGGCAGGCGAAAGCAAAGTCCAGGTCCAAACTGTGGTTCAAAGGCAGGCGGCAGGCAAAAGCAAAGTCCAGGTCCAAACTATGGTTCAAAGGCAACAGCAGGCAAAAGCAAAACACAGAACTCAGGGATCCGCAAGCAGAAGCCGAAGCAAAGAACTCCACCAGCGTCTGCCCTTAAATAGCCCCCTCCAACCGGAGGAAGCTCATCAGCTGTCAGAAGGGTGGAGCCAACAGCCCGCCCCAGGGCTCCGGATAGGCTGGTCCCAGAGAGAAGGCGGAGTACAGCCGCGACCAGCCAATCCGGGCCCAGAAGGGGCGTTCTCTCCGCTCCCAGGTCCCGCACCCGGAAGAAGCTTTCTAGTTAGAGAACGCCGGCCATCTTGGCAGCGCCGATGCTCTCCGGCCGCCACCGCGCTAAAGCGGCGAACCGGCCTAGTCCAGGAGGCGGGCACGACTCCACGCCGTCCATAACCCGCGATACCCCGCTCTCTCCTGCTCGCGGAGCGGGGCATCCCAGCGGGCAGGGCGGTGCAGGTAAGGGACGTGACAGTACCCCCCCCGTAAGCCCCCCCTCTCCGTCTAGGTCCAGGTTTAGTAGGGTAGCGAGAGTGGAACTCGTGCAACAAATCAGGAGCAAGGATATTAGCAACTGGTTCCCACGAGTTATCCTCAGGACCAAAGTTCTTCCACGAGATCAAGTAAAACAATCGACCTCGCTGGAGTTTAGAGTCAAGAATCTCTTTTACCTCGAACTCCGGATCAGGGTCAGAGTCTGGAACCCGAATCTTCTTGGGAGCAGGATGCCAGCGGGAAGTCCTAAAAGGTTTAAGCAGAGACACATGAAAAGCATTGTGAATGCGAAGATTACCTGGTAGTTGAAGGCGATAGACCATCGTCCCCACTCTAGATCTCACAGAAAATGGCCCGATGAAGCGAGGAGCAAACTTAAGAGAGGGAAGACGCAGTTTGAGGTACTTGGTGCTGAGCCATACTCGCTGTCCTGGCTGAAATACGGGAGCGGCACAGCGATGTCGATCAGCAAATCGCTTGTACCGAGCAGCCGCCCTCCCCAACTGCTGACGAACTGTCCTCCAGGTTGCATGAATGGTGGTGAGAGTAGACTGGATCAGTGGAGGAGCCGCAGTCAAAGGAATCGGAGGCGGAAGACAAGGATGACGTCCAAAAACAGTGAAGAAGGGAGATGTCCGTGAGGCCGAATGGAAACTATTGTTGTAGGCGAATTCAGCCCAGGCCAGAAGATCCGTCCAATCATCTTGCCGAGCATTAGTGAAGGCCCGAAGAAAGGCTTTAAGGGTCTGGTTAGTACGCTCTGCCATGCCGTTGGTCTGAGGATGGTAAGCTGAAGAGAAATGTGTGGTAACCCCAAAGGCTGAGCATAGCGATCTCCAAAATTTAGAGGTGAATTGTGATCCTCTATCGCTGATGATACGATGCGGCAGTCCATGCAACCGAAAAATGTGCTGGATAAAATGCGATGCAAGAGCCTTTGCAGATGGCAGGGACCGCATGGGTACGAAGTGGGCCATGCGAGAAAAACGATCCACCACCACCCAGATGATCGTGTTGCCCCTGGAACAAGGAAGATCAGTTATAAAGTCCATGGAGACCTCCTGCCAGGGTAGGTGGGGTACTGGCAATGGTTGAAGAAGCCCCCATGGCTTGCCTGGCAAGGACTTGGTACGGGCACAGGTAGGACAGGTAGAGACAAACTGCCGAATCTCTTGGGCCATGTGGGGCCACCAAAAATAACGGGAAATAAGATGGTAGGTCTTACGGAATCCAAAATGACCCGAAAACGCAGCAGAATGACCCCACTGAAGGACCTTGCGACGAGATCGGGCCGGAACAGGAGTCTTGAGACAGGCGGATGCCCCCACCGTAGGAGAAAGGCAAGCAGGATTGAGCATAGGATAGAGCTCCTCAGGCTCCTCAGGTACGTCAAAAGCTCGGGAGAGGGCATCTGCCTGTATATTCTTCTCTGCGGGCCGAAACACCAAGTGAAAGGTAAAACGTGCAAAAAATAGTGACCAGCGAGCCTGCCGGGGATTCAAGCGTTTGGCATCTTGCAAATAAAGCAGATTTTTGTGATCAGTGATGACTGTAATAGGGTGAGCAGCCCCCTCCAGTAGGTATCGCCACTCCTGAAAGGCGAGTTTCAGGGCCAGCAGCTCCCTGTCCCCGATAGTATAATTGCGTTCAGCAGGCGAAAACTTCTTAGAAAAAAAAAAACAAGGATGTTTCTTACCAGAAGAAGTTGTCTGGGACAGCACCGCCCCTACCCCCAAAGCAGAGGCATCGACCTCCACGATGAAAGGCTTCGTGACATCAGGGCTACGGAGTACAGATGCAGACAAGAAAGCCGCCTTCAAGGCAGAAAAAGCCTCCAGGGCAGCAGGAGACCAATGCTGAACATCCGCCCCCTTCCGAGTAAGGGCTGTCAAAGGAGCCGTGAGGAGCGAATAATGGGGAATGAATTGTCTGTAGTAGTTAGCAAAGCCAAGAAAACGCTGTAAGGCTCGGAGACCCTGGGGGAGAGGCCAGTCCCGGATAGCCTGCAGTTTAGCAGGATCCATTTGTAATCCAACAGCAGAGATAATATGTCCCAAAAAAGGAATAGTGGATTGATGAAACGCACACTTTTCCAACTTGGCAAACAGTCGATGATCCCGGAGTCGTTGAAGCACTGTGCGGACATGCCCGGGATGATCCAGGGGAGAAGCAGAGAAGATCAGAATATCGTCCAAGTAAACAATGACTGAAGAACAAAGAAGATCCCGGAAAATGAAATTGATGAAATCTTGAAATACAGCCGGAGCATTACAAAGTCCAAAAGGCATGACCCGATACTCAAAATGACCGTCGTGAGTATTAAATGCAGTTTTCCACTCGTCTCCCTGATGGATACGAATCAAGTTGTAGGCCCCTCGCAGATCCAACTTAGTAAAAATAACTGCCCCCTGGAGTCGATCAAAAAGCTCCGGGATAAGTGGGAGGGGATACCGGTTCTTGACTGTGATGTTGTTAAGTCCGCGATAGTCTATGCAGGGCCGCAAGGACCCATCTTTTTTGGAAACAAAAAAGAACCCTGCCCCGGCAGGAGAAGAAGATGGTCGGATGAATCCTTTACGAAGATTGTCCTGAATGTAGTCCCGCATGGCAGCAGATTCATCCCGGGACAAGGCATATAATCTGCCTCGAGGGGGCATCGTACCGGGTAACAAATCAATGGGACAATCAAACGGGCGATGGGGTGGGAGGGAATCCGCCTCCCGGGCATCAAAGACATCAGAAAACTCCTTGTATTCCTTCGGAAGAGAAGCTTCACAGGGGTGGAGGACTCCAGATAGCGCTGGCACATTAATAGAGGGAGGGCGCACTGGTGTTAGACAAGTTTCAAAACAACGACCACTCCACCGGCTGATCTCTCCCGAAGGCCAGTCTATGCAAGGCGCGTGCAGCCGCAACCAGGGTATACCTAGAATTACAGGATGGATGGCTTGAGGTAAAATAAGAAATTGTATCTCCTCATGATGAAGAAGACCCACCTGCATTCGCAGCGGAAGAGTGAGATGGGTAATAGGCTGTGGCAGAGTAGAGCCATGAATAGACGTTACTTGAAGAGCTGGTTTACAGGGAGTAACCGGCCTGCCTAGGCCCTGAAGTAGTCTAGCATCAATAAAGTTGCCTCCTGCTCCTGAATCCAGCAAGGCTAGGGTATTTATCCTGTATTCTTGCCACAGTAAGATAATAGGTACTGTCATTAAGTTATCCGGAAGGGTTCCTGAACGACCCACAACCACCCCCTTCACCAGGCTAGGGTCTAAGCATTTCCCGGCTTGTTGGGACACCTTTTCACAAAATGACCAGGTTTCCCACAGTACATACATAGTTTATTCTCCCTCCGATGGGTTCGTTCCACAGCTGTTAGTCGATGCCTGCCAATCACCATAGGCACTTCCGATCCCTCCGCAGTAGGAACCGCACCCTCCTGAGGAGAGACCGTTCGTGGTCTTTGAGGGGAAAACCTGCGAGACGGACGAGAGGCAACTTGTTCTCGTGCTCGTTCCTGGAAGCGGACATCAATCCGAGTGCTTAAGGCGATAAGAGCGTCCAGAGTACCAGGGATTTCTCGGCCGGCTAATTCGTCCTTAATGCGTCCACTCAAGCCTTGCCAGAAAATGGCCGTAAGAGCCTCTTGATTCCATTTAAGTTCCGCCGCCAGGGTACGGAATCGAATAGCATAGGTACCAACCGTACTGCTTCCTTGCTGAATCCGTAGTAGCTCTCCTGCGGCAGAAGAAGGGCGTCCTGGAACATCGAAGACCATGCGGAACTGACGCAGGAATTCTCCTAATTCCGAAAGGAGAGGATCCTGTTGCTCCCAGAGAGGTGACGCCCATGCCAGAGCCGCACCGGAGAGTAATGAGATAATGTAGGTAATCTTCTGTTTGTCCGTAGGAAAAGAAGCAGGTTGCATGTCAAAGAGCATCTGACATTGATTCAAGAATCCGCGGCATGCGGAGGGTGTGCCGTCAAACCGAGGAGGTTCAGGCAAACGAAAGGCAGGCAGAGGTGGAGATGTCCTACTAGCTCCGGAAGCCGGTGCTCGCTGCACGGACATCTGAGAACACACATCTTGCAGTACTCCAGATAATCTGTTGAGCTGGGCCTGTTGCTGTTGAAGAACTTGAGCCAAGTCAGTCAGATCAGGCTTATCTGGCGAGCTCATGGCTTCGGCTTTCTGTCAGGCCTATGCCCCGAAAAGTGAGCCCTTGTGCCAAACAACGTCTGGCAGCCAGACAGTCCTGATCTTACCTGGGGAGTCAGGGCAGAGACCTCCCACGAAGGGCAGGATGGAGCAGACAATTGCCCAAAAGACAAGGTCCCGGTCCGATCAGCGGTTCCAGGCCGGTGGTAGACAAAGGCAAGTCCAGATCCACCCTGTGGCACAAAAGCAGGCAGCAGGTAAAGACACGGTCCTGACCCAAGCTGTGGTTCAAAGGCAGGCGGCAAGCGAGAGCAAAGTCCAGGTCCAAACTGTGGTTCAAAGGCAGGCGGCAGGCAAAAGCAAAGTCCAGGTCCAAACTGTGGTTCAAAGGCAGGCGGCAGGCGACAGCAAAGTCCAGGTCCAAACTGTGGTTCAAAGGCAGGCGGCAGGCGAAAGCAAAGTCCAGGTCCAAACTGTGGTTCAAAGGCAGGCGGCAGGCAAAAGCAAAGTCCAGTTCCAAACTGTGGTTCAAAGGCAGGCGGCAGGTGAAAGCAAAGTCCAGGTCCAAACTGTGGTTCAAAGGCAGGCGGCAGGCAACAGCAAAGTCCAGGTCCAAACTGTGGTACAAAGGCAGGAGGCAGGCGAAAGCAAAGTCCAGGTCCAAACTGTGGTTCAAAGGCAGGCGGCAGGCAACAGCAAAGTCCAGGTCCAAACTGTGGTTCAAAGGCAGGCGGCAGGCGAAAGCAAAGTCCAGGTCCAAACTGTGGTTCAAAGGCAGGCAGCAGGCAAAAGCAAAGTCCAGGTCCAAACTGTGGTTCAAAGGCAGGCGGCAGGCGAAAGCAAAGTCCAGGTCCAAACTGTGGTTCAAAGGCAGGCGGCAGGCAACAGCAAAGTCCAGGTCCAAACTGTGGTTCAAAGGCAGGCGGCAGGCGAAAGCAAAGTCCAGGTCCAAACTGTGGTTCAAAGGCAGGCGGCAGGCAAAAGCAAAGTCCAGGTCCAAACTATGGTTCAAAGGCAACAGCAGGCAAAAGCAAAACACAGAACTCAGGGATCCGCAAGCAGAAGCCGAAGCAAAGAACTCCACCAGCGTCTGCCCTTAAATAGCCCCCTCCAACCGGAGGAAGCTCATCAGCTGTCAGAAGGGTGGAGCCAACAGCCCGCCCCAGGGCTCCGGATAGGCTGGTCCCAGAGAGAAGGCGGAGTACAGCCGCGACCAGCCAATCCGGGCCCAGAAGGGGCGTTCTCTCCGCTCCCAGGTCCCGCACCCGGAAGAAGCTTTCTAGTTAGAGAACGCCGGCCATCTTGGCAGCGCCGATGCTCTCCGGCCGCCACCGCGCTAAAGCGGCGAACCGGCCTAGTCCAGGAGGCGGGCACGACTCCACGCCGTCCATAACCCGCGATACCCCGCTCTCTCCTGCTCGTGGAGCGGGGCATCCCAGCGGGCAGGGCGGTGCAGGTAAGGGACGTGACAGTACCCCCCCCGTAAGCCCCCCCTCTCCGTCTAGGTCCAGGTTTAGTAGGGTAGCGAGAGTGGAACTCGTGCAACAAATCAGGAGCAAGGATATTAGCAACTGGTTCCCACGAGTTATCCTCAGGACCAAAGTTCTTCCACGAGATCAAGTAAAACAATCGACCTCGCTGGAGTTTAGAGTCAAGAATCTCTTTTACCTCGAACTCCGGATCAGGGTCAGAGTCTGGAACCCGAATCTTCTTGGGAGCAGGATGCCAGCGGGAAGTCCTAAAAGGTTTAAGCAGAGACACATGAAAAGCATTGTGAATGCGAAGATTACCTGGTAGTTGAAGGCGATAGACCATCGTCCCCACTCTAGATCTCACAGAAAATGGCCCGATGAAGCGAGGAGCAAACTTAAGAGAGGGAAGACGCAGTTTGAGGTACTTGGTGCTGAGCCATACTCGCTGTCCTGGCTGAAATACGGGAGCGGCACAGCGATGTCGATCAGCAAATCGCTTGTACCGAGCAGCCGCCCTCCCCAACTGCTGACGAACTGTCCTCCAGGTTGCATGAATGGTGGTGAGAGTAGACTGGATCAGTGGAGGAGCCGCAGTCAAAGGAATCGGAGGCGGAAGACGAGGATGACGTCCAAAAACAGTGAAGAAGGGAGATGTCCGTGAGGCCGAATGGAAACTATTGTTGTAGGCGAATTCAGCCCAGGCCAGAAGATCCGTCCAATCATCTTGCCGAGCATTAGTGAAGGCCCGAAGAAAGGCTTTAAGGGTCTGGTTAGTACGCTCTGCCATGCCGTTGGTCTGAGGATGGTAAGCTGAAGAGAAATGTGTGGTAACCCCAAAGGCTGAGCATAGCGATCTCCAAAATTTAGAGGTGAATTGTGATCCTCTATCGCTGATGATACGATGCGGCAGTCCATGCAACCGAAAAATGTGCTGGATAAAATGCGATGCAAGAGCCTTTGCAGATGGCAGGGACCGCATGGGTACGAAGTGGGCCATGCGAGAAAAACGATCCACCACCACCCAGATGATCGTGTTGCCCCTGGAACAAGGAAGATCAGTTATAAAGTCCATGGAGACCTCCTGCCAGGGTAGGTGGGGTACTGGCAATGGTTGAAGAAGCCCCCACGGCTTGCCTGGCAAGGACTTGGTACGGGCACAGGTAGGACAGGTAGAGACAAACTGCCGAATCTCTTGGGCCATGTGGGGCCACCAAAAATAACGGGAAATAAGATGGTAGGTCTTACGGAATCCAAAATGACCCGAAAACGCAGCAGAATGATCCCACTGAAGGACCTTGCGACGAGATCGGGCCGGAACAGGAGTCTTGAGACAGGCGGATGCCCCCACCGTAGGAGAAAGGCAAGCAGGATTGAGCATAGGATAGAGCTCCTCAGGCTCCTCAGGTACGTCAAAAGCTCGGGAGAGGGCATCTGCCTGTATATTCTTCTCTGCGGGCCGAAACACCAAGTGAAAGGTAAAACGTGCAAAAAATAGTGACCAGCGAGCCTGCCGGGGATTCAAGCGTTTGGCATCTTGCAAATAAAGCAGATTTTTGTGATCAGTGATGACTGTAATAGGGTGAGCAGCCCCCTCCAGTAGGTATCGCCACTCCTGAAAGGCGAGTTTCAGGGCCAGCAGCTCCCTGTCCCCGATAGTATAATTGCGTTCAGCAGGCGAAAACTTCTTAGAAAAAAAAAAACAAGGATGTTTCTTACCAGAAGAAGTTGTCTGGGACAGCACCGCCCCTACCCCCAAAGCAGAGGCATCGACCTCCACGATGAAAGGCTTCGTGACATCAGGGCTACGGAGTACAGATGCAGACAAGAAAGCCGCCTTCAAGGCAGAAAAAGCCTCCAGGGCAGCAGGAGACCAATGCTGAACATCCGCCCCCTTCCGAGTAAGGGCTGTCAAAGGAGCCGTGAGGAGCGAATAATGGGGAATGAATTGTCTGTAGTAGTTAGCAAAGCCAAGAAAACGCTGTAAGGCTCGGAGACCCTGGGGGAGAGGCCAGTCCCGGATAGCCTGCAGTTTAGCAGGATCCATTTGTAATCCAACAGCAGAGATAATATGTCCCAAAAAAGGAATAGTGGATTGATGAAACGCACACTTTTCCAACTTGGCAAACAGTCGATGATCCCGGAGTCGTTGAAGCACTGTGCGGACATGCCCGGGATGATCCAGGGGAGAAGCAGAGAAGATCAGAATATCGTCCAAGTAAACAATGACTGAAGAACAAAGAAGATCCCGGAAAATGAAATTGATGAAATCTTGAAATACAGCCGGAGCATTACAAAGTCCAAAAGGCATGACCCGATACTCAAAATGACCGTCGTGAGTATTAAATGCAGTTTTCCACTCGTCTCCCTGATGGATACGAATCAAGTTGTAGGCCCCTCGCAGATCCAACTTAGTAAAAATAACTGCCCCCTGGAGTCGATCAAAAAGCTCCGGGATAAGTGGGAGGGGATACCGGTTCTTGACTGTGATGTTGTTAAGTCCGCGATAGTCTATGCAGGGCCGCAAGGACCCATCTTTTTGGAAACAAAAAAGAACCCTGCCCCGGCAGGAGAAGAAGATGGTCGGATGAATCCTTTACGAAGATTGTCCTGAATGTAGTCCCGCATGGCAGCAGATTCATCCCGGGACAAGGCATATAATCTGCCTCGAGGGGGCATCGTACCGGGTAACAAATCAATGGGACAATCAAACGGGCGATGGGGTGGGAGGGAATCCGCCTCCCGGGCATCAAAGACATCAGAAAACTCCTTGTATTCCTTCGGAAGAGAAGCTTCACAGGGGTGGAGGACTCCAGATAGCGCTGGCACATTAATAGAGGGAGGGCGCACTGGTGTTAGACAAGTTTCAAAACAACGACCACTCCACCGGCTGATCTCTCCCGAAGGCCAGTCTATGCAAGGCGCGTGCAGCCGCAACCAGGGTATACCTAGAATTACAGGATGGATGGCTTGAGGTAAAATAAGAAATTGTATCTCCTCATGATGAAGAAGACCCACCTGCATTCGCAGCGGAAGAGTGAGATGGGTAATAGGCTGTGGCAGAGTAGAGCCATGAATAGACGTTACTTGAAGAGCTGGTTTACAGGGAGTAACCGGCCTGCCTAGGCCCTGAAGTAGTCTAGCATCAATAAAGTTGCCTCCTGCTCCTGAATCCAGCAAGGCTAGGGTATTTATCCTGTATTCTTGCCACAGTAAGATAATAGGTACTGTCATTAAGTTATCCGGAAGGGTTCCTGAACGACCCACAACCACCCCCTTCACCAGGCTAGGGTCTAAGCATTTCCCGGCTTGTTGGGACACCTTTTCACAAAATGACCAGGTTTCCCACAGTACATACATAGTTTATTCTCCCTCCGATGGGTTCGTTCCACAGCTGTTAGTCGATGCCTGCCAATCACCATAGGCACTTCCGATCCCTCCGCAGTAGGAACCGCACCCTCCTGAGGAGAGACCGTTCGTGGTCTTTGAGGGGAAAACCTGCGAGACGGACGAGAGGCAACTTGTTCTCGTGCTCGTTCCTGGAAGCGGACATCAATCCGAGTGCTTAAGGCGATAAGAGCGTCCAGAGTACCAGGGATTTCTCGGCCGGCTAATTCGTCCTTAATGCGTCCACTCAAGCCTTGCCAGAAAATGGCCGTAAGAGCCTCTTGATTCCATTTAAGTTCCGCCGCCAGGGTACGGAATCGAATAGCATAGGTACCAACCGTACTGCTTCCTTGCTGAATCCGTAGTAGCTCTCCTGCGGCAGAAGAAGGGCGTCCTGGAACATCGAAGACCATGCGGAACTGACGCAGGAATTCTCCTAATTCCGAAAGGAGAGGATCCTGTTGCTCCCAGAGAGGTGACGCCCATGCCAGAGCCGCACCGGAGAGTAATGAGATAATGTAGGTAATCTTCTGTTTGTCCGTAGGAAAAGAAGCAGGTTGCATGTCAAAGAGCATCTGACATTGATTCAAGAATCCGCGGCATGCGGAGGGTGTGCCGTCAAACCGAGGAGGTTCAGGCAAACGAAAGGCAGGCAGAGGTGGAGATGTCCTACTAGCTCCGGAAGCCGGTGCTCGCTGCACGGACATCTGAGAACACACATCTTGCAGTACTCCAGATAATCTGTTGAGCTGGGCCTGTTGCTGTTGAAGAACTTGAGCCAAGTCAGTCAGATCAGGCTTATCTGGCGAGCTCATGGCTTCGGCTTTCTGTCAGGCCTATGCCCCGAAAAGTGAGCCCTTGTGCCAAACAACGTCTGGCAGCCAGACAGTCCTGATCTTACCTGGGGAGTCAGGGCAGAGACCTCCCACGAAGGGCAGGATGGAGCAGACAATTGCCCAAAAGACAAGGTCCCGGTCCGATCAGCGGTTCCAGGCCGGTGGTAGACAAAGGCAAGTCCAGATCCACCCTGTGGCACAAAAGCAGGCAGCAGGTAAAGACACGGTCCTGACCCAAGCTGTGGTTCAAAGGCAGGCGGCAAGCGAGAGCAAAGTCCAGGTCCAAACTGTGGTTCAAAGGCAGGCGGCAGGCAAAAGCAAAGTCCAGGTCCAAACTGTGGTTCAAAGGCAGGCGGCAGGCGACAGCAAAGTCCAGGTCCAAACTGTGGTTCAAAGGCAGGCGGCAGGCGAAAGCAAAGTCCAGGTCCAAACTGTGGTTCAAAGGCAGGCGGCAGGCAAAAGCAAAGTCCAGTTCCAAACTGTGGTTCAAAGGCAGGCGGCAGGTGAAAGCAAAGTCCAGGTCCAAACTGTGGTTCAAAGGCAGGCGGCAGGCAACAGCAAAGTCCAGGTCCAAACTGTGGTTCAAAGGCAGGCGGCAGGCGAAAGCAAAGTCCAGGTCCAAACTGTGGTTCAAAGGCAGGCGGCAGGCAACAGCAAAGTCCAGGTCCAAACTGTGGTTCAAAGGCAGGCGGCAGGCGAAAGCAAAGTCCAGGTCCAAACTGTGGTTCAAAGGCAGGCGGCAGGCAAAAGCAAAGTCCAGGTCCAAACTGTGGTTCAAAGGCAGGCGGCAGGCGAAAGCAAAGTCCAGGTCCAAACTGTGGTTCAAAGGCAGGCGGCAGGCGAAAGCAAAGTCCAGGTCCAAACTGTGGTTCAAAGGCAGGCGGCAGGCGAAAGCAAAGTCCAGGTCCAAACTGTGGTTCAAAGGCAGGCGGCAGGCAAAAGCAAAGTCCAGGTCCAAACTATGGTTCAAAGGCAACAGCAGGCAAAAGCAAAACACAGAACTCAGGGATCCGCAAGCAGAAGCCGAAGCAAAGAACTCCACCAGCGTCTGCCCTTAAATAGCCCCCTCCAACCGGAGGAAGCTCATCAGCTGTCAGAAGGGTGGAGCCAACAGCCCGCCCCAGGGCTCCGGATAGGCTGGTCCCAGAGAGAAGGCGGAGTACAGCCGCGACCAGCCAATCCGGGCCCAGAAGGGGCGTTCTCTCCGCTCCCAGGTCCCGCACCCGGAAGAAGCTTTCTAGTTAGAGAACGCCGGCCATCTTGGCAGCGCCGATGCTCTCCGGCCGCCACCGCGCTAAAGCGGCGAACCGGCCTAGTCCAGGAGGCGGGCACGACTCCACGCCGTCCATAACCCGCGATACCCCGCTCTCTCCTGCTCGCGGAGCGGGGCATCCCAGCGGGCAGGGCGGTGCAGGTAAGGGACGTGACAATCAAAGACTGAATCTACATTAGGTGGAGGTAGAAATGGTTGTATTCATACTTGATGGTCGTGACCTGGAATAGCTTTGTGCTATAAGAGGTCTGTTGACTGGGCTTGACTGCATTTGGTCCTATATGATGTCCTCCACTTATTAAAATTAAAAAAGTTGTCATTCTATGACCTACCTCTGTCTCTCTGATTATAGTTCTTAGGTGGTCTTTTGTTTATATATTGGCCTTTAATTGGGAAAATGGAAAATCAGCCATTTTCCAGCGGCAGTGAGGAGCCCTTTTACAAAGGAGTGGGAGGGCTAACACATGGGTAGTGCATGTCCAATTGGCACTACCACTGGGGTAGCATATGCGCCCAGCAGTAATTCTGAGTTTGGCACACGCCAAATCCCGCGGTACAAAATAATTTTCTACCACAGGGAGTGTTCCTGGCGGTAACCAGCAGTGTGCCCACGTTGGTGCTTGCTGCATGGTTACCACATGGGCAGCACATGAGCCCATACCGCTAGGCCAATGGGTGATGGTAAGGACTCAGGCCGTAAATAGGCACGCGCTAGTTTTAATATTAGTTCAGGCCCATTTCCTGGCCTATTAAAAAATAGCATTTTTTCCAGGGGGGCGCTAGCGAGCGCGAATAAGATGGCTGCCTAACTACGTGTCTCCCGTTTGGGAACTCAGAATCCTGCTGGTTGCTGGCTTATTCAAAGGAAATTTTAAATCTAAACGGGATTATCTGTACCAAGAAAAGATGCCAGTAAACCCTCCAAACTCAGATGTCAAACCAGGGGCGTAGCCACTGGCGGGCCTGGATGGGCCCAGGCCCAGCCACTTTCCCTCCAGGCCTGCCCACCCAACATCCCCTCACCCGGGCTTTAAATCTTTTTTTACCTCCGTCGAAGTGGCCACGTCATCGAAAGCCCTGCCCATCGAGCCTTCCCTTCGTTCGTTCCCTCAGAATCCCGCCTTCTGACATCATTTCCTCTTTCCGCGAGGGTGGGACTCTGAGGGAATGAACTGGAAGGGAAAGCTAGAGACGGGCAGGACTTTCAATAACGCGGCCACTTCGACGGAGGTAATCAGGGGAGAGAGGAGAATCGCTGGGTATGGATGGCTGGACAGAGGGCAGAGGAGAGGAGAGAATCACTGATATGGGTGGCTGGAGGGGGGGCAAGAGAGAGGAGAGAATCGCTGGACATGGGTGGCTGGAGGGGGGGCAGGGGAGAGGAGAGAATCGTTGGGTATGGGTAGCTGGAGGGGGGCAGGGGAGAGGAGACAATCATTGGATATGGGTAACTGGAGGGGGGGCAGGGGAGAGGAGAGAATTGCTTGCCATGGGTGGATGGAGGGCTCATGTGCAGGGGAGAGGAGAGTTGCTGGACATGGGTGGATGGAGGGAAGGGCAGAGGAGAGAGGAAGGTTGCTGGACATGGATGGAGGAGAGGGAAGGGAGAGAGAAGAAATGCTGGACATGGATGGAGGGGAGGGAAGAGTGAGGAAGGAGACGAGATGAGGGAAAAGGAAGAGAGGAGAAAAACTGCACATGGATGAAGAAAATAGGCAGAAGCTGGATCCACTGGACAGTCAAGTCTGCGGAGGACTCAGCTTTTACCTAGTGATGTAGGGCAAGAAATGAAGAAGAAAGGCAGAAAGTAAAGAAATACATGGAAAGGAAGCCCTGGAAATGGAGTTAAGAGGACAGATAGCAGCAGAATTTGTATTTATTTATTTATTTGTTACATTTGTATCCCACATTTTCCCACATTTGCAGGCTCAATGTGGCTTACATAGTACCGTCAAAGGCTTTTGCCCAGTCGGTGGATGACAAATACAAAGTTGTATAGTGATCCTATCAGGTATAAGTGGAGGGTCGGAATGGATGAAGATACTGGGCCAGCATGATCAGAAAAACAAAGTCACCAGACAACAAAGGTAGAAAAAATCATTTTATTTTCATTATAGTGTTTGGAATATGTCCACTTTGAGAATCAGGTGCTCAACATTAAAAGTTTATATTTATTTACTTATTTATGGCATTTTATCCCACATTAAACATGAATTAGATTGGAGCCTGGGATCATTTAAATTTTTTTTCCTGGAGAGAGTAATGTATTGCCCCCCCCAGGCTCTCTCCCTGGCTATAGCCAGCTCTGCAATTTTGAGGGGAGGCGCAGAGGTGGACGGGGGCGCGCAGAGGTGGACTGGGGAGAGAGCCTGTTGTTAAACATTAACCAGCACAGGACTAGTGCCCACCCATCCAACCTGTTGGCCCACCCAAAAATTGCCTTCTGGCTACGCCACTGTCCAGCTTATTTTCGAAAGAGAAAGACACCCATATTTCGTCCCAAATCGGGAGATGGGCATCTTTCTCCCGTGGGCGTCCAAATCGGTATAATTGAAAGCCGATTTTGGTCGTCTTCAACTGCAATCTGTCGCGGAAACGGCCAAAATTGATGGGGGCGTGTCGGAGGCGTGGTGAAGGCGGGACTGGGGCGTGTTTATCGGCCAAGGAGAGATGGGCGTCCTCGGCCGATAATCGAAAAAAGAAAGGTGTTTTTAGCGCGAATTTGGGTCACTTTTTTGGACCCTTTTTTTTCACGAACAAGTCTCAAAAAAGTGCTCAAATGACCAGATGACCACCAGAGGGAATCGGGGGTGACCACCCCTGACTCCCCCAGTGGTCACTAAACCCCTCCCACCCAAAAAAAAACAACTTTAACAACTTTTTTTTCCAGCCTGTATGCCAGCCTCAAATCTCATACCCAGCTCCATCACAGCAGTTTGCAGTGCCCTGGAGCAGTTGTTAGTGGGTGCAGTGCACTTCAGCCAGGTGGACCCATGCCCATCCTCCCCCCCTGTCACACTTGTGGTGGTAAATGGGAGCGCTCCAAACTGCCCCCAAAACCCACTGTACCCACATCTAGGTGCCCCCCTTCAGCCATAAGGGCTATGGTAATGGTATAGAGTTGTGGGCAGTGGGTTTTGGGGGGGATTTGGGGGGCTCAGCACCCAAAGGAAGGGAGCTATGGACTTCAGAGGTAGTTAACTATTTACCCTAGGGTGCCCGGTTGGTGTCCTGGCATGAGAGGGGGACCAGTGCATTACGAATCCTGGCCCCTCCCACGAACCAATGCCTTGGATGTGGTCGTTTTTGAGCTGGGCGCCTTCAGTTTCCATTATCGCTGAAAAACGAAACTGCCCAGCTCAAATCCGCACAAATCCGATGCATTTGCCGGGCACAAACCGTATTATCGGAAAAAAGATGGACGCTCATTTTTTTCGAAAATACAGTTTGTCCCGCCCCTTCAGGTACCCGTTCTTGGAGATAGACGCCCATGGAGATGGGCGTTCGCGTTCGATTATTCCCCTCTATGTCAAACACTTACAGTCACCTGCTTCAAAAAAGCTTAGACAAGATCCAGTCAGCACAGTGGCTATGGCGATGGCATGGCGGCAGAGGTAGATCCAGAGGATGTTTCACTTCAAAGATAATGAGAGAGCTATTATCACATTGGGGACTTTTACAGGACTCAAATTACTCTCTTAATCAGTTAAGGGAGGAGGTAGGTGTCTTATCCGCAAGGAAGGTGAGCCCTTAGGTCCCGTAAGGCCCCGAAGGACCTCAAAGGACAGCCGTGCAACCCCAAGTCTTCACCCGCAGCGACCGCCGTTCACCAAGGGTTGAGCCCCCAGCTGCAGGCGGTCAACGGGACTTCAGGAGCCGCGGGGTTGACGGGCTGACCTGGACTGGAACCAGGATAGAAGCGGGCAGATGGAATAGAGAGTCCACAAACAGGCAGCAGATCTGGGCAGGCAGCTAACAACGTGGTCAGAGTCGGGCAAGAGGTCAAGGCAGGCAGCTAACAACGTAGTCAGAGTCAGGCAAGAGGTCAAGGCAGGCAGCTAGCAGAGAAATCCAGGAAACAGTCCAAAATCAGCAACACCAGGAAATCAACGGAACACAGGAACCACGGAGACTGGCCTCGGGTAACAGAACCTGAAGCAACCTCCTACCTCAGACTCATTCCTTAAATACTGTTCGGCAGTCAGCCGCCCAGCCCCTGTAGACATAGCCGGCCAATCAGAACTTGGTTATTGACGGAACTTTTCTGATTGGCTCTGACCGACCTCCCAGGCGGTTCTATCGTGCTGGCCTTCCAGTCTAACTCCTCTGAGGCGGAGCTTGGGGTTCCCGCGCCCAAGAATGAAGGGAACGCTGGCCATCGCGTCTCGGTGCCATTTCCCTTACTGGCGCAAACACAGCCCCCGTAGCCGGCGATCGATAGTCCGGCAGTCACGATCGCCGGCCTCCGACCTCGGCCCCGGACTGGGCGGCCATCACCCCGGCGAGCCCCGGCTCCCCTCCGTGGCCTCAAGAAGGCCGGCCTTCGTCGTGGAGGACGTTGGCTCCTGCTCCCCGCGGAGGAGCAGCCGGAGGGAGCGACGGATGTGACAGTAGGGGATATCAAAGCACAGCTCTCACAAACACAGTCCTGATTAGGGCCCAGATGCATCAACCAAACGTAAAAAAATGTAAAACGTAAAAGTCCTTAATGAATTTTAAAAAACAAAGAATGCACCAAAAAAACAAGTCTTTAATGTTCGGTATGGTATTGTAAAGTACAATGCATTAAAGATTCGTTAAATTGGTGTAATCCCCGTCGGTAATCGGCCCCTAAAGCATTCGCAGAGCAGCCAAGCGTTATGCTGGCTGCTCTGCGCATGCCACAAATGTCAAAACAAACAAACAAAAAAACAACACAAACACGTGGCTCCCCACTTTCCCCTGCATAAAATATAAAATCTAAACAAACATCAAAAAAGGATTGGGAGGGGGCAAAGGTGCTCATCAGGAGCGTCCTGTATGGACGGCCTTGACCCCCCCTGCCCGAGGTCGCCGCTGATCCCCGCTTCTCCCTGTGTTAAATAAAAACTCAAAATAAAAATCAAAACTTTTGCAGCGCCGGGCCCCCCTCCCTTCCTGTCTCTCTCTTTCTCCTTTTCCCACTACTGCTCCACCTCCCGTCAACCTCCGCCCCCGTGCCCCGCCCCCTGAGGTCATCGCCCCGCTCCCCCCTCCACCGGGCCTCCCCTCCGCCTTACCAGGCCCGTGCAGCGCCTCTCACCTCTGTGTGAAGGCGCTGCATGGGCAAGAAGAACAACAGCTGATTGACGCCAGTCTTCAGGACGTCTCTCCTTCTCTGACCTGGACACGCCTCCGTCTGACATAAGCAACCTACCGCGGGCCCGGCAAGGCGAAGGGGGGCCCGGTGGAGGGGGGAGCGGCGGCGACGACCTCAGGGGGGCGGAGCATGGGGGTGGAGGATGGCGGGAGGCAGAGCAGTGGTGGGAGAAGGAGAAAGATAGAGACAGGAAGGGAGGGGGGCCCGGCGCTGCAAACGTTTTGATTTTTATTTTGAGTTTTTATTTAATACAGGGAGAAGCAGGGAGCAGGGGAACCTCGGGCGGTTGGGGGGGGTGGGGGGGGCAAGGCCGTCCATACAGGACGCTCCTGATGAGCGCCTTTGCCCCCTCCCGATTCTTTTTTGATGTTTGTTTTGATTTTCAATTTTATGCAGGGGAAAGCGTGTTTGGGTTGTTTATCTCACTTTTGTTTTTAAACATGCCAGCTTGGATTTTTATGCTGCAGGAGGCCATGGGGAGATGACAGTTCAGGCCTTAACGACAGGTCTGACCTCACGTTAAATTTATCATGGTAAATGATTCGTTGCAATCATCGGTATGGTTAGTGCATCCTGAATTGTCCACATTTCAATGGTAGTTACTCGTTTGCATTCCGTTTTCGTTAGCTGCTAGCGTCGTTGGAAAATGGCCTGTAAAATTGTTTAATTTGATGATTTTGCTTGCTCCTCACTTGATTGTTTTACATTGGAAAAATAATCTGCACGTCTCATTTCATGAATGATGGAATTTGCTCTGTTCATATAGGCCTTATGAGGAAATAGCTGCCATAAAATTTGGTCATATTTTGTCCTTCCGTAAAACATGGTCATTGCTAGACAACTATGTTAAGTGATTTTTGCTTGTAACTTTATTAGGTAAAATCAACTCCTTTTGATCATATGCACATACCGTTCTGCTTTATTCTCTGTTAACCTACTGCTACTTTTTTTTTTTTTGCTTTTTGTTTTTGGTTTGTTGCTTTTATTTTAGTCTTTGAAAATGTTAGATGATTAATTGGATACACCATATGGAGCTTGTTAATTTCTTACACATATGTGTATTATTATTATTGTATTATTCTAAAAACTTATAAATAAAGATTTTTAAAAAATAGCATTTTTCCCAGCCACGGTAAAAGATGGCCCATATTTAGGAACTAGGGGAACCCAGCCCATTTCCTCAACAATGAAACTGGCCCTAGAAAGGCTCTCTTGTAAACGATTTTTTGTCTCTCCCCTGCCCTCCCCTCCCCTCCATGTCCTGTGATTCTCCTCTTCCCTGCCCTCCCATCCGTGTCCTACGATTCTCTTCTCTCCTGTCCTCTCCTTCCATCCCATCCATGTCCATCGATTCTGCTCTGCTCTGCCCTGCCCTCTCCTCGCTGTGCCACGATTCTCTCTTCCTTTGTACCTCATTGTTTTCTGGCTGGCCTGGCTGGCTTCCCTTCCATTGGTAACATCCTGACATGAGCTCGCCTCCAGCGTTCCCTTCCCTCTGACTGTTCTGCCCTCTGACGTCATTACGTCTTGACGCGAGGGTAGGGCAGTGAGGGGGAATGGAACGCTGGAGGCTGGCTGACGTCATGAGATGTTACGAACCCAGGCAGCCAGACAGCAATGGAACGTTGGAGGTTCAAATTATTATATAGGATATGGCTTAATAAAGATTTAGAACAAACTATGGGCTCCTTTTACCAAGCAGTAGTAAAAGAGGCAGGCATTCAGGTTTGTTGCATGCCAAGGCCACCTTTTACCATTGGGGGTAAAAGGCTTTTTCTTTGAAGGGGCAGGAAACAGCTGTGTGCTAAGCAAAAGTATTGGCATCAAGGGTGTAGCCAGACCGGCGGGAGGGGGGTCCAGAGCCCGAGGTGAGGGGACACATTTTAGCCCCCCCGCTGCCAACCCCCCCGCCACCTTTGACCCCCCCCCCCCCGGTGCTGCTGCCACCACTTTTGACCCTCCCTGGTGCCCCTCCCCTTTTGACCCCCCCTTCCCGCTGCTGCCAACCCTCGTGTGCCGCCGTTGGGTACCTGTGCTGGCGGGGGTCCCCAACCCCTGCCTGCCGAAGTCCTCTTCAGCCGGTTTCCGGGCCAGCGCGTTGCTGCAGCTGATGTGGAAGCCTAGGATTCTGTTTATGTGTGAGTCGTCTTGACATCCTGCACATTCCTGCGTGCTGAATGTGCAGGACATCAGGACGACTCCATACACAAACAGAATCCTAGGCTTCCACATCAGCTGCAGCAACGCACTGGCCCGGAGACAAGCTGAAGAGGACTTCGGCTGGCGGGGGTTGAGGACCCCCGCCAGCACAGGTACCCGACGGTGGCGGTGGGAGAGGGTTGGTGGTGGGAAGGGGGGGTCGAAAGGGTCAGCGGTGGGGGGGCCGGGCCAGGGCCGAATCTGGGGGGCCCAGGCCCCCATGGCCCCACGTAGCTACGCCCGTGATTGGCATGCGGTTATTTACTCGGGGAGCCCTTACCACCTCCCACGCACCATTGCCCAATTATTGCCAGGCACGCCCCCAGTGCTAGAAAATACAAAACTATTTTCTTTTGCTGGAAATGGCACATGGTGGGAGCTTGAACCGAAATGCTATGCGGCAAGCCAGCAGTAGGTCCACGGTGCTTTTGTAAAAAAAGCTCCTATATTTATTAATACTAAAAAATATATTGACCATCATTAATGAAGCTACCACAAAATGGTCACCCTTTAAACTATCTTGGTGGGGTAGGCTAGATATAATCAAAATGGTACTAACCCCACAGATTAACTATATATTGATTATGGTACCTGAACACTGCTCTCATGAATTTTACAAACAAATTGATTCAAAATTGTCTAAATTCCTTTCAAAAAACAAACCTCCAAGGATAACCACTTAAAGCTACTAAGGATAAGGGTGGTATTAATTTTCTAGACTTCTATTCTTATTGCATTGCTTCTCTGCTTCGATATGGTATCTATTGGTTAACATCAGATGCGTAACAAGAATAAGAACTTCTATGGTTGCAACTTGAACAGGGCAAAATGCCGAACTACATCACCATTGCACTCTGTAGCCATCTGTCCCCTGGAGGTTCACAATCTGCCCATTATCCTATACCGATGCTGCCAACAGATATCTGGTCTGAGGGAAAGCTGGGGTTGATGGGGCTGCATGATCCATGACATTAACATTGGTGCAAACCTAGCATGCTGGTTTCCCAGTCCAGCTCCATGCTGGAGGCTGGAACCAAGTTCTCATCACAGGTGTCCTTTGCAAAAGATCCTAGGTAGACATTTGCACTGCTGGCCCCAGGTAGGGGGCCATATGTACTGATGGCCACAGTTCCCCTACTCTAAGCATTTTCCTGTCTGTTCCTGATGGCATGCAGCAGGAGACCTGCCCCATAACTCCCCTTCACCCTGAAGCCCCATACCCTTTTGGCAGACTGCATACAGCTCCTCAAAGTAAAGCTGTGTTGTCTTATTCTAACCACCTGGCTGGTATCAACCAGCAGGTGTGCATAGGCAGTGGTTAGACTATACTTTACTCTCTATTTTGCATGCTTCCTTGCCCACAACCAACAGGGCTGTGGGTTTTGGAAGATGCGCAAACAACTGCTTCATATCTACTTATTGACATATTTATAGCAACGGTGGATATTGGAGGGGGAGCGGGCTGTGCTAACACGGTAAGCGAGGTAAGCACCGCAGGAGGGCGCCTACCGTTTCCTGAGGTCAGCTCACTTGCAAAATGTTTTACCTGAAGCTGTGATTCTCCTCTCTCCCCTGCCCACACCTCTTTGACCACACTGCTCACTGAGGCAGGCAGACTCTGCTGAAGCTGTTTGAAAGAATACAACCAGTGCTATTTATGTCTTTGGTGTGGGACGAACTCCTCATTCAGAGTGAGCTTGAACAACATTCAAATTAAAGAGAACAGCCAGGTTTGGAGGGAGGTGTGCAAGTGAGACTGGGGAGAAATAAAAACTAAATAGTGTAATTGTTAAAATCTGTAAGTGGTTCAAAGTTTTTGTTTTTTTTTCTCTGAGCTTGTACACTGAGAGGAGGGCATGACTGCAATGATGTTTGCATAATTTTCAGGTAACCCAATAGCTACAGCTAAAAGCCATTTCATTGGCTGATGGTTCCAACAGTAGATTCAGAGGAAGTTTAGCTGACGTAGTGTAGGAGAGCTGGTAAGTGAAAATCTGATTGTTTTTTTTGGTGTTTGTTTTTATATAAAGATTCTCCTTGGATAGGGAAGAGTCTGTGATATGTGAAAATATATTTTGCTTTAATGAAATTGCTAAACTTTAGAGTCAGAGACTCATCAATGATCAGAAAAAGAAAGTCACCAGACAACAAAGGTAGAGAAAAATCATTTTATTTTCATTTTAGTGTTTGGAATATGTCCACTTTGAGAATTTACATCTGCTATCTTATTTTGCAATGTATAGCAATTTGTTTCTAAGAATATTGCTGACAATTCCTGTCAGTGTGGCAAGTGGTGAGAAATAATTTTCACGGTTAAAAATCATAAAAAACTAGTAAAAAATGCCCGTTTCAAAAGGGAAGGAAACAGGCGCTAGCAAGGCCATCCCCCACCCTCCCTCCCTCACTGTTCCAGACTCTGTCGTTCCTCCGTTTTCACCCCCCCTTTCCACGACCCAGTCGACCCCCCCTTCTCGGCAAAAACTGTCCCCCGCCGCCGTCCAGTACCTGTGCTGACGGGGGACCCCAACCCCAGTCAGCCGAAGTCCTGTGCTGGCCTTCGAGGCGTTGCTTCTTCAATGATTTTGTGTCCAAGTTGCTCTGCGTGCATCTGACATCAGACGCACGCAGAGGAACTTGAACCGAAGATCATTGAAGAAGCAACGGCGCGAAGGCCAGCACAGGACTTCGGCTGACGGGGGTTGGGGTCCCCCGTCAGCACAGGTACTGGACGGCGGCGGGGGACGGTTTTCGCCGAGAAGGGGGGTTGACTGGGTCGCAGAAGGGGGGTGCAGTGGGCTGTAACACAGGGGGAGGAGTAGGGAAACACGCTCCGCGTGTTTCCCTACTCCTCCCCTTGCTTTGGTATCAGCTGTCACTGATGTCACTGACGTCACTGACGTCAGTGCGTGCCTGCCTAGCAGACCACCTCCGAGGGAGTCACGGTCCCAGGCACATCCTGTTGGAGGTGAGAATTATTATATAGGATTATTTGCGATCAAGTATTTTGCAAGAAAGGCTTGTAAGCCTTGCCATGATTGCTATTGAGAATGATATATGTGCCCAGTTAGATATCAAAGATTTAATTACTAATTTTTTGAACATGAAAGCACGAAAAGCTAAGTGGTTGTAAACCCTCTATTTGTTCAGCAATCCCACAAAGATGCAGTCCATCTTTCAGCTCCTATTTCCTTTGCATCTTGTGCCACACGGGGGGGGGGGGGGGCCCAACTGATAGTCTGCAGGGGGGGCACCAGAGACCCTAGGCACGGCCCTGGGAAGGGAAACAAACTACATACAACTATGGGGGATATATATATGAGGAGGGAAAGGAACTGTTATACACGTTCTGTTCTCTCGCAATAGCAACCAGTCAGGTAGTAATCAGCAGGTGTCCTTGGCCATAGCAGAGATTAGTGTTTACTCTGTGTTCAACAGGCCAGAGGGCAGGGGAATAGTGTAGGCATCAGTCAGGAACTGCTTGCACAGGAAGAAGAGCAGAAAGAGTTACTGGAGGAACCCACATCCCCACCCTCTGGATTTCACAGATTGCCCTGTAGAGGTTGAGGGGCCCCACCTCAGGGCCTACTGAACATGAGAGGCAGGACAAGGATAACATTAAAAGAAGCTGGAATTCTGATGCTTGTGGGGGTGAGTTAATATTTTAGGGAATTACAATACATTAATAGAATAATTCCCTTCAATCCCGGGAATGGGTGGCACATGGGCAAAGTTGAATGGGGTTTACCACACAAATAGAGATGTGGAGGACTGGCACTAAACAATAGGACACAACAGAAAAAAGGGGGGTGGAGAGGACCCAATGTCAAGAGATCACTAAACAATAGGCGCCACCTGAAAAGAGATGTAAAGAGCAAGGCCGGAGAGGCCACAAGAAACGGAGGCCGTGAACCTCAGGCTCGTGGATAATATGGTGCACAGACCAATTCACAGGACATTCTCCCCCCCCCCCCCCCCCCCTCCCCCCCCCCCCCCCACCGCTGGTCAAGCAGGCAACCACAAATGGGTGTTCCCATGACAGTTTTCTACTTAAGGTCCTAAATTTGGCTTCCAGAACCTCTCTTCCATATTTTCCTATGTCATTGGTACCCACATGTACCAAGACAGCTGGCTCCTTCCCAGCACTATCTAAAATTCTACCTAGGTGACACATTAGGTCTGCCACCTTCGCACCAGGAAGGCAAGTGACCAGGCAATCCTCATGTCCACCAGCCACCCAGCTATCTACATGCCTAATAATTGAATCACCAGCTACAACAGCCATCCTAACCCTTCCCTCCTGGGCAGAAGCTCGTGGAGACACATCCTTGATGCGAGAGGATATTGCACCCTGGTGGGCTGGTCCTGGCTACAGGATTAGTTCCAGCTTCACCAGGGTGATGTTCTCCTTTTAGAAGACCTCTCTCCTCCAAGGCAGCACAAGGGCTGCCAGACTGGAGGTGGGACTTCTCTACAACGTCCCTATAGGCCTCCTCTATAAACCTCTCTGTCTTTCTCAGCTCCTCCAAGATTGCTACTCTAGCCTCAAGAGAACAGACTCGTCCTCTGAGAGCTAGGAGCTCTTTACATTGAGCACACACATACAACCTCTCACCAGCTGTGAGATCATACATGTGATACTCAATACAAAAAGAATAGATAGCACCCCTCTTGCTGCTGGACTGCCGTCTGCATCTTAGTATTATAGAGTTGTTTAATTAAAACTTCTTAAGGTACTAGGGATATCAGATGAATATAAAGAGCCTTAAGATTATATGTTATAATACGTAATTTATTTATTTTTGCTTGTCAGAAACTAATTAAATGCAATTAAAACTCTAATGAAAACTTTTCTCTTGTTGTCCTAATTAGAATAATTGGATATATTGAATAATAATAACCGATATACTCATATCACCCCTCTCCTTAAATCACTTCATTGGCTTCCGATCAGATATCACATACAATTCAAGCTCCTCCTCCTTACCTACAAATGTACTCAGTCTGCGGCTCCTCACTACCTCTCCACCCTCATCTCCCCCTATGTTCCCGCCCGCAACCTCCGCTCACAGGACAAAGCCCTTCTCTCAGTACCCTTCTCCACTACTGCCAACTCCAGGCTCCGCTCATTCTGCCTTGCCTCACCCTATGCCTGGAATAATCTTCCTTTACCCATATGCCATGCCCCCTCCCTACCCATCTTCAAATCTCTGCTTAAAACTCACCTCTTCAATGCTGCCTTCGGCGCCTAACCGCTCGAGAAATATAAAATACCCCAATCTATCCACCCTATCAGATTAACTGTTCACTCGTCCTCTAGATTGTTCACTTGTCTTTAGTTTGTTCTCTTGTCTTTTAGATTGTAAGCTCTTTGAGCAGGGACTGTCCTTCTATGTTTGAATTGTACAGCGCTGCGTAACCCTAGTAGCGCTTTAGAAATGGTTGTTGTTGTTGTTGTATAAATGAAGAATTGAGATAGGGGTGGGTGGGAGCTGGGGATGGGGGTGGGAATGAACTAGGCTCTTCTGTTCCTTCTAGAGTCTATCTGTTAATACTGTGGCAGAAAAGTCAAGTTTTAAAACTATGGGAAAAGGGTATAGAGACTAGTTAATAGAATTTGCTTCTTTTTTTTAAATTCTAACTGTATTTATCAATAACCTACAATTCCTATTTTAAACTCAATCTTTAAGTTACCAGTCACAGAGCAAAATAGTGTCACTTACCCAGAGAAATGTCCTCTTCTCTCAGAATGTCTCTGAAATAAAGTGGGACCTTTCCTTTCTATATAGTTTGGATTGGATTCTAAGCAGACTGCTTCAAACAAACCCTTTGAAGCTAACCCAGTAATCAGATTGCTCTTAGAAACCTTTGCAAATATTCTGCTTCCTCACACCTTAATTAACACCAAATTCAGGTCAGTAGCAATGCTACCTCTCCAGCAGGCAAAGAACAGACAATAACTTTCTTTTAGGACGACATTTGAGCCTTGCTACTATCCTTTTTAATACTCTTGGCTGTTAAGTTTCTACCTCTAGAGAAAATTTCAGTTTAAAACGATGGGGAAAAGGGTTGTACACTATGGAAACTAGTTAATAATGTTTACTTCTCTCTTTTTAGTTTTATTTTTTTACTAAGACTGAACTAGGCCCTGCTGTGCCTTCTAGAGTCTATCAGTTAATGCTGTGGCAGAAAATTCAAGAAATGGGATGGCCCAATGTGACCATGGTCCTACCAATTTTTTGACCCATATAGTATCAGCATGAGGCAGGGGTGGAGAGGGGAGGCAGGGACAGAGCTTGGTTTATTTGGTCCTCCAAAATAAAAAGGTATATCACTGCCTCCAGGAAAAGGGGGAGTGAGAGATGGAAAAAGACAAGGAGGAGATGATGTGTCAGAAAGGGTTTGAAGGAGAGAGTGTGCCAGGAGGAGGAAGGGAAAGAAAAGAGAGGGACTGTGTACTGTGAAGGTGGAAAGTGAGAGACATGAAGGGTGAGTGTGAGGAATGAAAAGGAAAGAGATTAAGGAGAGAGAGAAGGAGAAGGGAAGAGATGGAAAAAATCAATAGGAGAGGAAGGGTGAGGAAGAGGGGAAGGGGAGAGATGAGAGGGGAGGAAAATTTCTGAAATAAGGGAGGAGAGGAAAGATGTGGGAAGAGCAAACAGCTAGAAAGAAGGGATAAGGTAAAAACAAAAGAAATAGAAGGGGAGAGAGTAAGCTAATCAATGCCCATTTTAGGAAAGGGGGATAAACTTCTCCCTCCACCACTAATATGACATTTATCCATTGCCCCCCAATGAAATAGGCTAACTACACTTAAGGTGCATATGCTAGAACTGGTTTAAGACATGGCTGGGGCCCGCGAAAGAAATCTAACTTATTGGCCTTAAATCTCCAGCATAGTGGTGGTAAATCTTCTGCTTTGAGATGGGTCACTCTTGGTATCTCTGAGATTATAAGGGGCCATCTTGTTGCAAAAATTTTCAGACTCCCTCCTACTGGTAGGTCATCTGGTACATTTATGCTCTGCTGAAGTCAGTCAAAAACCAGTGCTGGTTTTGACTTTGGAGCTGGCTGGGCCTTCTGGGCCTTCTGCTGTCTTGGTCGAGACCGAGGTCCCTGAGTTGTCTGGGAGGAGCAAGAGGAGGAGACACCTACACCGTAAGAGTAGTAGAACCTCCTCTGCTCTCCACAGAAAAACCTCCGGGAAGAGGAGGTCAGGTGAGCATTAGTCCTGGAGAAGGTCTTAAGGGCATCTGAGTGCTGCCTGATGAGGGTAGAAGTCTCCTGCATCTTTTCTCTGAAGAGATTCTCTCCACAGCACAGCACGGCTGCAAGTTTATCCTGAGCTTCAAGTTTGAGGTCTGAGGCCTGCAGTTATGCAATTCTGCAAGAGCCAATCCCCATTATGGGGGCTCTGGACTCAGTATACAAATTAAGTTCCACAGCCCATGTATTTTCCCCACTCCTTTCCCTTGGCTTCCAGCTCACAGGTTTGCTGGGCTTTACCTGGTGAACAATGTCAGAAAACTTGGTTACACTGTGCAAAATGTTCTGAAAGTGCATGCCCATGATAAGCTGGTAAGAAGCTATGTGGTATGTAAGCATAGCATTAGGGCTGCTGAGAGGGGGAGACGGGGGGGGGGGGGGGGGCAAAATTCCCCAGGGCCCGACCTCCAAGGGGGGCATGGCTCTTCTGTTCCTGTGTGCCACAGAGCAGAGTTATAGCGTTAACTATGCTCTACCGGCCACAGGTCCTTCTGCCTGCCGCATCCCGCCTCCTGTGTAAAGTACTTCCTGTTTGGACACGACAGGAAGAAGGCCCTGTGCAGTAGTGTGGATCTAGCAAGAGAGAAGACAAGCAAGTAAGCAGGCCGGGGGGGGGGGGGGGGGGGGGGGGGCACGCGCGGGCCTGGAGGGGGTGTTTGCCCCGGGCCTGGCTTTGTCTCTTGGTGGCCCTGCTTAGCATTCTGATAAAACTTCCAAAAGACTCCAGAGTCCTGGGGGCACCAACGAGTGAGTCTTCGAACTCTTGGCTTTTTTGAGAATGGATTTGACCACCATGGAATGATGTGGAAGCTGTGACTTCTCAAATTCCAGAGCCTTGTGAATCCTATATATAGGGTGAGAAAAAAAAGAGAATAAAAGTAACCCCCTAGAATTGAATTTTTTGCTGTTTTCTCAGCAACCGCTTGGGATTTCAACATTAAATTTTACTGCTTTATTCGTTGTTGTTACTATCTATGTTTATGTGCCAAGTGGAAGTTACAGACATTTTAGCATGACCACCCAGCGATTTATGCACATTCAAAAGTGTTTGCACTATAAAACTACCATTATTTGAAAAAAAAAAAAGGGGGTACCATCTTACTGTTAATGATGTGACAGTGATGTAGACTTTTGTAAACAATAACTTGAATTTAAATAATTTGTATTTTATAATATAATAATTTACAGATAATTTCTTTTAAAAGCATTTTGGATCACAATGGCACTCACGGACAATGTGTCGGCAATGGACAAAATGAGAATCCAGATATTGTGTGAACAAGGTTTCGAAGTAAAAGCAATAGTGACTGCATATCATCTCAAGAACTGGCAGCGTAGCACTGTGAAGAAAATTTGTCGGCATATCCGGGGAGCAATGTTGGAGGCCTATCACAAGCTTCACCCAAAGCTTGAGGGTTTTGGTAGATAAACGAGTTTGCTCAATATTGGGGGGTGCTCAAGCACCCACAGCACCCACAGAGCCGGCTCCTATGACTCGACAGGAGACGTCTAAGTCTGTGCCTGCCTTAAGTGACTGAACCTTTGGTCAGGCCTGAGCCTGGGGTGTCATGGCACCAGGAATCTCCATTGTGCTAGGGAGGCTTCCTCCTCCAATGGGCTGGAGATCAACACCGAATGGCCTCGTGTCAACACCAAAAGTATTCATGTTAAAGGGCAATTCTACAAGCTGGTATCTAAGACATGTAGGGAATAGAATACTAGCACTTACAGTGTCTTTGCTGCCTGTATTTGTGTGTAAGTCCTAGATGCTATTCTATACGTATGCACCAAAATTGCTTAGCATGAAAAGGCAAGGGGGCATATCTGTGGGCATAGTGAGGGGCTTAACTGAATGGCACCGGACATCTATATGGCCGGCGCCACAAAGAGCAGTCCCGAACAGTATTATCGAAAAAGATGGCCGGCCATCTTTCATTTCGATAATACGGTTGGGGCCGGCCAAATGTCAGAGATGGCTGGGTTTGAGATGGCCGGCATCGGTTTTCACCGATAATGGAAACCAATGCCGGCCATCTCAACCCCGGCCAATCCAAGGCATTTGGTCTTGGGAGGAGCCAGCATTTGTAGTGCACTGGTCCCCCTCACATGCCAGGACACCAACCGGGCACCCTAGGGGGCACTGCAGTGGACTTAAAAAATTGGTCCCAGGTGCATAGCTCCCTTACCTTGGGTGCTGAGCCCCCCAAATCCCCCCCAAATCCCCCCCAAAACCCACTCCCCACAACTGTACACCATTACCATAGCCCTTATGGGTGAAGGAGGGCACCTACGTGTGGGTACAGTGGGTTTTCAGGGGAGTTTAGAGGGCTCCCATTTACCACCACAAGTGTAAGAGGTAGGGGGGAATGGGCCTGGGTCCACCTGCCTGAAATGCACTGCACCCACTAAAAACTGCTACAGGGACCTGCATACTGCTGTAATGGAGCTGGGTATGACATTTCAGGCTGGTATAGAGGCTGGCAAAAAATGATTTTTAATTTTTTGGAGGGGTGGGAGGGGGTTGGTGACCACTAGGGGAGTAAGGGGAGGTCATCCCCGATTCCCTCCAGTGGTCATCTACTCAATTGTGACACTTTTTTGAGACTTGGTCCTAAAAATAAATGGACCAAGTGAAGCCGGCAAAATGCTCCTCAGAGGCGGCCTTCTTTTTTCCATTATTGGCTGAAGCCGGCCATCTCGTAACCACGCCCCGTCCCGCCTTCCATACCCTGCCGAAACGCCCCTGTGAACTTTGGCTGGCCCTGCAATGGAAAGCAGTTGAAGCCGGCGAAAATCAGCTTTCGATTATACCGATTTCGCCGGCTTCAGGAGATGGCCGGCCATCTCCCGATGTGTGTCAGAAGATGGCCAGCCTTCTCGTTTGAAAATAAGCTGGAGTATGAGCAAGCAATAAGCGTGTGGCCAAGCAACATGTGCTACTTATAGAATACTATCTGTTGCGTGAGTTACATGCCATACTTTGGCAGGTCAACTTACACCAGTCATTGAGCAGCTGTAAGTGGGTGTGCCTAAGTTTCAGCGTGCCAATGTGCTTTTCCACTAATGTTCTATGATGGCTTAGGTGCAACCTGAAGCCATTATAGAATTGGTGCTAAGAGTGCCCATTGTGGAGACTACATCTTGATGCCAATTTATAGAATTGTCACTTAAGTGTCTAGCAATTGTTGTAGCATCTCTATGCAGACTAGGGGTGCACATGTTTCCCTACTTGGATGATTGGCTTGTCAAGAGCGCATCAAAGGAAAGAGAAAAAAAAATCAATACACATGACCACTCAGGTGCTGGAGCTGCTAGGGTTCATCATAAACTACTCCAAAGCTCAGCTAGATCCATCACAGAAATTGGAGTTCATTGGAGCACTGCTAGACATATCTTTGGCATTTGCATTTCTACCACAGCAGTGGATGGAAACTCTCAGTTATAGTAGAAGGGTACGAGAGTCAGCAGCTATCAGATGTTGAGGATGTTAGGCCGTATGGCTTCCACAGTTTAAGTCACTCCCATGGCACACCTCAATCTGACTTCTGAAAATAAATAAATAAATATTCTGAAACTAACTAACTAACTAACTAACTAACTAACTAACTAACTAACTAACTAACTATATACAGTATATATATATATATACACACACACACACACCATGTTTCAAAATAACAGAGCCCCTTTTATTTTTCTTTATAACAATATATGGCTGGATGTACACTAATACAACGTGACTCACAAAAAGACCTACGATGAAACTATAAAATGATCATGCAGCATATAATTTAACTCTGGAATTTGTTGCCAGAGAATGTGGTAAAAGCATTTAGCTTAGCAGGGTTTCAAAAAGGTTTGGATAATTTCACAAAAGAAAAGGATAAGCAGCATAAAATCTGTTTTACATTTTGGGATCTTGCCAGGTATTTGTGACCTGGATTGGCCACTGCTGGATACAGGATATTGGGCTTGATGGGATTTCAGTCTGTCCCAATATGACAACGCTTATGTTCTTATATACGTGGTGTGATAAATATTTGTTGTAAACTTCACATAATAAAGGTACTTAGAAATATCATATGAACAAATAAAAACAATAAATGTGAACAATGTTATGTTCAAATCAATTTACATACAAAATTGTACTGAATTCAAGTTATTTGCACTGACAGTTTAAACGAATCTGCTTAATAGTGTTTTCCAATGCTGCCTTGCTCTGACACCTCCAGGGTACATTTGAAAGTGGAGTGGAGTAGACTAGTGGTTAGTGCAGTGAGCTTTGATCCTGGGGAACTGTGTTGATTCCCACTACAGCTCCTTGTGACTCTGGGCAAGTCACATAACCCTCCATTTCCCCAGATATTTATTTGTGACATCTAATCCCACATTATCCCAAACAAGTCTGAGTTCAATGTGGCTTACAATAAACAGTATAGGATACAAACAAAGAATAATGCATAAGAAAGTAATTTGTTGTAAGAATCCAATTTACAATACAATCATCATAAACATACTGGGATAGCTATGGATGTTTAACATCTAGAAAATCAATTATGAATGAGAAATGTACAAGAAGCAAAGAGAAAGTTAATGGTAATAGAGTAATAACCAATTCAGGTAATAATTAGTTGTTTGAGATATGGTTGTTCTTTGTGAGGGTTTGTTTGAATAGGAATGATTTGAGGATTTTGTGGAATCTAGTATATTCCTGTATATTTCTTATTTTGGGTGGTAAGGAGTTCCACCATTTGGTTTCTTAGATAAGTGAAGTCTGCAGAGTGGACAGTTTTGTAGATCACTTTTTTGCAATTTGGGAGATGTAGTCTGAGATAGTTTCTTCCCTCATATTTAGTGCTTCTTTGAGGTAAGTTTATTAATGGTACCATATAGTCTGGAGCTGTGCCATTTAGTATTTGAAAAATAAAGATACATAAGTAATGCCACACTGGGAAAAGACCAAGGGTCCATTGAGCCTAACATCCTGTCCATGACAGTGGCCAATCCAAGCCAAGGGCACCTGGCAAGCTTTCCAAACGTACAAACATTCTGTACATGTTATTCCTGGAATTGTGGATTTTTCCCAAGTCCATTTAGTAGCAGTTTATGGACTTGTCCTTTAGGAAACCGTCTAACCCCCTTTTAAACTCTGCCAAGCTAACTGCCTTCACCACGTTCTCCAGCAACGAATTCCAGAGTTTAATTACGCATTGGGTGAAGAAACATTTTCTCTGATTTGTTTTAAATTTACTACACTGTAGTTTCATCGCATGCCCCCTAGTCCTAGTATTTTTGGAAAGCGGGAACAGACGCTTCACATCCACTCCACTCATTATTTTCTATACCTCTATCATGTCTCCCCTCAGCCGTCTCTTCTCCAAGCTGAAAAGCCCTAGCCTCCTTAGTCTTTCTTCATAGGGAAGTCGTCCCATCCCCGCTATCATTTTAGTCGCCCTTCGCTGCACCTTTTCCAATTCCACTATATCTTTCTTGAGATGCGGCGAGCAGAATTGAACACAATACTCAAGGCACATAATTTGAAGGTGATTCTCGCTTTGATGGGAAGCCAGTGTAATTTGATTAATAAAGGGGAGACACTTTCAAAACGAGAGATTTTACATATGAACCTGGCTGCAGTGTTTTGAGCTGTTTGAAGTTTTTTCAACAGGTACTCCTTACAGCCAGCATATATGGCATTACAATAATCAAATAAATTACAATTAAAAAATTACAATAAACTAATAAGTACCTGTATATAGTATGTAAACCACTTTGAATGTACTTGCAAAAGTCCCTTTATTATGTGAAGTTTTGTTGAATGATAATTTTACAGGTCTATTATCTGTCTATTTGTGAGCCAAATACTATTACTGTACACCCAGCCATTTATGTCACATAGAAAACTAAAAGGGGCACTGTTATTTTGAAACATGGTATATATTCTGTAACTACATACACACACATTAACAGATGGCAGACAACTGCAAAACACTTGTATTGGTCCTAGCACTCATTCCACCCAGTGGCGTAGCCACAGGTGGGCCTGGGTGGGCCGGGGCCCATCCACTTAGGGCTCAGGCCCATCCAACAGCAGCACATATTTAGTGCTAGCTAGTGGGGATCCCAAGCTCCGCCAGCTGAAGACCTCCCCCTGATGGTGCTGAAAACACTGCTTTCCGCTTCAGCAGTCTAAGCTTCCTAAGCTGCTGATACTGGCCTCATCACGTTGGGGGGGGGGGGGGGGGAGAACACTTGGTGCCCACCCACTTCTTGACTAGGTGCACCCAAAATCTGCTGTCTGGCTACGCCCATGATCCCACCCCTCCTTGTTTAATAGAACCAGTAAGTTGGTGCACAAGCTGAGGAGTGGCCTAGTGGTTAGAGCACCTGTCTTGCAATCCAGAGGTGGCCAGGTCAAACCTGGTCTTGCAATCCAGAGGTGGCCAGTTCAAATACCACTACTGCTCCTTGTGATCTTGGGCAAGTCACTTAACCCTCCATTGCTTCAGGTACAAACTTAGATTGTGAGCCCTCCTGGGACAGAGAAATATCCAGTGTACCTGAATGTAACTCACCTTGAGCTACTACTGAAAAAGTTGTGAGCAAAATCTAAATAAATAAATAGCAGGGTCTCCACCTCAAAGAGGTCATTTAGTAATAGCATGTGGTAAAGAATGTTATGGCTGATATTCAGCAGCAGTCAGCATTTTTTTAAACAATTACCAGCTGAATTAGCCACTGATATTCACTGCTGGGCCATGTCTGGGCACTGGCACTGAATATTGGGGGCTAAATGTGGGTGGGCATGATATCAGAGCTTATGCGGGCCCAACCAACATTCAGCTGGAGACAGTTTTGTGAGTCCTGGCTGAATCTCGGACTGGCACCCGCATAAATATTTTAAACTAATTTGAGCCCTATCCCGCCCCTCCCTTGGCAAGGTCCCCTCTTTCCCTTCCCCTTATCCAGCCCACGGCCAGAAAGCAATAACCCCTCCCCCTAGGATTGCACCCCCACCCCCAACTCCCCAGCCATCAAGGTAGGCCCCCCTGGGCCTACCTATATCCCTGGTGGTCTAGTAGGGGTTGATGGGGAATGAAGCACAGCCCCCTCGCTCCTGCCTTTTGCAGCTGCCTGGCAAAATGGCTGCCATGACCACTCGCAGCAGCTTACACTCCTCCCCCATTGACTGCAACTGGACTACCAGGGATAGAAGTAGGCCCAGGGGGGCCTATCTGCATGACTGAGGGGTTGGGAGGACTGTTTTCTGGCCATGGGCTGGAGGACAGGGAGGGAAGGAGGGGTCTTTGTTGTGGGAGGCAGAAGGGGGCTTGGGGGGGGGGGGGGCTCAAATTTGTTTAAAAAAGTTATGCAGGTGCCAGACTGATATTCAGTGCTGGCATCTGCATGCTAAGTGGTCTAATTTAGGACAGCTTTTGAGCTGTCCTAAATTAGGTTGCTTAGCTATGCGGGTCAGGCACTAAATATTTCCGGCACCCCTATATCTCCCCCTAACGCCGTCTCCCGTACTGCCCCTGACCTCCCAGTTTTTTTTGTGAGCAGTCAGAGGTGATATTCAATGGCATTGCCTGCTTTAGTGCTCCTGAATATCAGGAGTTAGGCGGCCCCAGGGGATTTAAGCGGGTAGGAGCCTCTCCTGCCTGCTTAAATCGCTTTGAATATCAGGGGGATTATTTATAGTAGGGCCCATTCAATAAATAAATAGACAAGTACCATCACAGGTGTTTAGTGGGTGTCTACAGGAACCTCCCACTGTAGAATGCCATGGCTCGAGTCCCAGCATCCACCCGACATGGGAAGTCATTCTGTCTTGGGACGGGCAAGTGTGCCCATGTCTTTGTACAGTCGCAGGCCTGGAGTTCCAGCCTTTGGAAGCAGTTCCACCAGTGGCATAGCTAGGTGGGACCACGGGGGACTGGGTCCCCCCAAATTTGCTCTGGGCCCCTGGTTGGCTGGCGAGGGTCCCCAACCCCCACCAGCTGAAGACTTCATTCAGCTCTGGTCTGCGGTGGTGCCACCGCATTGCCTGCCCTGCTCTCTCTTCCCCCAAATTGTGCACACTCCTTTTAGTGAAAATGAGCATGCTCAGTTTCACTAAAAGGAGTGTGCTGGACCTGAGGGGAAGAGAGAGCAGGGCAGGCAATGTGGCGGCTCCGGTAAGACCAGCGCTGGATGAAGTCTTCAGCTGGCGGGGGTTGGGGATGGTGAGGCAGCGGGAGGGGGCAGTGACCAAAATGTGCCCTCCCCCCACCTTGGGCTCTGGTCTCTTCCCATCTCAAGGTCTGGCTACGCCCCGAGTCCCACACTGGGCTTTGCATGCATGCCTTGACTCCTGTCAACAGCTGAGACGATCTAAGCAGATTTTATAGATAGATATATTAACCACAGTAACATGATAACACAGTAAATGACAGCCGATAAGGACCAGTATAGCCCATCCAGTCTGTCCAGAAAGGCGGCCAGGGTTGTACTTATGGCTCTGTGTGGTCTACTCCCACTTTGTCTTTAGGGTTGTAACTGACATCTTTATATTTAAAGGTAAGGGGAACAATTTTCAAAACTGTACATTACTGTCAAATTTGCAGATACAGTCATTTTACTTGGGGAAAAGTACAATAATATTTTCCTTTTAAACCATGCATAATTTTAGGCTCCTTTAAGGTGGATAATTTTCAACAAGCCTTTTTATTTATTTATTTAGATTTTGCTCACACCTTTTTCAGTAGTAGCTCAAGGTGAGTTACATTCAGGTACTCTGGATATTTCTCTGTCCCAGGAGGGCTCACAATCTAAGTTCGTACCTGAGGCAATGGAGGGTTAAGTGACTTGCCCAAAATCACAAGGAGCAGCAGTGGGATTTGAACCGGCCACCTCTGGATTGCAAGACCGGCGCATAATTGGCTTGTTAAAAATGGGGCTTCAAAAGTTTAAAATACATTTTTACAGAATTATTCTGGCAAGGGAGGTGATGGGGGTCATTGTGGTGGTTGTGTTAAATTATTAAAATATCCTGGGGGGAGCAAGTAGGGGGCCTTTCATGTGGCCTGTAGATGTGCTTGCCTCTCTCCATGGCTTTGGTGGTGTGAGAATCCTCCCAAGATTGCTTGGACAGGGGGTGAGAATCCACACCTCATGGTCTCTAGAACACATCAAACCCCTCATTACAAGTGTGACACCAGATGTGAAGTGGGAGAGATTAGAGAAAGAAACAAAACTAATCTTAAAAGAGAACAAAGTTCTGGAAGACCAATGTGTGACAGAAAAGGAAGCTGAGCTGAGGAGCCCAGTTATATTAGAACCACAGCAATTTCCAGCTGGACAGGCAGGGACCAGAGGCAGGTCCAAAACAGCTAGATTCATATCTCCACTCCAGCCTCTATATTGAGATATGGCAGACAGTGTTTTAAGCACTGGCCTTCATGAACAAAAAACATCACACAGTGCCATGCACACCATTAGTGCTGTCTAAAAATAAAAATTCTACAAACACTCAGCAATTTATACAAGTAATTCTGCCTGACACAACATCAAGCACAGCCCTTTGTGTGCAGTATTGGTGTAACATTAACAAAAAGCAATGTTTTAATATAATTCTATCACGTACAGTGATAACTTCTAAGTGTAACCAGATACGCTATCCGGATAGTGCAGGCCACTCACCATTGTATCCGGATATTTAGTGGCAGCTATGATCCAGATATTGCGGTGAGTGGCTAGCACTATCCGGATAGCGTATCTGGTTACACTTGGGAGTTATAACGGTATTGAAAAATTGCTGTTATCTAGAAAACTAGTTTCGGCATTTGCACCATCTGGATAGTGCCTGTGGAAGTTTGTAAAGATGTCAACCCCGTAATTCATATTTAAATAGTGCTAATCCCTCTGCATGGCACCGTGTGAGGTAGAATTATATTATTTTTGTATAGCACTTTGAGGTAAATTCTCTACAGGTCGCCTAAAGTTAGGTGCTGAGATGCTGCATGCTAAAAACAAATTCTATGTCAGCAATTATGCCTCTAAATATTGTTATACATTTACCCACCAAGTTTTGGGAGTGTTCACTTACACCATGTTAATTGGTGGTGTAAATTTACTTATTTATTTAGATTTTGCTGACACCTTTTTCAGTGGTAGCTCAATGTGAGTTACATTCGGGTACTCTGGATATTTCTCTGTCCCAGGAGGGCTCACAGCCTAAGTTTGTACCTGAGGCAATGGAGGGTTAAGTGACTTGCCCAAGCTCACAAGGAGCAGCAGTAGGATTTGAACTGGCCACCCGTACTCTAACCACTAGGCCACTCAATGTTACAGTTGCGCACATAACTAACATGATTATATAAGCTTAGCACCCCTGACCTGCCCATGCTCCTCCCATGTGCACGCCCCCTTGCAGTTAAGCACTATGGGCCAGATTCTATATATGGAGCCTAGATTTGCACGCTGAAAACCATGTGCATTCTAAAACTACACGCGTAACTTAATTGGCTCAACAAGCCAATCAGCATTTTTAACAGTACTTAACAAGCCGCGAGAATACGGGACCAATAGTTTCTCTTCATTCACTGAGGAGAGAATGCGCTGTCTGCGGCTCCTCACAGCATCTGGTGCGTGAATCACTTTTTGAGATTTTTGCAGTGCCTTCCCTGCAGGATTTTTATCCTGCTTTATTTTGGTTTTGCCTTCTGGGTGTTTTTTCCCCTCCCTTTATTGTTTTAGTAAGTTTTTCCCCATTTTTAAGTTTCCTTGATTTTTTTCAAGCTCTATAGGCCCTCTTAGACCTGAGCATCAGTTGGGAGTTTTCCCCTGTCTTTTTCTGGTGCTTTGCCCCTTTTTCAAGTCACCATCAAGTTCTTTGCCATGACTGTTTTTACTTCCATGTCATCAAAGGTTCCCAGTGGCTTCAAGTTCTGTGCTTGGTGCAATCAGACCACATCTAGAACAGACACCCATTCATGGTGTCTGGAGTGTTTGGGGCCTGAACATATCCCTTCCAGCTGTCTTCTTTGCCTGTGTATGCAGAAAAGAACCCGGCTTTGCAGAGAGAGGTTCAGAGAGAGAAAAGTTGTGGAGTTCAGTCTAAATTGTCAACGTCGGCATCAACATCGGTGTCGGCACTTGCACCAACATTGAGTGCATCAGTCCACATTCCTGTTAGACCCATCTCTGACAGTGGGAATGGGCATGCATCGAACAGGTTTCCACCTGCCTCAATGACGGCCACCATGCAGAACCCCGGGACCAATCAGTATTGGACCCGACACCGAGGATGTGTGGGGATTCGACATCATCCTCATTGGCACCAAGGAGTGTCGATGGTTGGCACTGGGCAAAGGCCAAGAAACACAATCATCAATCCTCCTCGACACATGGTGCCGGAAACACCAGGGCACAGAGAGTTCCGATCTCCAAGAAGTGTCGGAGCTGGAAGGAGTGCTCTCCCTCCATCGAGGAGGCGCCAACGCGGAGATCTCCATGCACCAGGACCAGGCACCTACACCAACCCCAATGGTTCAGTAGGCTGTTTCTGACCTGATGCCCCAGACTTTCCTGATGTCGGCCTTCAATGAGTGCGTCTGGGCCATGCTCTAGGAGCATCTAGCGGGGCTTCTTCAACAGAGTGTATCAGTATCTGGGGTGCTTGCAACAGTCATGCTTCTGCCTGCTGCCTTGCAAAGCCTTCAGCTTGCAGAGAGGTCTCCGATACCAGTGCCACATGTGGTACTGGTGTCTACAGCCACCCGTGCTGGCACCTCATCGACGTTGATGGAAAAAGCTTTGCTGGAGTCAAGGGTGGACCCTACACCTTGATGCCCTTCTAGACAAAGACATTGTTTCTCTCTGTTAAGGCAGGCTCAGTCTCAGCCCTCCCATAAGGAGTTCTTTGCTGATACCAATACGGCAAGCTCATGGGTGTCTGAGAAGGCTCCACAGTACTTCTTAGAGGAGGAGTCCTATGGCATCCCTAACATCTCCATGTGAGAACCTGTCCCTCTTGTCTTTTGTCAGAGAGATGGCAGCTGCTATCCCTATTCATCTTGAGACAGAGGATGAGCCCAGGGCTGAGATGTTCGAGGTCCTAAACTATGACTCTCCTCCTAGAAAGGTTGTGATGGTCCCGCTTCACAAGATCTTGTGAGACATTCAGATGAAGAACTTGGAGTCTCCTCTGTCAGTCCCTGTCTTCCCCAAGAAGATAGACATGTATCTGAACCAGAGTTCCCCTGGGTTTGAAAGGCCACAGTTGCTTCATCATTTCCTAGTGGTGGAATCTTCCCTCAAAAGGGGCAGAAGTTCTAGAGACTTTGCTTTGGTGTCCCCAGGAATTGAAGCTCAAACCCTGGACTCTTTTGGTGGAAGATGGGTGGAAGATGTATCAGGCCTCTATGCTCATATCCTGAATACAGTCATACCAGCTCTACATGAACCTTTACTTGAGTAACTTGGTGCGCAGTATGACTAATTTGGCAGACTCTCTCCCACTGGAGCAGGCCGAATCTCATCGCCAGCTGGCCAAGAAGCAGAAGACATGTTTTAAGTTTTTGGCCAGGGGCGGTAACGATACTTTTGATGTGGCATCTAAGATGTCTGCTCAGAGTATAGCGATGTGCAGACTCTCATGGTTGCGTGTATCTGACTTGGACCCCATGGTCCAGCAGAGATTGGCAGATGCCACATGCTGGGGGGATAACCTTTTTGGAGAAAAGGTGGAGGAGGTCGCAGACCTCATAAAAAAGCATACTGATACCATTGATACTTTTTTGAGATATGGTGACCAGAACTGAATGCAATACTCAAGGTGAAGTCACACCATGGAACAATACAGGAGCTTATAGTATTCTCGGTCTTATTTACTGAGAAAACTATAAAAAGTATCTTTGCTTTATGTGCATTACTGCAAAGTAATGCCAATTAGTGACAATTCCAATTATTGCCAATTATTGGTTGTTAGTATCAATTAGTGCCTAATTTGCCAATGAAGTTATGCATATAAGTGCCAGTATTTTATAACTTACATGTGCAATTTTGCAAGTAAAGGGCAGAAATGTTACACAAGATTATAGCATTAGGGGGTACAAGGGCAATGCTGTAAATGGGAATGTACAGTCACGCGTTTCTTGTGTATGTAAATTCTGCTTTAATTGGTACACGTGCAAGTTCACTACATGTTATTCTTTGAGATAGCTATGGTGCATAACTGCAAGGGGGCGTACATGTGTGGGCAGAGCATAGGCAGGCCATGGACATGGTGCCAGCGTACACATGTAACTTATAAAAGTGACATGCATTATATGGCAGATTAAATTTAATGTAGACAAATGCAAAGTGATGCACACTGGGAAGAATAATCCAAACCATAGTTACCTAATGCTGTGGTCCACCTTAGGAGTCAACACTCAAGAAAAAGATCTAGGTGTCATTGTAGACAATACGCTGTGACTCTGGGCAAGTCACTTAACCCTCCATTGCCCCAGGTACAAATATGTACCTGTATACAATATGTAAGCCGCATTGAGCCCAGGGGCGTATCTGAAAGTCGGCGGTAGTGGGGGCCGAAGCCAGAGTGAGGGGGCACATTATAGCCCCCTCAGCCGCCGCCGCCGCCTCCGCCATTTCCAACCCCCCCCTGCCGCCGTGGGTACCTTTGCTGGTGGGGGACCCCAACCCCCACCAGCCGAGGTCCGCTTCCTCCTGCCGCTGCGAGGTTTTTTAAGTTCATTGGGATTTGTCCTCCATCACTCTGTGCTGCTGTTCAAAGAAGCTGCTAGCTGAATGCAGTTTCGGACTGAGTCTGACGTCGCTGCTGCACGTTGTACGTGCAGGACGTCAGACTCATGTACAACGTGCAGCAGCGACGTCAGACTCAGTCCGAATTAAACTGCATTCAGCTTGCAGCTTCTTTGAACAGCAGCACAGAGTGACGGCAGGAGGAAGCGGACCTCGGCTGGTGGGGGTTGGGGTCCCCCGCCAGCAAAGGTACCCACGGCGGCAGTAGGGGGGTCCAGGGCGAAATCTGCGGGGGCCCAGGCCCCTGTGGCCCCACGCAGATACGCCCCTGATTGAGTGGGAAAGCGCGGGGTACAAATGTAACAAAAAAAAAAATCTTCTGGTCAGTGTGTGGCGGCAGCCAAAAAAGCAAACAGGATGCTAGAAATTATTAGGACAGGGATGTAAAATAAGAACAAAAATATTATGTCTTTGTATCGCTCCCTGGTGCGACCTCACCTTGAGTATTGCGCTCAGTTGTGGTTGCTGTATCTCAAAAAAGATATAGCGGAATTAGAAAAGGTTCAAAGAAGAGTGACCAAAATGATAAAGGGGATGAAACTTATGCTCTCATATTTGGAAAGGTTAAAGAGGTTAGGGCCCTTCAGCTTGAAAAGAGATGGCTGAGAGGGGATATGATTGAGGTCTACAAAATCCTGAGTGGCGTGGAGCTGGTGGAGGTGAATTGGTTTTTCACTCATTCAAAAAGTACCAAGACCAGGGGACACTCAATGAAATTACATAGAAATATTTTAGAAACAAATAGGAGAAAAAAATTTTTCACTAAAAAATTAGTTAAGCTCTGGAACTCGTTGCTGGAGGATGTGGTAACAGCGGTTAGTGTATCTGGGATTAAAAAAGGTTTGGACAAGTTCCTAGAGAAGTCCATAGTCTGTTATTGAGATAGACATGCGGAAGCCACTGTTTGCCCTGGGATGGATAGCATGGAATGTTGCAACTATTTGGGTTACTTGTGATTGGCCACTGCTAGAAGCAGGATACTGGGCTAGAAGGACCATTGGTCTGACCCAGTATGGCTATTCCTATGCTATTATGTTCTTAATTGACCTGGCATAAGTGGTCACATAAATATAGGTGCACCAATGCCAGTATGCACTAAATTCTATATGGCTTAGGTTTGCCCAGATGCCATTACAGAATTGGTGCTCAACACATGCCATTGTGGAACCTAAATTGAGGCACCCAGTTATAATATTGCCCTCCTAACCCCCTAATTCGATAACGTTGCCTAAAAATGTATGAGCAAATTTGGGCATGTGCCCAATTGGCATGTAATTAGCTTGTAATAACAAGCTATTTAGCACCAATAATTGGCTTTTTAACAAGCAATTATTGACACTAATTAGATTTAATTGGTATTCACGCATGCAAATTAGGGTGTGGGATCTGCACCTAAAATTTACTCGCAATCTGAAAAAGGGAACATGGAAATGGGAGGTTCATGGGTATAACGGGGGTATTCCTAAAATTAACAAACATTGTTGTAGAATAACGCGGATATGTGCCTAATGTAGGTATGTACATTTCAACCACGTTTCAGCTGGTACAAATGGCACGATTCCAGGGTGTAAGCGTAATTCTGTAAACCATGCCTAACTTTAAGCGCGGCGTATAGCATAGTGCTTTTTTCGGCACTGATTCTTTTGGCTCTATATATTGAATCTAGCCCCAGTTGTGCACATTTTATTTTTACATAGTGTTGCTTATGTTGTATGCGATATATCCTATATAATAAAACGAACCTCCAACATTCTAAAGCTGACTGCATGGCTGAGGCATTCCTGCTCTCTGTATTCATCTCCTGAATTGACATCACGTACTTCCGGGTTCGTCACAAGCAGAAGTGACCAACCACACGAGGTTTCTCGGCTTCAGAATGTTGGAGGTGCATTCTATTAAATAGGATTGGTCAGTTCCTTGAAGCACAGCCAGAGCTCAGCATCCTGCACAGTAACGCTCAGACATCAGAGAGAGAGAGAGAGAGAGAGGGCGGGCCTGACACCAGAGGGGGGGGGGGGGGGGGAGGTATCTCTGTCACACACACACTCTCTCTCTCACAGTCAATGTCTTTCTCTCTCACTCTCACACACTGTCTCTCACACACTCTATGTCTCACACTGTATCACATTCACTCTCTATGTGTCACACAGTCACTCACACACTCTCTTGGTCTCATACACTCAGTCTCACAGAGAGTCTGTGTCTCACACACACTCTCTCTCTCGCACTCACTGTATCTGTGTGAAACACACTCTCTCTCTCACACACTGTGTCTCACATACGCACTTGCACACACTCTCATTCTCTCACACACACACTCTCTCTCTCACAGACACACTTGCACCCAGACTCACTCTCTCTCTGTCACACACACACACTCGCACATTCACTCTCTCTCTCACACACAGTCACTCTCAAACATACACACTCTGAGGAAAACCTTGCTAGTGCCCGTTTCATTTGTGTCAGAAACGGGCCTTTTTTACTAGTATATATATAATATTGATACTATGCACAATGATGTGTGACAGTGTGCATGGTCTGATGTGAGGCAGAATTATTTGTATAAATTGCTGATAATGTTTGCTGGCACTTTAAGAGGTAGAATTGTTTTATTTTTATACTGCGCTAATGGAGTGCATGGCGCTGTGAGGCCGATGCTCAAAGCTAGGTTCTAAAGCCCACAATGCAAGAACAGCGCAAATATATAGCTAAGTGAAGCTCAAAGGAAGACATATGCAACTGATATATGTAGTAAATTTGAGCTAGTAAACCGAAAGTAGGGGAGGAATGATCCTGGCACATGCGCATAAAGCTTTAGCGGTAAGCACAGCTCTTCTGTGCATGCCTAGACAAAAAATGGAAGCTCAAGCACATGTTGGCACTGCGTGCAATTCTGGAGACTGCACCTACGGAAAGATATAAAAAGGATGGAGTAAGTCCAGAGGGCAGCTACAAAATTGGTAAGCGGTCTCCATCACAGCGGCGTACCAAGGGCGGGGCGGTCCGCCCCGGGTGCACCCCTCTGGAGGGGTGCAGAGAGCAGCTGCATGCCTGTCGGCTCCGCTGGTTCCCTGCTCCCTCTGCCCCAGAACAGGCTACTTTCTGTTCTGGGGCAGAGGGAGCAGGGAGCCAGCGGAGCCGAGAGCCACGTGGCCGCTCCCAGCAACTAAGTATGCACACACGGGGGGGGGGGGGGGGGGGGGGTGCGCTTCGACGATCCGCCCCGGGTGGCAGCCGACCTAGGATTGTCACTGCTCCATCATGAATGATATGGGGACAGGCTTAAGAACCTCAACATGTATACGCTGGAAGAGAGATGGGAGAGAGGGGATTTGATAGAGACAGTGGCGTTCCTAGGGGCGCTGACACCCGGGGCGGATCGCCGATGCGCCCCGCCCCCCCCAGCTGCAGTGTCCCCCCGTGTAGCGTGCCCCCCCCAGTGAAAGAACACCCCCCCACCCCGGTGAAAGAACCCCCTCACCCCCGGGTGCACGCCGCTGGGGTGGGTGCCGTGTGCTGGTCAGCGTCGTTCGTTTCCATGCTCCCTTTGCCCCGGAACAGGTTACTTCCTGTTCCGGGGCAGAGGGAGCATGGAAACGAACGACGCTGACTGGTGCGCGGCACCCCCCCAGCAGCGTGCACCCGGGGCGGACCGCTCCCCCCCTTGGTACGCCACTGGATAGAGACGTTTAACTACCTCAGTGGCATCAATGTATAGGAGGTCAGCCTTCTTCAAATGAAGGAAAACTCTTGAATGAGAGGGCATAGGAAAAAGTTGAGAGGAAATACGCTTAGGAGGAATCTAAGGAAATACTCTTTCACGGAAAGGGTGGTGGATGCGTGGAATGGCCTCCTGGTGGAGGTAATGGAGACAAAGAATTTAAGGAAGCGTGGGACAGATATGTGGGATCCCTTTGGAAAAGGAGGAGCTAGTGGTTACTGAGCAAAGGCAGACTAGATGGGCCATCTATATTTATCTAATGTGAGCCATTCAAAAAAATTGGTTGAACTTGACATTTTTGAAAGGTTTGTATTTAAGTGCAGAAAAACAGGCACCAATATGTTCTTTCACTTTCAGTTGTGATTGGACTCAGCACGTTTGCTTCTCACTATCTGCACTTCAAACTTCTACAGGCTTCCTTCGGCTTGTGAAATAAGACAAAACCCGCAGTTCAATGTGACATTTTGCCAAGAAATTCTGTCCTCAAAACGTTCTGCAAGACCTCTGAGCTAGCGGTAAAGTTTACGGCATTATAGGCCATCATTTGCTTCTGTGCATTGCAGTGCATCTCTCTGAGCATTGGGTACCCTCTGACCTCATTAGCATAATTTAACATAAGTACATAAGTAATGCCACACTGGGAAAAGACCAAGGGTCCATCGAGCCCAGCATCCCATCCACCACAGCGGCCAATCCAGGCCAAGGGCACCTGACGAGCTTCCCAAACGTACAAACATTCTATACATGTTTGTACGTTTGTAGTCATCTTTGGTGCACATTTTAGCACCAGCGCTCGAGCCCTCTGAGCATTCGGCGCTATATAACGTGTGCACAAATCCAGGGCTAACCCCTTTTTCCGCTGGCCTTAATTTGTAGCATCGGCTCCTATGTGATGTAGAATTATGTCATTTTTTAAAAATAGACAGCTTTTCTTTTCACAGGTTCTATGACAGAGTTACTGGCGTATCCTACCCTTTTGTTCTCTTCCCCCCCTCCTCTGTTTGTGTTTCATTTAAGACTCCTAATGGTATCATTAACACCCTGAAAAACATTTCTTGCAGGGGCCCCAACCCTCTTTTTTCTTTTAGCAGGCTGTAGAAGTTGATGTTCTTGTTTCTCCAGCTGTTGGAACAGCTGGGGATGGAGCTCAGTTGGGGTGGTCCCCAGCACAATCTAAGCCTTTGCACTTTTACTATAAAAGGTCAGTGGGTGCCTTGGACTTGAAGAATAGCCTCTTTTCTTTCTTAAAACCCAAAGGCAGTGGGTCATGTTTGAAACTCCAAAGCTGGGATACCTGAGAGCTGGATGCAGCTTTTACTGCTCCCCAGCATCTTTTCCGAACACACATCTGTTTCCATCCATAACAAGTAAGTGAAGGGAGGAAGTGGATAACAAAAGCAGCATTTGGAAAGGATGCAATAGAACTGGATTGAGGTGCATTTGGCACAGCTCTGTATGTGGGTCTCAGCAGTGGAATAGCAATGGATTACGTTGTCTATAAATAAATAGATTAGATTAGGGGGCACTGTACAGCAGGACTGAGGTGCATTGGCAGAGCCTCTGTATGTAGATTTCAGTACTGGAATAACAGGGGCTATTGTACCAATGCACCTCAAACCTACCATACACTCTGTTTGTGACTCTTAGTTTTGGAATAGAGGTGCTGCTCGGCAGGACTGAGGTGAACTGGCAGAGCTCTGTATGTGGGTCTCAGTACTGGAGTAGCAGGGGTGCTTTACAGCAGGACTGAGGTGCACTGGCAGAGCTGTACAAGTGTGCCTTTCTAAGTATAAATAGAAATAAAACAGAAATAAAACAAAGGAAAATAAATTAGTCCAATAAAAAAGGTACCACCTTGTTTTCCTTTGTTTTGTTTTATTTCTATTTATTACCTTTAAAATGGACTAAAGGCAAAATCATGCTACAGTACTGGTCTAGCGAGGGGAACAACAGGGTAGAAATGAATTTGGGAGTCATTCTGTGACATTGATTTCACGTCTCTGTGTTTCCTTTCTTGTTTGCTCAAGGCTGCAGTTATTCTCACTGTTTTTGGGGGGAGGATCGTCCTTGCCCTCATGAGGCGGGTATCACTGTACCTCCAGTCCTCTCTCCACTTTGGCCTTTGCCACCTCGTCCAATCTCAGAGCCCCAGGTGGCCACGCTGGAGAAGAGGGAGCTCTGGGAGAAGTTCTGCAGTGTGGGCACTGAGATGATAGTGACAAAAAACGGCAGGTAAGCAGATACCACATCTGTTCCAGGGGCAGAAGAAACAGCTTAGGCTCTTCCTACTAATTTGGGGTTGCTTCTGTAATGTGCTACTAATGTCAAGGAGTGGGGCCCTCTTTGCTCCACTCTTGGAGGCACTCTTTGTTTTCCTAAAATAATTTAATTTGGGGCTGCTTTTTGTGTGATAGGGAATGAGGGTGAATGAGAGGGAGGGACAGGGTGTGTATAACTATTAGGCAGCACTAGACAGTTGCCTAGGGCAACAGCTTCTGTGGGGGGGGGGGGGGGGGGGGGGGGGGAGAAAAGAGCAGCTGAGTGGGAGTCCTCCACCTACAGTCCTATCAGTGGAGGGTGCTGTTTCACTATCACATTTTCAATAGTGAGAGACGGGCAAGTTCTGCAGGACTCCAGGGAACCTGCCTGTCCCTAGTGATTGAAAACACAATATGGAAGCACCACCCCCTACTGGCAGCAATGCAGTTGGAGGACTCCTGCTCAGCTTAGAGGGAACAATGGCTGCAGTCAAAGAGAAACAATAAATCCTGAGAGTCACACAAACTATTGCAGGACAGTGGCGTACCAAGGGGGGGGGGGGGCGGTGGGGGCAGTCTGCCCCGGGTGCATGCCGCTGGAGGGATGCCGTGCGCCTGTTGGCCGAGTCCGCTCGTTCCCTCCCTGTTGCTCCCTCTGCGCGGAACAGGTTACTTCGTGTTCCGGGGCAGAGGGAGCAGCAGGGAATGAGCGGACTCGGAGCCAACAGGCGCGCGGCACCCCCCCCCCAGCAGGTAAAAATGCACCCGGGGGGGGGGGGGTTGTCATTTCGCCGGGGGGGGGGGGGGGGGGGGGTCGCGCTGCACCCCGGGGGGGGGGGGGTGTAATTTCGCCAGGGGGGGTGGTTTAATTATGATTGTTTGGCCCAAGAGGGCTAGAAACTAATTGGGGGGGGGGGAAGGAGACACAAGGCTGCAGGTTTGCTTAGGGCAGGGGAGGGCAACCATTATATAGGGTTACCATATGGCTGGATTTACTCAGACATGTCCTCTTTTTGAGGACATAGCCGGGCATCTGGGTGGGTTTTGCCTGCTGCCCGTTTGTCTGGATTTGCGGATGAACAGGCAGGCTGGCGGGGTGGGGACAGGAGGCCTCAGGAGTTTCCTATCCTCCCCTCCCCTACCTTAGTGTGGTGCCCTGGTGGTCTAGCGACCTCTTTGGGGCAAGAAAGAGCCCCCCCTTTCCTTCCCATCGCGGCTGTAGCCTCCTCTTGCTCCTAGCGCCGAATCAAAATGGCTGCCGAGAGTTCAAGTAGCAGCCTTGTGAGACTTCCGCAGAAGTCTTGCAAGGCCACTGCTTGAACTCTCGGCAGCCATTTTGAATCGGTGCTGGGAGCAATAGAGGTTTACAGCTGTGCCGGGCAGGAAAGAGGGTGTTCTTTCCTGCCCCAAAGGCCGCTAGACCACCAGGGCTCAACAGTAAGGTACAGGAAGGGAGGGGTAGCGAGTGGAGTCATGTGGGTAGAGGGGAGGGAGGCTGGAAAATTGGGGAGGGGATAGCATGGGGGAAGCGATAGGGAATCTGGCTTTGGGGGGGTCTCAAAGTGAAAGGAGGCGGGGCGGAGTATGACAGGGGGTGGGGTGTGATGCAGCAGGGTGGGGGTGTGACAGGGATGGGGTATGTGTCCTTTTTTTTCTTGGGGAAAATATGGTAACCCAAATTATACACAAAGGGCTGCATGAATGTCAGTACTATCCCTGGCAGGCTGCAACATTATGTAATGTCAGAACTGGAAATGCAGAGAGCTCTACAGACCTTCTGTGATTAATAAATAAGGAAAACTTTAACTAAAATGATAGAAACAAACTGTGAGTGGCTAATCTGAAAATAATTGTGAAATACAGTATTTAAAATTGCCAAAACTCTGGTTAATAACATTTTCTGTCTATACTTCCTATGGTCTCATGGGCCACATAAAATCCAATGGCTGGTCGCATTCAGTCTGTGGGCTGCAGTTTGCCCACTCCTGTCCTAAAGTATATAATAGCCTGCATTGTCTTTGCCCTGGGGAGGGAGAAAGATAGAGAAAGACAAGCAGAGCAAAATTAGGAGGGAAGAAAGCTGGGAGGAGATAAGCAGGGGTCAGGGGACCAGTATGACTCTCTCCCCCTTGTCCTTTTTTTCTTTTCAGGCGAATGTTCCCAGAGTTCTGCGTGTCTCTCTCAGGTCTGGATCCTCTTGCTCTCTATGTGTTGACTGTGGAGGCGCTGCCCGCAGATAGCAACCGCTATAAGTGGCGTGGTGGTGCTGAGGGCTGGCAGCAGAATGGAAAGGCTGAGGCCCAGCTGCCTGCACGGCTGTACTTGCATCCAGAGTCCCCAGCCCCTGGGGTCCACTGGATGTGCCGCCCTGTCTCATTCAGCAAATTGAAAGTTACCAATAACATGCTAGACCAGAATGGCCATGTGAGTAACAGTAAGAGTATATATGCATAATATAACATGATATCAAAACACATCCTGAGCTTTGTTTTACATTGTCATTCTGCAGTGAGTGCAAAAAGAAGGGATTTTTATCTAGTAAACTGACTAGGTTAATATGGTTTTCACAGAGCAGTCATATAACACAAAGTATATCCTAACTATGTAGGGACATTTACTGAATTGGATTGTATTTGGATATATTAGTCACCTTTTCAAAACCAGAGCTGAAGGTGAGTAACAATTCAGGTAGAATAGGTAATTCACTTCACTAGAGGGTTTACAATCTAAGGGCCAGATTTATTAATGCCTGCTATTATGATAGTGTGTGCTAAAATGCATTAATACATGTTATCTACTACAAGTCCCATTTCATGCAAAGGGAACTGCTTACTAATAATGTGTGTTAACAGTTAATGCAATAACATACTTTAGTATCGTTTATTCAATTACTAACCGCTTCATTCGACATCAAATTGAAGTGGAAAGATAAAATCATACACAAAATAAGAAATAGAAAGGAACTCCATTGGTTAACAGGAAAGAACAAATATTCAATCACAAAGAATAAAAAGTCAAACATTCCCAGACTGGACCTGCTTGGACCCAGGGCCGGTCCTTCCGCACAGGTAAAAGTAGCCCAGGTTAGTAGCTGTCAAATGCTTGGTGAAAGAAATGGGTCATCAAAGAAACTCAAAAATTAGAACATGACTTCTCAAAACGGAGATGATGATGAGGAAAATTCCAGAGTGCAGGTGCAAGGTTAAAAAAAGCACTGGATCTTGTTGATTCCCATCTCCCTTTAGATGGATGGGGTAGAACAAGTCGATTGTCATTATGAGATTGGAGAGTGCGAGATGGAGTATAGGGAATGGTTAGAAATGCCAGATAAGCAGGACTTTTTGCTGTATAGAATCTTAAATTTTATTCTGAGTTCGATTGAAAGCCAGTGCAGCTACTTAAGAAGTGGTGTAACATCTAGTCCTAACCTTGTACCTGATGTGGGGAAAGCGAGACACTTAGGAGTAAATTCAAGAAAAGGAACTGAAATTAGGTGCTAGGATGATGCGCACTAACCCCCTGATACTCAGCTGGCAACAGTCATCACCGGCTAAAGTATCCCCAGATATTCAATGCTGGACCATGTCCGGGTACTGGCACTGAATATCGGGGGCTAAGTTTTGGCAGGCTGGGCACCGGCACTTATGCAGGCCCCTCCCTCTGGGCCTACCTGTATCCCTGGTGGTCCAGTGGGGTTATTGGGGGCATGAGTGCAGCCCCCTCACCAGTGGCGTAGCCAGACCTGAGATTTTGGGTGGGCCCAGAGCTAATATGGGTGGGCACGCACTGTCTATATAAGTATGAGTAGTGTCTCTTGGGATCCTACAAAATAATGCCTAAGAATTCACTTGATGATGGATTTCTAAGTAGTCTGCCCAACAGCTGCCCTGCATCAGTATAACCACATACATACTTAATGGAAAAATTGATATTTTTTAAATATAATTACATTATCCCACAATCTCTCCACTGCAAAATGCTATACACAAACTTGTGCAAAAACACACTCATATCTTTAAAACCATAACAGCACTAATTCCAAGGACAGGATGAGCTACAACCTTATGCTTGAAAAGGCAGAACTGTAATTACACTAGGCTCTAAAACACCAATACACTACCTCGTGAAAAAAAGCAAAACAAAAAGGGCTGCGAATACTACATGCTAGCAGAATACTGCACCTTGATCACACTTGAAAAACACATGACACCACAGACATGACACAAGGAACTAAAAATCAAAAAATATGAAGGCAAAATACTGAACTGGAAAGTTAACTCAAGAAGTCAGACTCAGCATGCAGCAATACCAGAAAAATTTAAACTTACATGCAAAATATCACAGATGCACATTTCCAAAAGATGACATATTCAAATTAATAAATTCTGAATAAAATACTTTTTTCTACCTTTGTTGTCTGATCTATTCGCTTTGATCCCAATGTCTTCTGTTTTACGCAGTGTCTTCTTTCCATTTGATATTTTTTCACTCACCATGTCCACCATACTCCTGTGTCCTTATGCGTCCTGTCTACCATCTGTAGCCCTGCCCCTATCCTTCCTCGAGTTTCAGTATCTGCCCTCAACGTGTTCCAAACCAGCCCTTAAACTCAGCAGTTTTCCCTCCATCCATATCCAGCATTTCTCCTCACTCCCCTCCATCCATGTGCATCTACTTCCACTGTCTTCCCTTCCCTCCATCCATGTCCAGCATTTCTCCTCTCTCCCTTCCCCTCCATCCATGTGCATCTCCTTCCTTTGTCTTTCCTTACCTCCATCCTTGTCCAACATTTCTCCTCTCTTCCCTGCCCTCCACTCCATCCATGTCCAGCATTTCTCCTCTCTTCCATCCCCTCTATCCATGTGCACCTCCTTCTTGACTTCTCTCCCCTCCCTCCCTCCATCCATTCGTCCAGCAACTCTCCATTCTCCCCTGCCCTCTCCTCCAGCCATCCATCTCCAGCAAATTTCCTCTCTCCCCTTTCCGCTCCATCCATTCATGTCCAGCAATTTTCTTCTTTCCCCTGCCCTCTGCTCCATGTCCAGCAACTCTCCATTCTCCCCTGCCCTCTCCTCCAGCCATCCATCTCCAGCAAATTTCCTCTCTCCCCTTTCCGCTCCATCCATTCATGTCCAGCAATTTTCTTCTTTCCCCTGCCCTCCGCTCCATGTCCAGCAACTCTCCATTCTCCCCTGCCCTCTCCTCCAGCCATCCATCTCCAGCAAATTTCCACTCTCCCCTTTCCGCTCCATTCATTCATGTCCAGCAATTTTCTTCTTTCCCCTGCCCTCCGCTCCATGTCCAGCAACTCTCCATTCTCCCCTGCCCTCTCCTCTAGCCATCCATCTCCAGCAAATTTCCTCTCCCCTTTCCCTCCATCCATCCCTGTTGTCCAGCAATTCACCTCGCTCCCCTGCCCATCCTGTTTCTGTCCATCCCCTTCCCCCTTCTATCCAGCGTGCCCCCCCTCCCCGTTCACAGCATCTCCAAGCCAACTTCCATTCCAGTCTACTCCCGAAGTCGCAGCGACAAACGGGCATGCAGCGCTGCGGTAGTAAAAGCAACAAGGAGACTGGTTCGACTCTCCGTCCTTCACTTCCCTCCCTCTGCGTCCCGCCTTCCTCTGACGTCATTTCCTTTTGGGCGGGACGCAGAGGGAGGGAAGTGAAGGACGGAGAGTCGAACCAGTCTCCTTGTTGCTTTTACTACCGCAGCGCTGCCTGCCCGTTCGTCGTTGCGCCTTCGGGTAAAAGTCACCGTTCCAGTCGTCGTCGCTTGGGCGGGCCTGAGCCAAGATTGGGTAGCTACGCCCCTGCCCCTCACTCCTGCCCCTTGTGACACTGGTCTTAAATGGCTGCCATGATCTCTCGTGGCAGTTTGCGGAAGGAGGGTCTACTTGCATGGCTGGGGGGTAGGAGTCTTCCGGGGGGGGGGTTAATGTGGGATGAGGAGGAGGGAAAATATGGGACAATGGTGGGGGGGGGGGCAAGTGGGGGCTTAAAAAGGTTATGTAGGTGCCGGCCTGATATTCAGAGCTCTTGAGTTGTCCTAAATGAAGCTGCTTAGCTATGTGGGTGCCAGCACTGAATATTTATTTATTTATTTGGATTTTGCTCACACCTTTTTCAGTATTAGCTCAAGTGAGTTACATTCAGATACACTGGGTATATCAGCGGTTCTCCGGTTAAGTGCTGCTGAATATCCCCACTTAGGCATCAGAAAGCGATTTAAGCCCACTTAAATTGCGTTGACTATTGACCCCTAATGCCAATTCTATAACAGCAGTTTTCTGTGTAACCTACATTTACACTCCTAACGTTAAGAACAAGCACTTGCGCTAGCCCAGAGGCCGGTGTAAGTGGTCGCGCCTAAATTTAGGCAGTTAGACATGTAAATGATAGCATTCTATAACCTGCACAGCTAACTGTCTGACCCATGCTCTTCCCATGCTCATTCTTCCCATTGAAGTTGCGCACTCTGGAATTTGAGCGCGCTACTTATAGAATAGCGACTAAGGACAGCTACACCTGTAACCTGCTAATTAACAGCCAATTATTGGATTAAGTTGTGTGTGCAACTGACATTATTCTATAAATTGTGCATGGAATTTAGTGTGCTAAGCGTGCAGTTGGGCATTGAATTTTATAGAATTAGGCGGGGTAATTCTATGAAGGGGACATTAACATTCATATATGCTGATGATGTCACTATATATGTACCCTTTCGTAATGACATATCAGAGATACTGGACAAGGTAAAAAAAATGGTCTGGACCTTATGGAAAACTGGGCTACAATATTCAAGTTTAAGCTAAATAGAAATAAAACCAAATTTCTGGTTATGTCTAGTTCGCATAACCCCACTTCCTACCAATATTTCAAAATTGACCAACAAATGTACCTAATTGAAACACAACTAAAAATTTTAGGAATTATTTTTGATAAACATCTACCTTTTGAAAATCAAGTTTCAAAACTCTTGGAAACTGAAAAGGATTAGAAATTATTTCCCCTGACAATCATTTCATCTTTTAGTACAATCGTCAATATTGTCCAAGTTAGACTATTGCAATGCAGTATATGTGGGGTGTAAGAAAAACATACAGAAATCCCTGCAGACCGTTTAAAACATGGCAGAGAGACTGATATTCAAAAAGTCAAAAAATGAAAGAGTAACCCCCATGGCTTGTAATACTACACTGGCTCCCAATTAAAGTCAGATTATTTTTCAAAACTAGTACTCTAAATACTGTTCGGAATGTCTCCTGAATACATGCTAGACTTGATTGAGTTATCAACAAGAAATGAGAGTCCTGGAACCAGATGTTAATTACTACTTCATTTACCCAACTGTAGAAATGTAATTTACAAGTCTATTTATACTGCTGGATTCAGTTATCTGATTCTAAATGGTGGAATTCATTCCCCAAGGACACAAGAAGTATTACAAATTACCTTCATTTCAGAAAAGAATTAAAAACCTACATGTTCAAGAAATATTATTGTTAATGAATCTGTAACTGATGTTCATAACTGCTATGTAACTGTACAAAACAATTTGTAATTTTTCCTGTTAATTGTAAGCCACATTGAACCGAAACTTGTTTTTGGATAATTGTGGGATATAAGAATGAATGAATGAATAAATAAATAAATACATTTATGCAGAATTCTGATTTAAAATAAGAAAATACCAACAGACCAAAGCAGATATGAAAAAAGTCCAGTATACTTAGAGATGAGTCCAGAAAAGTTTATTCAACTGCATGCTGTTAAAACCTGAAGTCCAAGCTCTGCCAGTTCTTACTTGTTTTTTGAACTCCACAAGTTTCGTGCTGTCTTGGATGAACTGCTGAATACTAGAAAGAGAATCAAACCAACTCCTGATTTGTTGATTAAACTCACCCCTGATGCAGCCAATTTGGCGAAACGTGGCCATGTCCGGACTTGTGCAATAAAGTTTTCTGGACTCTTCTCTAAGTATACTGGATTGGACTTTGGTCTGTTACTGTTGGGTGCTGTGGATAACGAAAGCCTCTTCTGCCTGCTGTGAAATAATACCGGCATATAAACAAATATGTGTGGACATACATATGTAAAGGCCCAAATTTGCCTAATTACTATTCTGTAAATAAACACGTCTTCTATAGTTTATTAAAACTTGCTATACTGCCCAAGCTGACTTGCATGTAGATAGAATGGAGGAGTAGCCTAATGGTTAGTGCAGTGGCCTGTGAACATGGAGAACTGGGCTCAGCTCCCTCTGTGACTCCTTGTGACGCTGGGCAAGTGACTTAATTCTCCATTGCTCCAGGTACAAAAACTAAGCGGTCCTTTTACAAAGGCGTGCTAGCATTTTCATCGTGTGTTAAAAATAAGCATGCACTAAATATTATAGTCGCCCATATATTTCTGTGGGCGTCGCTAGTGTTCAGCGCACTAATGATTAGTGCACCCTAAAACCACTAGCGTGCCTTTGTAAAAGGACCCTTTAGATCGTGAGCCCACTAGGGACAGAGAAAGTACCTGCATATAATAAATGTAAACAGATAGATTCAGCTTTGGTAGTTGGAGAGTAAGGCCAGTGACATTCAGACTTCTACAGTTTGTGCCCTGAAAATGTCAAGGACAAATCAAGATCAAGTAGTATTTATTCACTCTTATATCCCACATTATCCAAAGACTTGTTTCAGTTCTGTGTGGCTTGCAATAACATTGGAATTACAATAAGTAAAAAGAGGCACAAAAAAAAAGAAAGCTAGCTATAAACGCTTAATTACATTACATTACATGATTCTTATATCCCACACATACCATCAAAGTTCAGTGCGGCTCACAAAAAGAAGAAACTCCAGGAATTATACAAATTAATAACAAGACCATATACATTACACAACACAACCACTAAATGAGAACTTTTTCAGTAACGTTCGAAAAGCCATATAGTTAGATTGCCTTCTAATATCGATTGGTAAATCATTCCATTGGCTAGCAGCAAATGTACTAACAAAAACCTTTTTATAGACCATCTTTGTTGGGTCTGGATATTGTAGCATTACAAAACACCCAGATCTAGGGGAGACATTCCTAGGTGATAATCTAATTAAATCTGACATATTTGCAGGTGCTTCACCATGTACTACGAAAAATATAGGTCAACAAAGCTTCAAAACAATTCATGCCTGCAGTGGCAACCAATGTAATTGCACCAGTAGGATAACTCTGTCAAATCTGGATGATCTAATATCAATCTTACAGTAGTGTGTAACAAGGTTTGACGTTTTTTAATCACCATATCCTTATATTCACTATAAATTATATTACAATAGGTTATATGTGAAAGCATCAAAGCTTGCACAATTGATCTAAACACTTCTTGGCTAAAACTTGACCTTATACAACATAGTTTCCATAATACTTTGAACACTTTAGGCCCTGTTTACTAAGGTGCGTTAGTGTTCTTAGCGTGCCTACACTTAGCGTGCGTGCTAACCATGTAGGCACCTATAGGGATATTGTAGGTACGTACATGGTTAACATGCATTAAAACCTAAGCGCCTATAATGCTGCTTAGTAAACAGGGCCCTTTGTTAGCTACAACCTGCACTTGCTCTTCAAATGAGAGATATTTATCAAAAATCACTCCCAAAATTGCTTAAAAATTTGTCCTTAAAAGATGGGTTTTTAATCCTTGTGAGCCGCAACTGGTCTTCAGGTCTGCCGGAATCTTGAATAGAGGCTGCTGGGCACTTCACATTGGTCTCTCAACCGCCTCTGACAGGATACATATTCCTTTCTCCCAAAATTATAAAGTCCAAGGAACACTTTCAACACCTTTACGCCTCCTCCTCAATTCAGTGTACCCGGCTGTGTCTCATTACAGCCTTGACTGGCCCCAGTTGCTCTGCCAAAACTCTGGCCTTAAAGACACTTCTTTCACAGTTCTGCAGCCTTTTCCCCCTTCATTCACAATGCTGCAAACTTATTTCCCTTTCTGTCAGTCCCAACTCTCTGCCCAGGGGCGTAGCCAGACAGCAGATTTTGGGTGGGCCTAGACAAGAAGTGGGTGGGCACCAAGTGTTCTCCCCCTCCCACCAAAAAAAGATCTCAGCTGGTGGGAAAATGCTTCTCTCCACCTTGGCAGTCTGCAGCAGGCATGTGCTGAAAACTGAGCATGCGCAGTTGCCAGTATCATGGAGAGTAGCATTTTCGTTACCATCAGGGGGAACTCTTCAGCTGGTGGAGCTTGGGATCCCCACCAGCAACCGCTAAATGTGTGCTACTGTTGGGTGGGCCTGAGCCCTAAGTGGGTAGGCCCTAGCCCACCCAGGCCCACCTGTGGCTACGCCTCTGCCTTTTCACTATCACAGTTCAAACCCACACTCCCCCCCCCTTTGCTTATACTGGAGAAGAAAGGACCCACCTCCCGCATTTGCCAGATAACCAAGGTCTGACAACCACCCACTTAGGTCTGGATTTTTCTGCCTCAGATCTTCATAGAGGGGGAAAAAGACAAAAGGGAAACTCAGCAATCACTATAAACAACAAGCCCAAGAGTCCTTACACTCCTGATAATCACTCACAGTGCTATACTCTTCCCTGTCTTTGAGCCAGTGCAGAGACTTCCATTCCCTCTCTGCCACCTCCTCCTCCTCACCTTTATCCCAGTCCATTAACTCTAACCCTCCTTGACATCCCAGCTGATCCTCATTCTCCTGATTAGACTCCATCTCCCAATCTTCCCCTCCCCCGTCCTGCTGCTGCTGGGAGTTGTAGTCTTCCTCTTCCTGCTCCTTCCTTTGTGGCAAAGGCCTCTGGATGTTATACCTCTCCCTCCTTCCCTGGTTGCTCACTCGATCCCGTACCCCCTATGGGGCGGAGTCTAGCCCCAATGGAACTCTGGGACTTGTAGTTTAACAATTTGGAAGGGATAGTGTTCTCTTTGTTATCGCTCCCAGCCCGTGGCTTCTTCCGGGCACCCAACTTCTCACATCCTTTATTAAATAGCAATCTTATACTATAAGTTTATCTTGTTGGGCAGACTGGATGGACCATCTACTATGTTGCTATGTATTTGACAGATAGGCATATGTGTGGGCGGAGCATGGGTGGGACTCACGTGTAACTTACAGAATATTATGGCTCTCATTTTACAAGCCCCATTTACAAGACTTGATATATGCATCAGCCAGCACTTAAACATTTATCTTGCATAAATATCTGAGTCCACATTTTGCAAAGCCAGGACATGCGCACATATCAAACCCAAGTGCATGCAAGTGGCAAGGGGATGTGGTCTGGATGTGCTTTGGGCAGGACAAGGGCAAGGCAAGTTTATAGACATTTATTCCCCATTTCAGACGGAGACTAAACGTCTGTCCTAAAAGATCGACATTGGGAGTTACATCCGCTACCAAGAATGTTTAGGGTTTGGTAAACGGCTGCTATTGAGCAGCATTCCACTGGAAGAATTAGAGGATTGCCCCCCTTAATCTCTCAATGGTTTTTGTCTCTCTCCTCAAATGCCAAACGGGCAAAAGAAACTGGTCACTATGAAAGTGTCAGGAACATAACCAGTTATGCAAAGATAACTGGTTATGTGCTAGCTTTGACCCTGTTGATATTATATATGTTAATTTTTCTAAAATGAATGTTTATGCTTAATAAAGGTCCAGTTCTCCTGTATTTTAGAACAGGCTCTAGGTGGACAGATTCTGTTTTAAAATACTGGTGAAACTTGAGACATACTAACCTACACGTCTCAATTCCTACTTCTATGACCTGTCTAAAATGGGGCTGCCCATGTTTATTTACTTATGTATTTATAGTATTTGATTGCTGCCTTTCTAATATAATACAATCAGAGTAGTTTACATAATTGTTCAGAGTTGCAAAAGTGTACAAAGCAAACATAAAAAACCACAAATCAAAACCATTAAAACATCAAACAGTAGGTTCCAATGCCTAAATTGTAGGCATTATCTAATCTGTTATGCTAGTATTCTATAAAACAAAGTAGGTGTCTATATTGTTCCTTTATAGAACAGGATCATTAGATAATGCCTGTTCTACAGCAGAGAACACATTCAGAACTTTGTATGCTTTTGTTACTCTGCAGGATCTAAGTGTGTCAAACATATTGTTAACTGAATCACTTACAATTGCCCTTTCTTTTCACCCCATGTTTCTTGTCTCCCTTCCTCAGCTAATCCTGTGTTCCATGCACAAGTACCACCTGCGCCTCTGCATTGTCCTGGCCTCGAAGCCTGGATCCTGTACCACCAGTACTGCCTTTTCTGCCTCCGTATTCCCTGAGACCTCCTTCATTGCTGTTACCAGCTACCAAAATGAAAAGGTAAAGTGGAGGGAGGCGGATGTGGAAGAGCACAAGGAAGGAGGAGCATATAGTAGGTCCACTTTACATGATATGTTGTCCCACATGCGTAACATGTCCTGGAGTGCCTGCTATCACTCCCCCAGAACATTATCCTACTGATAGTACTGTCACTGCACCTCAAATATAATATAATAAGTTGTGTATGTGCTCAGCATTGTCTCTTATAGGATAAGAGTGCTGCTGTCACATAGTAACATAGTAAATGACAGCAGATAAAGACCTGTACGGTCCATCCAGTCTGCCCAACAAGATAAACTCATTTTACATGGTATGCGATACTTTATACGGATGATACTAAGATTTGTAACAGAGTGGACACCCGGGACGGAGTGGAAAACATGAAAAAGGATCTGCGGAAGCTAGAAGAATGGTCTAAGGTTTGGCAATTAAAATTCAATGCAAAGAAATGCAAAGTGATGCACTTAGGGAGTAGAAACCCACGGGAGACGTATGTGTTAGGTGGTGAGAGTCTGATATGTACGGATGGGGAGAGGGATCTTGGGGTGAAAGTATCTGAGGATCTGAAGGCGACAAAACAGTGTGACAAGGCGGTGGCCTTAGCTAGAAGGTTGCTAGTCTGTATGGAGAGAGGTGTGACCAGCAGAAGAAAAGGGGTTAAATGCCCCTGTATAAGTCGTCGGTGAGGCCCCACCTGGAGTATTGTGATCAGTTTTGGAGGCCGTATCTTGCTAAGGATGTAAAAAGAATTGAAGCGGTGTAAAGAAAAGCTATGAGAATGGTATGAGATTTGCGTTACAAGACGTATGAGGAGAGACTTGCGGACCTGAACATGTATACCCTGGAGGAAAGGAGAAACAAATATTTGAAAGATATTAATCCACAAACAAACCTTTTCCGGAGATGGGAAGGCGGTGGAACTAGAGGACATGAAATGAGATTGAATGGGGGGAGAGTGTAGAGAGAGAATTAACAAGGATATTTTGTCATTAAAGGAAAGACTAGCAGGTAGAAGGTTTTAGAGACACAGTTACTACTACTACTACTACTATTTAGCATTTCTATAGCGCTACAAGGCATACGCAGCGCTGTACAAACATAGAAGAAAGACAGTCCCTGCTCAAAGAGCTTACAATCTAATAGACAAAAAATAAATAAAGTAAGCAAATCAAATCAATTAATGTGAACGGGAAGGAAGAGAGGAGGGTAGGTGGAGGCGAGTGGTTACAAGTGGTTACGAGTCAAAAGCAATGTTAAAGAGGTGGGTTTTCAGTCTAGATTTAAAGGTGGCCAAGGATGGGGCAAGACGTAGGGGCTCAGGAAGTTTATTCCAGGCGTAGGGTGCAGCGAGATAGAAGGCGCGAAGTCTGGAGTTGGCAGTAGTGGAGAAGGGAACAGATAAGAAGGATTTATCCATGGAGCGGAGTGCACGGGAAGGGGTGTAGGGAAGGACGAGTGTGGAGAGATACTGGGGAGCAGCAGAGTGAATACATTTATAGGTTAGTAGAAGAAGTTTGAACAGGATGCGAAAACGGATAGGGAGCCAGTGAAGGGTCTTGAGGAGAGGGGTAGTATGAGTAAAGCGACCCTGGCGGAAGATGAGACGGGCAGCAGAGTTTTGAACCGACTGGGCTAACTAGGGCTAACTAGGGCTACAAATGTTTCCTGCTGCTACAGTCCTTCTACCCGTCCTATTCAATATTTCTTAGTGATGAAGAATCACTGCTATGAAAATATTGTGGACATGCGCATCAGTCACTATACTAGGATAACAGCCACGCTCAGTTCTCAATGCAGTCATTCATTCACCAAGTCCCCTCTGTGTCCACAGCTTTCACAGCTGAAGATTGAGGAGAATCCATTCGCCAAGGGGATCAAGGACTTCAGAAAGCAGAAGAGAAGGTGAGTGCCAGGCTAGGTCTTCTTTCCCAGCCTCTCTCTTTTTCTGCCTCTTCCTCCCCATAGCTCTGAGTGACTCTGCTGCTACACCCTTGATGGACCTTTGATCTGTCCCAGTATGGCAATGCTTATGACAGCAGGTGGTACCAACAGAACTGGAAACTGGGGGGCCCTTTTACTAAGCTGTGTAAGCGTCTACGCATGCCCAACGTGTGCCAAAATGGAGTTACCACACGGCTACCGCGTGGCTGTTGTGGTAATTTCATTTTTGCCGTGCATCCAATACGCACGGCCAAAAGTGTTTTTTCAGCCGCTCTTATTGGACGCGAGCCAAGTGGCATTTGGCACACGTAGGTCATTACCACCCGGTTACCATGTGAGACTACCGCTAGGTCAATGGCTGGCAGTAAGGTTGCAGACCCAAAATGAATGCGTGGCAATTTTGATTTTGTCGCATGTCCATTTTCGGCAAAAATAAAAAAAGGCCTTTTTTACAGGTGTACTGAAAAATGGATTGGCATGCGCCCAAAACCCACGCCTACACTACCGCAAGCCATTTTTCAGTGCACCTTAATAAAAGGACCCCTGGGTCTACAGATGGCCCAACTCTGAGATTTGATGCTGGCCATACAGAAGGTAGTTTTACAAAGGTTGCCTAGTTTTGGTCTCTTTTATAAAGACACACAGGTCAGTGCCTATTGGGCTCATTTTTGAAAGAGAAGGACGTCCATCTTTCGACTTAAAATGGAATATGGATGTCCTTCTTACAGAGACTTCCAAATCGGTATAATCAAAACCCGATTTTGGACGTCTCCAACTGCAGTCCGTCACAAGGATGTCCAAATTTCAAGGGGGCGTGTCAGAGGCATAGTGAAGGTGGGACTTGGGCGTGCCTAAGACTTGGACGTCTTTGACCCATAATCGAAAAAAGCAAGGACATCCCTGATGAACACTTGGACGTTTTCACCCGGACGTGTTTTTTTTATGAAAAAGGCACAAAACGGTGCCTGAAATGACCAGATGACCTCCGGAGGGAATCGGGGATGACTTCCCATTATTACCCCAGTGGTCACTAACCCCCTCCCACCCTCAAAAAACATCTTTAAAAATATTTTGTGCTAGTCTCTATGCCACCCTCAGATGTCATACTCAGGTCCATGACAGCGCATGAACGTCCCAGAAGCAGTTTTAGTGGGTACAGTGCACTTCAGGCAGGTGGACCCAGGCCCATACCCCCCCTACCTGTTACATTTGTGGAGGAAACAGCAAGCTGTCCAAAACCCACCACAAACCCACTGTACCCATATATAGGTGCCCTCCACCTGTAAGGGATATGGTAGTGGTGTATAGTTGTGGGTAGTGGGTTTTGGGGGGCTCAGCACACAAGGTAAGGGAGTTATGTTCCTGGGAGCAATTTATGAAGTTCAGTGCAGTGCCCCCTAGGGTGCCCGGTTGGTGTCCTGGCACGTCAGGGGGACCAGTGCATTATAAATGCTGGCTCCTCCCACGTCCAAATGGGTTGCATTTGGACGTTTTTGACATGGGTGTCTTTGGTTTCGAAAATCTCCGAAACTCAGAAACGTCCAGATCCAAGGACGTCATGCCCCTCCACGTCTATTTATAACACTCTGGGGGTAAGCTGGCAGAAATTATGGCTAGATTGAAGTTGCAGACATTTAGGCCTGCTCAGAGGCAGGAGATAAATGTTAACATGTAAAGCATCCTCAGACTCATAATTTATAAAAAAAACATGTATAAATCAGGAATAGATTAATGGCTTTAGCAGCAGGCTGAGAATCAGAGAAGGCAAGTTCAAATCTCACTGAGGCTCCTTGTAATCTTGGGCAAGTCACTTAACCCTCCATTGCCTCAGGCACAAGCCTAGATTGTGAGCCCTCTGGGGACAGGAAAGTCTTACTATACCTGAATATAACTCACCTTGAGCTACTACTGAAAAAGATGTGAGTTAAATCCAAATAAGTAAAATAAATCACAGCTGCCTATGCACCATCCAAACTTTGTCTCATAACATGCCAGTCACATAAATGTACATGCCTTCATGTGTACTTTCCTGTACATATCCCTGGTGTAATCTTATAAAACAAAGAGAGGAAATATAGGGGATGGGTGTATCTCGATTCTCAGGAGCAGCAAACAGGAAAGACCTCTACGTCAGATAATCCAATCAAGCAGGACGAATCCAACACTGGAGATAGTGCTAAAAAAACTCTTTATCAGTTGGTTGAACAAAAACATTGAACAGACTACTTCAGGAAACGCTGATTATCCAATTTTTTTCTGTCTCGAGCAGATGCCTTAGGGCAGTTTTGTTTGTACAGTGTTATCCTTGATCACCATTATGACCCCTGAGGCAGGTGTTTCGTGCCGCCAAAACACAGACCTTGTCGGGCCCTTTTGTTCAAGCAACTAATAAAGAGGTTTTTTTAGCACTATCTTCAGCGTTGGATTTGTCCTTTGGTTAGTATCTCGATTCTGGCATGATTTGGTATGTTATGTTGTTTTTTTGATACTGTCTATTTTATTTAGAGGGTCTTTTACTAAACCATGGTAGCGTTTTTAGCTTGAGATAGAAATCAGCTAGTGGTAAACGCTGAGATGCCCATTATATTCCTATGGGTATCTCGGCCTTTACCATCACCTGATTTCTACCACAAGCCAAAAATGCAATTGCAGCTTTGTAAAAAAAAACCCTATCAGGCTTATTTTCGAAAGAGAAGGACGCCCATCTTTCAACACAAATCGCAAGATGGGCGTCCTTCTCCCAGGGTCGCCCAAATCGGCATAATCGAAAGCTGATTTTGGGCATCCCCAACTGCTTTCTGTTGCGGGGACGGCCTAAGTTCCAGTGGGCGTGTCAGAGGCATAGCGAAGGTGGGACTTGGGCGTGCCTAACACATGGGCGTCCTCGACCCATAATCGAAAAAAGGGTGTCCCTGACGAGCGCTTGGACGACTTTACTTGGTCCTTTTTTTTTTACGACCAAGCCACGAAAAGGTGCCTGAACTGACCGGATGACCACCAGAGGGAATCGGGGATGACCTCCCCTTACTCCCCCAGTGGTCACTAACCCCCTCCCACCCTCAAAAAAATAGTTTAAAAATATTTTGTGCCAGCCTCTATGCCAGTCTCAAATGTCATACTCAGGTCCATCACAGCATTATGCAGGTCCCTGGAGCAGTTTTAGTGGGTGCAGTGCACTTCAGGCAGGCGGACCCAGGCCCTTCCCCCCCCTACCTGTTACACTTGTGGTGGTAAATGTGAGCCCTCCAAAACCCACTGTACCCACACCTAGGTGCCCCCTTCACCCCTAAGGGCTGTGGTAGTGGGGGTAGTGGGTTTGGGGGCTCAGTACACAAGGTAAGGGAGCTATGTACCTGGGAGCTTTTTCTGAAGTCCACTGCAGTGGCCCCTGGAGTGCCTGGTTGGTGTCCTGGCATGTCAGGGGGACCAGTGCACTGCGAATGCTGGCTCCTCCCACGACCAAAGGGCTTGCATTTGGTCATTTCTGAGATGGGCGTACTTAGTTTCTATTATTGCCAAAAATCAGAAACGACCAAGTCTAAGGACGACCATCTCTAGGGACGACCTAAATGTCAAGAATTGGGCATCCCCTACCGAATTATCGAAGCAAAAGATGGACGCCTATCTTGTTTCGATAATATGGGTTTCCCCGCCCCTTTGCCAGGACGTCCTGCGAGGATGTCCTCAGGAAAACTTGGGCGCCCCTTTCGATTATGCCCCTCTTTGTGATTTATGTTTCTCTTACTATATAAACCACTTTGACTGGTTTGTTAAGTGGTATAAAAGTGATTTAAAAGAAATAAAAACCCTTGTATGTGTGCAAAAGGATTTTGCATTAAAAAACAACCCTCTGTAAAATCATAGTGGCAGAGGTGGGATTGGAAGCTGGGTTTTAAGATTCCCCAGCTCTGAAAGAGGTCATGCTGGTGATAGGAATGGGAGTTGAACTGGGATCTACAGAAGTTGCAGCTGTGAGCTGCTCAGTGCTGAAAGTCATACCGGAAGATTGAAACTTATGGCTATCAGAGCTGGCTTTTGGGGTGAGTGACCTTTGTAGCTGCATATCTGAACAGGGGGAGGTCAAGGTGATAATAGCACTGGGCGGAGCATGGGGAGGGAGCAGAGAGAAGGGGATGCTGAGCAGGAGATCAGAGAGAAAAAGTACTGAAGGGGAGCACTATGCCAGAGGGCAGGGGGAACCAATTTCAGTTTCTGCACAGGGTGCTGGTTAGCCTAGAGTCAGCTGTGGTGACCATTTGTGGATTATTTTTTAAAAGGGAGAAGATGCAGACGAATGGCCTGGAGAGAAGTGAATTAGAGGACAAGGAGGAAGAGAGGCCACCTGGTTAGTCTTGTCACTGTTTCTTTGTAGCCTTCTGTGGACACATTGAGAGAGGGGAGAGGAGCATGTGACTGCAAGCCTGTCTCTGAGGCACGGGGAATTTCGGATTCAATATAAACTACTGTTACTAGTATTTAAAGTAGTAACTAATACTGTGCCAAGAGAATGGATTTTAGTCTGCAATATATCGGGCAGTTAGATCCTTGAGATCTATTACAGCGAATGTATTTGATGTACCTACTTTATGGGTGGTGCGTTTGCAAAAATATAGAGCCTCAATTTTCTATATCATGGGACCTTTATTTTGGAATAAATTACCTCCAACAATGCGAATGATTAAATTTTTGGATCAGTTTAAATGAATGTTAAAGACATATCTCTTTCAATGTAAGTTTTCATATTATGTAAGAAGTTAATTAGGCTATAGATTATGCCAGGGACGTAGCTAGACAACAGATTTTGTGTGGGCCTAGGCAAGAAGCGGGTGGGCACCAAATGTTCTCCCCCCCCCCCACCAAAAAAATATCTCAGCTGGTGGGAAAATGCTTCTCTCCACCTTGGTAGTCCGCAGTAGGCATGCGCTGAAAACTAAGCATGCGCAGGTGCCAGTATCATGGAGAGCAGCATTTTCATTACCATCAGGGGGAAGTCTTCAGCTGGCAGAGCTTGGGATCCCCACAGCTACTGCTAAACATGTGTTACTGTTGGGTGGGCTTGAGCCCTAAGTGGGTGGTCCCCAGCCCACCCAGGGCCACCTGTGGCTACGCCACTGGATTATGCCATTTTGTTAAAACTCAGGACGGTGATGTGAGATTTAGACCTATAATAAGAAGGGAGCGATTGTCTGTTTTATGTGTGATTTTATACTGCTTTGTTGTGTACAATGATTTTGTATGTTTTATTGCACACTGCGGTACAGAAATTTATAAAATAAATGCATAAATAAAGTGCTTTGGGACTTTGGCTCAAAAGGAAGAGAATAGATTTTGGATTTAGCTCAGGCCTTTTTCAACTGTAGCTCAAGGCAAATTATATTCAGGTACAGTGGGTATTTTCCTGCCCCCAGAGGGCTTGCAATCTCTTGAATCTCTTCATAAAGACAGTTGATAAATCTAACCCTTGATATTCAGCCTGTGGTGGTCAATGGTTTTAAAGCCGCTGCCCACTGTGAGTTAAATTTGACCTGGTTGTTCAGAGCCTGGCCATGTCCGGTCACCAGCATTGAATGTGCAGGACTCTGGAAAACTCAGAAATTTTGCAGGTGTTGGTGAATATTCAGTGCTCTTCCATGCTTGCTCACTTGCAAATCCCTTGGTACAGTGTGACCGGAGAGGCAGTAACATTGGCAGTGTTATGGAAGGGACAGAGGATCAATATTCTGGCCTTATTGTTTATTTCTTTTATACCTGCAGAATACAAAAAAATGAAATATTCACTAGAGAATCCAGGAGCTGGAAAAGAGATGCTTCGGGACACAAAGACCCCAGACACTGGACGGGAGGAGACACTGCGGGAAACAAAGATGGCTGAACCTGTTGGTAGAGGGAGTGAGGGAAACTGCCTTGGAGCTCCCATGACACACAGTCCCCCCTGGACACCTCCCCAAGGCTTCTCTTCACATGATGCTCCATCTTCAGACACTCCAAGCCCTTCTCTTCTGTACCCTCTGGTGGACTACAGGTTAGTTTGAAAGAATCTCAGTGTGGGAATGTGCGAAGGATGTGTACTTGTGTGTAGGAAGGAGCACTACCCCACTATCTCTTTCCTATTTTAACTGACTATTGTCCGATTCTTTCTCTGATGCCTCTGATTCACAAAATACAGACATTATATTGGTACAAGTTTACACATGTCCTTCTAAAACTGTATATAATGGAGGTAATTTCAGAAAGGTTTGGGCACTATTTGCACATGTAAAAAGCTGAATTACAAGTTCAAAAGGACATGCACATGTAGCAATTCTAGAACCCCCCCTCCCCCCCCCCCCCACACACACTCACATGTGTATTCCTGCAGCATGTACAGAACTGAAGGGATATGTTCTGGGCATGGTTACATAGAATTTTGGAGTGGGCTTAAGCTCAAAGTGAGGGGGCCATGGCCCCCTCACATTATGTCCCTGGGGGGAATAGTGCTGGATAGGGGGTATAAGAGAGTGAACTGAAACTCTCTCTTTTACCCATCCATTCTGTCACTGGTGTAAATAAAATATTTTCTGGAATGGCCTTGGGACTGAGGTGTGCCAGGGGGCGGAGCCACCAGATAGAGTGGGCAGAGCCAAGGAAGAATGGGGCGGGGCTGTGGGTGTGTACTAAAAATCTCCTTCTCAAAAATCGGGACCCCTTGGCAGCTCTGCACCCAGTCTCTATGACTGCCAATCGGTGCCTGTCTGCATAGCTGCATTCAGTCACATGCAGTTGTGCAAGGCAGCCTCTGGAGTGGTTTAGAAAATAAGCCACACAGCAGCTCTCCTGCCTCCTTTACTGGGAGTCCGTCAGGAGTTGGGTATCAAGGTGGGGACCTGCTTTGGTGCATGACGCGGCATACCTCAACAATAAAGAGACAGCGGCATGTGCTTCACTGAGAATTTTGATGTCCCAGATCTCGCCAGCCCTGCCTTACAGGATGAGTGCAAGTCAGGGTATGAGGAAGTGAGTGAGGAAGTGGAGTGAGCCGACTAGCAGCCAGAGGTTTTGCTTTTGTCAACAGCATGCTGATGCCCACCCACATACAGTGAACTGTGCGCATTCACAACACTGAGGGAGAGATAGCAAGGAGCGAGTGCAGTCCCGCACTCCCTTCCTCAAACAAAAAGTGGACACGTGCCAAAGAAAAGAGGCAGCAGAAATGACATACAAGCTGCTGGACTGCCCGAGCATTGTAGCAGGGAAGAGAACTTTGGACACTGTATTTCCAAATAGTTTGGTAATTTTTTTTCATGCATTTGCTGAAGTGAAGCCATGGGTAGAGTTGAAAGTTGTCTGTTGACTTTAATTGGACTTTTGTTGGCAGCCGGAGCAGAGATATTCTCAAGTATGAAGTTGCTGCCACTTTTGTGTTGGGCTTTTGTCAGGGCATTGGGCTCTCTGCCTGGGATGGAAATTTTTTTTTAAACAGACAGGGAGAGTTACCTGAATGAAAGGAGAGGGTGAGGGCTGGGAGCTGCCTAACCCAGGATACTAAAAAAAAGAGTTTTATATTTAATGCTGGTGTACTTCCAGCTGGGCTGTGGGGAGGGGGGTAGGGAAGGGTAGGGTTGATGCCACACTATGGGGTAGGGGGTAGGGCAGGGCTGATGCTAGCTACATGGATGGGGGAGTAGGAAAGGGAAGGGTAAGGCTGATTTTGGGCTATAAGAATGGATTGGGGGATAGGAAAGGAAGGGCCCACAGTGCCCACCCATATTAGCTGTGGGCCCACCCAAAATGTCAAGTCTGGTGACGCCATTGGACTGATGTAGAAATGTTATCAGAAATTAGGGAGGCTAACGAACTGGGCAACATAATAATAATGGGTGATTTCAATTACCCTCATAATTACTGGGTAAATGTAACATTCGGGTACACTATGGCGCTAAAATTCCTTTATGGAGCAGTTAGTTCAGGAACCAGCAAGTAGGGGAACAATTCTAGACCTAGTTCTTAGTGGAATGCATGATCTGGTGCAGGAGGTAATGGTGCTAGGGCTGCTTGATAACAATAATCATAACATGATCAGATTTGATATAAGTTGTGGAGTAAGTACACACAGGAAATCCATGGGTGTAGTTTTGGGGGTGCGGGGGGGGGGGGCATTGCCCCCCAAATGCTGCTGGACTGGGTGCCTCCCTCATCTTCCCCTTTCCCACATGCCCTGGTATAAATCCTTCTTTCTTCTCTCTCTTCCCATCAGCATTATCCCTTCTGGCTGCCCCACCTCCAGCAGCCTGCCTCTCTCCCCCATTCTTCAAACCCATAGCTCCTTCCCGCGACAGTTCTGAGCTCTAAAAAGAAAAAGAGCTGCCAGAACAGAGCTGCATGCTGCAACACTCAAAGCCAGGCTCTATTGCAACTTCCTCCTTCACCTGTGATGGCCCTTCCTGTTGCTGTGGGGGAGGTTCCAGCAGAGCCTGGCTGAGAGTATTGCAGCATGTGGCTCTATGCCAGCAACGCTTTTTCTTTTTAGAGCTCAGAACTGCTGCGGGAAGGAGCCACGGGTTTGAGTGAGGGGCGGGGGGTGGAAGACCATGGGAGGTGGGAGAGCTGACGGGAAGAGAGAGGAGAAAGAAAGATTTATACTGGGGCTCAAGGGGAAGACGAGAGATGCTGGACCAGTGCAGGTAGGGAGAGTGAGATGCTGGATCACTAGGTCAGAGGTTGGAGGTGAAGGTGAAGGAGGGAGGGAGGAGAGATACTGAATCTTGAGGAGAGAAGCAGAGGAAAGAGACACCCTGAGACCTGGAACAAAGGGGAGGGGAATAGAGGGGGAGAGATCTTGGACCTGGGGAGGTGGATGCAGAGGGAAGAGAGAGAGAGAAGAAACAAAGTGGAGGGAATTATGCAGAGAGAGAGAGAGAGAGAGAGAGAAACTGAACTGAGGGGGAGATATGCTGGACCTAGGAAGGAAGTGTGAAAAGGGTAAAGAGTCATGGATTTGATACACAGCCTTTCTGTGGTACAACCAAAGCAGTTTTGAGAGGAGAGATCTGTAGAGATGCTGGACCCTGGGTGGGGGTGGAAGAGAAAGGGAAGTTAAGGACAGGAACAGGGACACAAAGGCGAGGTGCAGGACAGGACAGATAGGAACACAGAATGATGGTGGACATGGAGAGAGAAGAAATTCAAAAGGCAGGAGACCCTGGAAAGAGCAGAAGATGAATGGGACTTCGAAAGGGAAGAAGGGGAACACAGTAGAAGGCTGATGGTACCAGGGAGAGAAGAGGAACAGAGCAGAAGATGGATGGGATGGGGAAGAAGAGGAACAGAACAGAAGATGGATGGGATGGGATGGGGGGAGAAGAGGAACAGAGCAGAAGATGGATGGGATGGGGGAGAAGGGGGAACAAAGCAGAAGATGGATGGGATGGGGAAGAAGAGGAACAGAGCTGAAGATGGATGGGATGGGGAAGAAGAGGAACAGAGCAGAAGATGGATGGGATGGGGGGAGGGGAACAAAGCAGAAGATGGATGGGTGTAGGGGGAAAGAACAGGAAAAGAATAGAACATGGATGGGGCTAGGGATGGGAGAAGGGGAATATAACAGAAGATGACTGGGACTTGGTGATTGAATGGGAGCGTGCTGGGGAACAGTGCAGAGAATTGTGCATGGGAGAGATGGAGTGGGATTTTCAAGTGGATAGTGAGTACTTGGCAATTGGTGGGTATGAGTGGGGGTATGTTAATGGGTTGGGGGAATGAGTGAGAGTGTGAAATGAAGGGTAAGAGAATGGGGATAAAATACGGGGAAAAGTTGAGATGTAGTGTGAATGACCTGGAAGAATAGAGAGAAGATGGGAGGCATTGAAAAAGGATGGGGGTACTGGAGAAGGGTATAAGAGGAAGGGAATGGGTCTCGTCTCCCAAGGGATTGAGTGATGGTGGAACTAGTGTTAAAAAGATGGTGAAAGAGATGCATAGGATATGGGGTATAGAAGAATAGCCTGGAGGCAAGGGAGGAAAGAAGAGATAGGGATGGAGCTGGAGCTGGGGCTGGGGCTGGGGCTGGTGAGGGGATGAGAGGCAGTAGAGAGCAAATGAGTACAAAAGATGGAAATGAGGGACTGAGGAGGGGAATAGGAAATTTGGGAAAAAGAAAGACAGAGGGAGCAATGAGATTGCTGGAGAGGGGATGAGAGGGAGATAGGAAAAGCTGATAGGTAGATGAGAGGTGAAATGGAAACTAGACTAGAGGGAGAATGAGGGGTAAACATCATATATAGGTGGATATAGAGGCAGAAAAGAAACGTAAAAAAGAAAGATTAGTGCCAGATAGATATAGAGAAGGAAGGGAAGAAGGACAAGAGGAGAGAGAAGCAATGGAAGGGCAGACCTGGACAAGAATTTAGGAGAAGACTGACACAAAAAGTGGAACAGATTGGGACCAACCCAACTAGAAAACTGCCCAGACAACAAAGGTAGAAAAAATTATTTTTTTATTTAATTCTTTTTTAATGTTTGGAATGTGTCCGTTTTGAAAAATGTATATCTTATCAATTTTTCTATTTTAGCAGAGTACAGGACAAAATGCATGTCTGTTTCTTTTACCGGAATTACACTGCTTAGAGTCTGGGTTTCTTTGGCAGAGGGGAAGTGGGTCTCCATTTCAGTTTTTGTCTGCTTGTTTTTTGTGGTCCCCTATTTTGTATGAGGTGAGAGTCTGGGAAACATAGAACTAACCCATCTGAAGATATTACTCTGGAAGATATGAAACTACTTTCTACCACTGTCAGCCATTTTGCCTCCCAATATTGCATTTCTACATCTAGAGCCTGTGTATGTCTAAGGTCCAAACTGGAGAAGGAGGGAAATGCTTGATAAGAAGGAAGGGAGAAAGAGCTGGGCTTTGGAAAAGGAGAAAAAGTCAAGGTGGTGGGGAACGGGGACAGGGAAAGTGCGCTCTCTCGTTGCTAACTCATGTGAATGTGAGAGGCATAATCAGAGAAATTTCCCTTTGTTGGCTAATTTTCGGTTTAAAAAAAGAATCTATCTTCACTGTTGATATACTGGCTTCCTATTCAGTTTGGTTTTCTCTCTCTCTCTCTCTCTTTTTTATTTTGGAGTAACCATAATGAATATGTATGAGATGTATGTATACTAATGAATATGCAAATGTACCACACCCCAACCTTTGCCCCACCCAAATGAAACAAAGTACGCCCATGTTAGCATTTAACATTCAAAAAGGAGACTATGATAAAATGAGAACAATGATTTAAAAAAACCTGAGAGGAGCAGCTGCAAAGGTAAAAAATTCACATCAGGTATGGATACTTTTCAAAAATACCATCCTGGAAGCCCAAGCCAGATATACAGTATTCCATGTATTAAAAAAGGAGGGAGCAAGGCCAAATGACAACCGGCTTGGTTAAAAAGTGAGATGAAGGAAGCTATTAGAGCCAAAAGAAAATCCTTCAGAAAATGAAAGAAGGATCTGACCGAAAATAATAGGAAACAGCATAAGGAATGGCAAGTCAAATACAAAGTGCTGATACGGAAGGCAAAGAAAGACTTGGACAAGAAGATTGTGTTGGAGGTTAGCTTCTATATATCATGCCTAAAAAATCAGCACCAAAGCAAAATGTGTCTAGGCATATTCTATACACCACACCTAAAGCTAGGTGTAGTGTATAGAATACGCTCATCATGTGTTTTCTGCGCCTAAATTTAGTCATGACCATTTACGCCAATGAAAACCTGGTGTAAATACTGATGCATAAATTACGCTCGGAACGGACATATTCTATAACAGTGCGTGCAAATTCTAGGAATGCCCCATAGGCGTAGTTTGACTGTTTCATTTGGGGGGGGGGGGGGGGGCAAAGAATGGGTGGAGCATATTAGCATATCATTTGCATATATACATATGCAAATTAATATGCTAATATGGAGGAAGGAATTGAAATTTATAGGCAAAATATCACAGATGCACATTTCAAAAAGCTGACACATTTCAATTAATAAATTATGAGTAAATACTTTTATCTACCTTTGTTGTCTGATCATTTAGTTTTTCTATTCGCTTTGGTCCCAGTGTCTTCTGTTTTATGCAGTGTCTTCTTTCCAGTAGGCTTCCCTCTGCTCCCCACCCTCCCAGTCCCATCCATCTCTTGCTCCTTCCCTCTGCTCCCCACCCCTCCCAGTCCCATCCATCTCTTGCTCCTTCCCTCTGCTCCCCACCCCTCCCAGTCCCATCCATCTTCTGTTCCTTCCCTCTGCTCACCATCCCTCTGTCCCATCCATCTTCTGCTCCTTCCCTCTGCTGTGCCTGACCCCTCCCAATCCCATCCATCTCCTAGTCCATCCCTCTGCTCCCCACCCCTCCCAGTCCCATCCATCTCTTGCTCCTTCCCTCTGCTCCCCACCTCTCCCAGTCCCAACCATCTCTTGCTCCTTCCCTCTGCTCCCCACCCCTCCCAGTCCCATCCATCTTCTGTTCCTTCCCTCTGCTCACCATCCCTCTGTCCCATCCCTCTTCTGCTCCTTCCCTCTGCTGTGCCTGACCCCTCCCAATCCCATCCATCTCCTAGTCCATCCCTCTGCTCCCCACCCCTCCCAGTCCCAACCATCTCTTGCTCCTTCCCTCTGCTCCCCACCCCTCCCAGTCCCATCCATCTTCTGTTCCTTCCCTCTGCTCACCATCCCTCTGTCCCATCCATCTTCTGCTCCTTCCCTCTGCTGTGCCTGACCCCTCCCAATCCCATCCATCTCCTAGTCCATCCCTCTGCTCCCCACCCCTCCCAGTCTCATCCATCTCTTGCTCCTTCCCTCTGCTCCCCACCCCTCCCAGTCCCATCCATCTTCTGTTCCTTCCCTCTGCTCACCATCCCTCTGTCCCATCCATCTTCTGCTCCTTCCCTCTGCTGTGCCTGACCCCTCCCAATCCCATCCATCTCCTAGTCCATCCCTCTGCTCCCCACCCCTCCCAGTCCCATCCATCTCTTGCACCTTCCCTCTGCTCCCCACCCCTCCCAGTCCCAACCATCTCTTGCTCCTGCCCTCTGCTCCCCACCCTCCCAGTCCCATCCATCTCTTGCTCCTTCCCTCTGCTCCCCACCCCTCCCAGTCCCATCCATCTTCTGTTCCTTCCCTGTGCTCACCATCCCTCCGTCCCATCCATCTTCTGCTCCTTCCCTCTGCTGTGCCTGACCTCTCCCAATCCCATCCATCTCCTGGTCCATCCCTCTGCTCCCCACCCCTCCCATCCATCTCTTGCTCCTTCCCTCTGCTCCCCACCCCTCCCAGTACCATCCATCTTCCCTCTGCTCCCCACCCCTCCCAGTTCCATCCATCTTCCTTCTACTGCCCCCCCCCACGAGGTCCAAGATCATGACTCCGTTTACCCCCTCTCTTCCTCCCTCCCTCCGGTGCAGGCAACAGTCTTCAGCTTTTTCAGCGTTCCTGGCAGCGGTAGCGATGTACATGCTGCCTTCGGTCTGTCCCGGAAGCCTTCTCTTCAAGTTCCTGTTCCCACCTATGCGGGAACAGGAACTAGAAGAGAAGGCTTTGGGGCAGAGCCGAAGGCAGCATGTACATCGCTACCGCTGCCAGGAACGCTGAAAAAGACTGCTGCCTGCGCCGGAGGGAGGGAGGAAAAGAGAGGGGTAGACGGACATGCTCCTCTCTGTCCGCTTGGCTTCCCTGCCCTCTCTGTCTGCATCCCGCCTTCCTCTAACCTCTCACCTCTCATACTATCCTCGATCCGCTTCAATCTGGCTTTCGCCCACTTCACTCGACAGAAACTGCATTATCCAAAGTCTGTAATGACCTGTTCCTCGCCAAATCCAAAGGTCATTACTCCATCCTCATTCTCCTCGACCTATCCGCCGCTTTTGACACTGTCAATCACAACTTACTTCTTGACACACTGTCCTCTTTTGGGTTCCAGGGCTCGATCCTCTCCTGGTTCTCCTCTTATCTCTCCCATCGTACCTTCAGAGTACACTCTCATGGCTCTTCCTCCACCCCTATCCCGCTCTCTGTTGGAGTCCCTCAGGGTTTTGTCCTTGGACCCCTTCTTTTCTCTATCTACACCTCTTCCCTGGGCTCCCTGATCTCGTCTCATGGCTTCCAGTATCATCTTTATGTTGACGACACCCAGCTTTATCTCTCCACATCTGACATCACTGCGGAAACCCAAGCCAAAGTATCGGCCTGCTTATCCGACATTGCTGCCTGGATGTCCAACCACCACCTGAAACTGAACATGGCCAAGACCGAACTTCTTGTCTTCCCACCCAAACCCACTTCTCCTCTACCTCCACTCTCTATCTCAGTTGATAACACCCTCATCGTCCCCGTCTCATCTGCCCGCAACCTCGGTGTCATCTTCGACTCCTCCCTCTCCTTCTCTGCGCACATCCAGCAGATAGCCAAGACCTGTCGCTTCTTCCTCTATAACATTAGCAAAATCCACCCTTTCCTCTCTGAGCACACCACCCGAACTCTCATCCACTCTCTCGTTACCTCTCGCCTTGACTACTGCAACCTACTCCTCACTGGTCTCCCACTTAGCCACCTATCCCCCCTTCAGTCCGTTCAGAACTCTGCTGCACGTCTTATCTTCCGCCTGAACCAATACACTCACATCACCCCTCTCCTCAAGTCACTTCATTGGCTTCCGATCAGGTACCACATTCAATTCAAGCTTCTGCTACTAACCTAAAAATGTACTCGATCTGCAGCCCCTCCTTACCTCTCAACCCTCATCTCCCCTTACGTTCCTACCCGTAACCTCCGCTCTCAAGACAAATCCCTCCTTTCAGTACCCTTCTCCACCACCGCCAACTCCAGGCTCCGCCCTTTCTGCCTCGCCTCACCCCACGCGTGGAACAAACTCCCCGAGCCCATACGTCAGGCCCCCTCCCTCCCCATCTTCAAATCTCTGCTTAAAGCCCACCTCTTCAATGTCGCCTTCGGCATCTAACCTCTACACCTCTACCCAGGAAATCTAGACTGCCCAACTTGACATTTCGTTCTTTAGATTGTAAGCTCATTTGAGCAGGGACCATCCTTCTTTGTTTATTTTGTACGGCGCTGCGTAACCCTAGTAGCACTCTAGAAATGTTAAGTAGTAGTAGTAGTAGTATTAGAGCAGCATGCAGGTCCCTGGAGTAGTGTAGTGGTCAGTGCAGTGCACCATGGCTTGGGGGACTCAGATCCCTATCTCCCTCTACCTCTCACATTTGTGGTGGAAACTGTGAGCCCTCCAAAACTCACCAGAAGTCCACTGTACTCACATATAGGTGTCCCCTTCACCCATAAGGGCTACTGTAGTGGTGTACAGTTGGGGATAGTGGGTTTTGGGGCACTCAGCAGACAAAATAAGGGAGCAACAGTGAGAAGTGTATCTGGGAGCATGTTTTTGAAATCCACTGCAGTGCCCTCTAGGGTGCCCCATTTATCTCCTGGGATGTCTGGGGGACCAGTCTACTAAAAATGCTGGCTCCTCCTACATCCCAATGGCTTGAGTTTGTACATTTTGCACTTGGACATTTTTTTTTAATGGACCAAAAAACAAAACGTCCAAATCACAAAACCTTGCTCAAAACAGTATTTTTGAAAAAATAGATAGGCATTTTTCTTTTTTGAAAATGACCATCTTTTCTATTCAAATTTTGGACGTTTTTTTTTACAAAATGTCCTAAGTTGGACTTAGATGTCATATTCAAAATGCCCCTCCAAATGTTGCCAAGGACAAAATGGCATGGGTTTTACATAAAAAGACATAAGAGAAGAGACCTGCAGAGGACTGTCCTGAGCCGGAAACGCGCCCCGTGCCACATGCCCCCTAGAGCTCCTATCCCGCCCACTGTGTCTCAGCCAAGCAGGGAAGGCAATTTTGGAGCCCCTTCTTCCCTTGCACCCTATGTGGTTTCACTGCCCACTCAAAGCTTGCTATGACCCTGGACCTGAATACGTATACCTGTAGAACAGAGCACTAGGGGTGATATGATAGACATTTCAAATACTTGAAAGGCATTAATATACAAACTCATCTTTTCCAGAGACAGGGAAGTGGTAAAACTAGTGGACATGAATTGAGGTTGTAGGGTAGTAGACTTAGGAGTGATATCAGGAAATACTTTTTCACGGTGAGGGTAGTGGATGCCTGGAATACCTTCCCAGTGGAGATGAAAACAGTGACAGAATTAAAAAAATGCACGAGATAAACACAAAGGATCCCTATATGGAAAGAGGATGAAATCAAAACAAAACTTAAATGACCTCATGGCTGTTAACGTGTTATGATGGGCAGGAGAAGTGCTTAGACAGCTACTCCAAAAGTTGGCAAGTAAGGCCAGAGCCTGGCAGACTTCTACAATCTCTGTCCTGAAAATGGCAGAGGCAGGTCAGGATCAAGTACAGCACAGTCACAATTATCTGACCTAAACGAGACCGACCCGTTGTCGGATAACATGGAAACCCCTCAAGCAATGCATAAAGAAAGGCACAGAGCTCAGGATTTTCAAAAATTGTTCTAAAACAAAGATTGTTTATAGAAATAAATGTGATGATGTCACGGGGGGTGGGGGGGGGGGGGTCTGTCAGATATACTGGATGGTCAGATTACCAAGGTCGGATAATCACGACTGTACTGTATGTGTATATTATATCACATTTATATCATATGCTATGAATGTGGGTGCTATGTTTCTCTATTGGTATAGTAGTGTGATATTGCGACATCGAATAGAATTATCTATATTTGATAGGCATGGTAACAGATTTCCAAATGCTCTGGCTGTGATGCCAGTGTAACTTGCACAGAGTGGTGGGTGTGGCTCTGGCTGCCTTGTTTGGCAGACTGGGATGGACCATGCAGGTCTTTATCTGCCATCACTAACTGTGTTACTGTGAAAAATGGAATTGAATAGTTTTAATAGGACAGTAACTTCAGATTTACATTTGATTTCTGAGTCATTTGTTTCAGTCCCGGGGCTGAGGAGTTGTATGAAAGTTCATTAATGTAGATTAAAGAGGGTGGGGCTTGAGCTACATCCCTATCTCAGTCCTCACTCCTGCCTGAACCTGTGTCTGCATGTTATTTATTTTTACCTTACAGCTGATGAATAAATTCATGGACTTAATTATATCAGAGGTTTTCCCCCATCTGCAGTAGTTTAGGTCTTAAGATCAGGGATGCCAAACTAAGGCAAATTAGGTCAAGAAAACATGAAAATGTTCTCCCAAGGGGATCAGGGGCGTAGCCAGACACCCAATTTGGGTTGGCCTGGGCCCAAGATGGGTGGGCAGAAGAACCCCGCCCCATCCAACAGGTGATTTGGTCTCTCCTTCTCTCACCTGCATGCCATATGGTCTCTCAAACATCCCCCCTCTCCTGCATACCTTTTAAATAGCAGATTTTCACCCAGTGGCGTAGCCAGACAGCCAATTTTGGATGGGCCTGAGCCCAACGTGGGTGGGCACAATATTTTCTCTGCCCTGCCCTACCGCAAAATATAAATACATTAGCTAATAAGGATCCTCAAGCTCTGTCAGCTGAAGGCTTTCTCTGAAGGTGGCCAGAACTCCCTTTTACCAAACTTGGCAGGCAGCAGCAACATCCGTAAGCCATTGATGCCAGCACCCTATGCGTGCTTAGCTGTCGGTGACTCAAGCATGCTGTCATCGACTGCAGAGCTTGGTAGAAGGAAGTTCTGGCCATCTTTGGAGGAAGTCCTCAGCTGGGGAGGCTTAGGATCCCTACCAGCTATACAGCAAGGGTCAGAACTGGTGTTAGACATGCTAGGGCTCCCTCCCTGATCCCCTGTCCTCCCTGCCTTCCCTCCATTCCCCACCTGCCATTACTGTCACACCAACAGACCCTCACCAAATACAGAACAGGGGATCACATATCAGAAATAAAAATATTTAGACAAAAATTGAACTCAGAATCCCAAAAATTTAAACTTAGCATGTACTGTAACACTGGAGAAATAAAAATAGAAATGCATTTCCTTTCTCCTGAACACGATACAAACACATTTGCTATGTAGATTTCCCAAAGCCAACATATTCCATTTAAAACATTCAAAATACATTGCTTTTTTCTACCTTTGTGGTCTGGACATTGTATTTTTCCATCATGTTGGTTGCAATTTCTTTTCTGCTTTCCTGTCTGTCGTCTTCTAATTCTCTTTCAAGCTGCTGCTATCCATTTGTCTTTTTTTACCGTCACTACACCTGCTTCTGACATATTGACTGTTCTTATTTTTAGCTCTTTCCTCTCTTTTTTCTTCTTTCTGCTTTGTTGTCAACTCAAATTTTACCCTTTCATTGTTCTCCTCCTTTTTAGTTTACAGCTACCTATCAGATTTTCATCTTCTTCTCTCACCCACTAGCTTTTCCATTTCCCCATCTCGCACCTTCCTCAGCCCTCCATTCCCTTTCATTACCATATTTCTATCCTCTGTAATCACTATCTTTTTATTCATTTCCTTGCCACCCTCTTCCTCCCCCCCCTGGCCTCTCCCACATGGTTCTACCATTCCCACCATCTTCCTTCCCTCCACCCTTCTAGCCCAGCATCTGCTCCCTCTTTCTCCCCACCCCACTTTTGTAGCCTTACTTCTCTCTGCCCCTTCTCTCTTCCCTCCTGCCCTCTCCCCCATGTTCCAACATTTCTTCCTCTCTCTTCCCTCACTCCTACTGTCCGGCATCTCTCCATCACCCTTCTGCTCCTGAATTCAACATCTCCTCCTTTCTCCCCTCTCTACCTCCTGTGTTTCTCTCTCCCTCTCATTCACCCCCAGGTCCAATATATCTCCTTCTCTCCCACTTTCTACCATTTCTCCCTCTCTTGTGCCATGGGTCCAACACTTCTCTTCCCCCCTCCCCCAATGCAGCATTTTCTCTCTTCCTCCCTTCCACTGCCATGTCCAACATTTCTGCCTCTCCCCCTCACTTGTGCCCCATCCAACATCTCTCACTTTCCCCTACAGCATCTCTTCCTGCTCTCCACCATCATGTCCAATTTTTCACCATCTTCCACCCCTCACCACCCCATGTCCAACATTTACCATCTCTCCCTCCCCACTACCCCTATGTCCAACATTTCTCCCTCTCTCGTTCCTCTCCCCTCTCTATGCAGCATTCCCCTCCCCCCTCCCCAACCATATGCAAGATTTTTTCCTTTCTTACCCCTCTCTACACTATGTCCCACAATTCTATCTCTCTTGCTCCTCTCCACCTCATGCCCCCCCCATGCAGCATCTATCTTTCGGAAGGAGACCTCCCCCCAAATCTCTCTCTCACTTCAATGGGGCCCCACCCTTAACAGCGCCGGTATTGGAGGAAGCAGGCTGAGCTCCCATGATCCTACATCTGCCTCCCTCTGTCTCAGCGGCAGCGATTCCCAGACACTGCCTACCGCCGCTAACCTCGAAGCGTCTCCTCTGCCACGTCCTGCCCCAGCAGAAACAGGAAGTTGTGATAATGGGGGCGGGACGCGGCAGAGGAGATGCTTCCGGGTTAGAAGCAGTAGGCAGCATGTATGAATTGCTATTGCTGCTGCTGAGACAGAGGGAGGTAGATGCAGGATCATGGGAGCTCAGCCTGCTCCCTCCACTGCCATGCTGATAAAGGTGCTCTGCTGCCAGTGCTGTTAAGGGTGCTCCACTGCTGGGTGGGCCTGAGCCCAAACTGGGTGTATTTGTCCATACAGAATCTTAAACAGTAAAGTTCAGACTTTAAAGATTAACCATGCCTGTATGGGTAACCAATGAGCCTTGATATACAAAGGTGTTACCTTATCAAATTTCCTAGCAGAATATACTAATCTCAAAGTCGTAGTCTGCAATGTTTTCAATTTCTTTAATAACAAATCAGAACACTCCGCATATAACACATTACAGTAATCCAGTTGACTAATGATTAGAGCCTGGAACACCAATTTAAAATGTTCAAAATCCAAACCACAAAGAAGAAAGTGTGTTTGTCCATTTATTTACAACCACCAAGACAGAGAAACAGGATCTGCTATGAACAGAACAAAAGTCAAAAAGGGAGAGGAGTAGCGTGATCAACGATACTCTTCCAAAAACCCAGGAGACATAATGACGATGTAAGAGTCTTTAATCAATGTTAAAATGGGACTCGACATGGCACCGTGTTTTGGCAAAATACTAGCATCAGGAGTCTGTATAGTGGTGGAGTACAATGAGAATACGCTAAAGGAGGATAACACAGAATCGAGTCTTTAGAAAGACTGGCGATATTGGTACACCATTAAAGATCATGATGGCAGCAGAAGTACAACTCTAAGTGATACTATCAGGCTTATTTTCGAAAGAGAAGGGTGCCCATCTTTCGACACAAATCGGAAGATGGTCGTCCTTCTCTCAGGGTCGCCCAAATCAGCATAATCGAAAGCCGATTTTGGGCAACCCCAACTGTTTCCTGTCGCGGGGATGACCAAAGTTCCCGGGGGCGTGTCGGAGGCATAGCGAAGGCAGGACTGGGGTGTGCCTAACAGATGGGCGTCCTCAAGCGATAATGGAAAAAAGAAGGGCGTCCCTGACAAACACTTGGCCGACTTTCCTTGGTCCTTTTTTTTTTACAACCAAGCCACAAAAATGTGCCCAAAATGAACAGATGACCACCAGAGGTAATTGGGGATGACCTCCCCTGACGCCTCCAGTGGTCACTAACCCCCTCCCACCCCGAAAAAAAACAACTTTAAAAACTTTTGTCTTGCTCGCACAGAGGTGCTCAGTGGATAAAACACAGACCGTAGTGATAACAGTATTGTTAGCATACAGGCTGCATTTCAATCAGTGGCATACAGTTTGAATTGCTCACACTGTGTATTTAATGTGAGAATGTAGTGTGGTGTATGGTATGAATGTGAAATGATTGAAGTAGTGAGGATAAGGAAGTTTTACAGATTTGTAAATTTGTGATAGTGTAATTAATAAATAAAGAATTGTTAAATATTTAAAATAAAGTTACTGGGGAAAGTTAATATAGACTATGCATGAGAGAGAATTGCATACAGTGAAGTTAGTAGGCATGCAAATCTCTCTCATGCATATTCGTTAGGGATATTCTGAAAACCTTACCCACTGGTGAGCCTCAAAGATTGGGAGGGAAGCCCAAGGATGTAGGGGATCAGTATGAGGAAGAAGGGTGTAAGTAGATTGTTCCTCCATAATCTGATCCAAACCCTTCTTTCTTCTCCTGTCTCCAGCCCTTCTTCTCCCTCCCCTTCTCCAGTCCCCTACTCTGAGATTTTCCATTCTCTCCATCCCCCCCAGATCCCTTCTACTTCTTCTTTCCCTATTCTCCATATTCTGCCTCTCTTCCCAATATTGTTCATTTCCTCCCAAAATGACTAAATAACATAACTAGACACATAATAAATTTTTGACTGTCTCAGGAAATGCCAGATGGTGGAATCAGATTAAATAATTTTACTAATGTTTCCAGGACTTGCCCACTGGTCTATTTGAGCATCTCCTTAGTACCCTGATGTTTTGTGCTTACCCATCTCCAACTACTGCTCCAGTGATTGTTACATGTCTGTCAAATTTTAAGGGAGAGGTTATTTTTTCTTGACATAGCAGACCCCTTACACATGTGGGGGAAACAGATAATACTGTTTCCAAATTTTGTCATCAATCCTTATTGAAATCTAAAATTATAATTTTGTAGTCATTTAAGATCAGTATGCAGATTTTCATAATATATTTTCTATATTTTTGCATGTATTATGCTAAATGTTAAGGTGAAGAAATTTATATAACTTGGGAGGAGAGGGTGTGACAAAAAGCGATTTATAAAAATGTACCAACCATTGGAAAGACGGAAAAGACAATTGTGCAAAATATGTGTGATCAAATTGTTTAAATCAGAGAAGTTGTATGGGTATTTTTTTTTTTTTACATTGTGAAACTCAAATGATTTTTAACTGCAATAATCACAGTTTCAGGCATTCCAGTTGATTAATGCCATTGAACTGGTGTGACCTACTATGGCTACGAAGATGGCCTTTGCAGGACACTCTGTTAAATGGTGTAACTGAGAGGAAGATAAGCATCCAATATAAATATATTTTTTCATTTTTTATTTGTCAAAGAATGCTGCTTCTTAAAGGATCCTTTCAGGTAATTCGCTTGTCTTATTGTTCAGTAGATATCAGGATCCAAACACTTAATAAACTGATGGTGCGCCTTGACAATTTTAGTGCCTTGTCAGTGTGCTGTGAGTTGAAAAAGGTTGAAAATCACTGACCTAATCTTTGGTAACTCAACCGCATACTAAAGACTAGCTGAGCTGATGCCTGGTGGCATCATTGATCGGTAAATTATTTTATGGTTGCCAGTAACTTTAGGATTTCTGTTATAGCGCTGCTGAACATCAGTGTTCACATGGCTAACAAGAAGATGCTGGATGGGTGAGGCAGGGTTGACAGAAAGCCAAGTATTAAAGTATCTGCGTACATTTCCAAACTACTGCAAATACTTTTCTGTTTAATATGCCATATTATTTAGATTTTTTTGGTACATAATTTCCTGAAGTGTATTACATTGTATATAATACCATCAATAACAGAAGTACTGGGGGAGGCAGCTGGTAGACAGTGAAAGGGTCCTACCCTGCTGTGTTCAAAAGTGCCCTTACTGTTGGCTGCGCTATACATCCGCTGAGTAAAATGCAGAGTAGCTATAAACATAGTTAAACTACAGGCGAACAAGGAGAAAAAGCATGCAGAGCATGTCTCATGGAATTCTTTCCAGCCTCCCTGTGAGTATTTACACATGTGTTATCTGTAAGAAGTTCTCACAATGTAATATAAATTTTTGCTCATGTCTTCAGTCCTTAGAAGGAACATTGCTCCAACTTCTCCTTCTCTCCACCATCCCTGCCCAATGCAGTGAGTTTGGTGCCTTGTCTCTCTCCTCTGGGTGGCAGTGCTCCAGCCGGCGGGGCATCAGGGGCATTGAAGTTGGCAGGCGCAGGGCCTTGAGCATGAAATAGGAAGTTTGGAAGGGGAGGGAGCAGATGGGCCTTGAGCATGCACAGATGCTCGAAGCCTGCTTTTTTGCTTTTGGTGCTGTGCCAGTTGGGGTGTTGCCACCCCGGGGAGGGGACGTGGGGCGCTGAACGTGTCGGGGAGGCAGGGAAGTGGAGAGAAGTGCTGGAGACTACAGGGAAGGCGAGGGGAGAAGATAAATGCTGGTGTAGAACAGGTAAAATTGAATAAATTTTTCACTGTTTCAAAAAGTACAAAGACCAGGGGGCACTCAGTGAAATTATATGGAAATACTTTTAAAACAAAAAATAGGAGGAAATATTTTTTCTCTCAGCAAAGAGTTAAGCTCTAGAAGTCACTGCCAGAAGATGTGGTAACAGTGGTTAGCATATCTAGGTTTAAAAAAGGCTTGGACAAGTTCCTGGAGGAAAGGTCCATAGTCTGTTATTGAGATGGACATGGGAGAAGCCACTGCTTGCCCAGGGCTGGTAGCATGGAGTGCTGCTACTAATTGGGTTTCTGCCAGGTACTTGTGATTTGGATTGGCCACTATTGGAAGTAGGATACTGGGCTAGATGGACCATTGGTCTGACCCAGTATGGCTATTCTTATGTTCTTAGCCTGTCAGGTTCATATGCTTTTCCGTGTAGAATAGTATCCAATTGTGCTTTGTAGTCTGATTACAATTTCCAGTAGTTTCAGTTTCTCTTGGGTGTGCTTTGACCATATATAATATTTTCAGGTTATATCTCTGGTTGATTGTTGAATGTTGGTTCTGTGGTGTGTGACTGCTCATAAGGAAGTGTCCCAATAAAGTTGTTGTTAAAGACTTCCTTGCATAAGCCTCCATTGCCTCAGGTACAAACTTAGAATTGTAAACCCTTCAGGGACAGGAAAATACCTACTCACCTTGAACTACAATTTGGAAAAAAGCATGAGATAAATTCAAATTAGTCACTGGCATATGGTTCGTGGACAAGGAAATACCTACTATACTTGAATATAACTTATCTTGAGGTACTAGTGAAAAGGCATGAGATAAATCCAAAGCCCCCCTCCCAAAACAAACACTCCATTATTAACCTCTTGGATGTAGGGGTCCATTAACCATTTTCAAAGCTGTGTAGCTGTCTAATTGGATCTGCTCTTACCATTGCTAAAGGGGCAATTCTATAATCGAGGCACTCGCATTTACATGCCCCATGCATACGAAAATGCATTTGAGCGCTATTTTGTAACATTGTGTAATGTACATAGCAAGAGAGGTACACATGGGCACTGCTCCCAGCTACACATGTAACTTACAGAATACTATAAGGTACACATGTCCCTGCCACATTTGGGCTCCCTCACTTATGCCATCTCTAAGGCTGGTATAACTGCTAGCGTGTAAATGTTAGATGTGCTGATACTATTGTTACGCTACTATTCTATAATGGAATATGGACACCCAGGTGCTGTTACAGAATTAGCTCCTACCATGTGTTCTTGGTGCACCTAAATAGAAGTGCCAATTGTAGAGTTGCCTCTTAACTAGTTAGATAAGGCCACCTAAGGCATAGGTTTTAGGCCATTTTGCAAAACACAACATGCCTAGTTACTCCTAGACTCAAGCATAGTCAAGTAGATTTTCTGTTTCTGGGCTTGCCATATCAACTTAAGAAATGATTCTAGAGGATGAGTTGGTGAGCTCATGAGCCTAAGCTCCGGAGAGACAGCAGGGTCATTTAAAATGAATTTGGATGCAAATGTTTTCTTCATTGACTATCAGAGCACAACTAAAGCCTTTTATAGCTTTGAAAGGAAAGTAAGAACTGGAAGAAGATGCTGACAAAGCTCCCTGTGCTGCTAATGCTTGTTGATATATATGTCTGAGTTCCAGTCATAGCACAGTGTGTACCAGTTTGCTGATGCTTTCTCTTTGTGTGATCTGGGTGTCACTACAAGCCTTTGCATCAGAAGGTGAATTTTTCTGACTTTAGGGAGATGGTTCTAGCTGATTCCCAAATACGATGTGCCCAGGGGAGGAGCTAGAGGGTTATTGGGTTATTTTAGGCCAAGATTTTGGAGGGAAAGGGTCTTTTGCTTCTTTTCTGCCTCTCTATAAAGCAGGCTAAATACTCATCAGTGGGAATCCTCAGGCCTTGGAGAGGGTAGGCCCTGGAGGATCATCCAGGTTTCAGGCCCAAGGAAAAAGAGGGCACCTGAAGACAAGTTTTTGTCTTTTGGTCTGTTTTCTGCCAGGCAGATACAGGTTTGTTTTGTTTGATTCGTAATATAACGCCTTTCTGTGGTACAACCAAAGTAGTTTACATATTCCATACAGGTACTTTATTTTCTCTCTCCCTAGTGTGGATCCTGTTAGTAGGGCTGTGCAGCGCTATGCAAGTACTAGGGCAAAGGAAAAGCAGAGCAATCACTAGTGAAGAGTCATAGGGGATACCCCGAGAAATGAGCCATAGGGGTAAAACTTCCCAATAAGGAGAAAGTTGTTGGTGTGTGTCTGGATTGAAAAATCCAGGACAACTGAAAAGATTGAGACTGGAGACTTTTCCCTGCGAACTATTCCTGCCACCTGGAGTGAGGAGCCCGGTGATATGACACTGGAGATAAGTTGAAGGGTGGGAGTCTTCAGAAGTTAACAAAGCAGAGGGTTGAGAAGAGAACAACCTATAGTTTCCAAGGAAGACAGTTGTTCTGAGAGATACAGAGAGAGGACAAGTGTGTCAGAGAATGTGTGAGAGTTATCCTAGGAGAAGGGAAAAATCTATCTGCTTAACCATCCTAAAAGAACTGTAAATGCTGTTTGGAGTTTACCTTGGAGAAAGCTACTGTACAGCAATTGTTGGACTTCAGGTTATGTTCAGTAGAATGCAGACATACCAAGTCACATGCATTTTGCATGTGACATCCACATTGGGCCCCCGACTCCAGCTCACACGCCAGCCAAAGCCCCTTCCTCTCACGCACTGAAACTCGAGGAGATGACTTTGGTGTCTGCTCATGCGGCATCGATCCTCAGCTGCTGCTGCCCCCGCCGGCTCCGATCCACAGTTTAAAATGGTGGCCGCAAACTCTTGTGAGACTACTGCGAGAGATTACAGCCAACATTTTAAACTGTGGAGCAGAGCCAGCACGGGCAGCACTGCAGTGGCTGGGAATCGCTGCTGCTCAATACTTTGCAGCTCAGCAAGCAGCAGCAAGGAAGGTGGGAAGGGAAATCGGAGGGACAACGCTGGCATGAGAAGGGTAGAAGGGAAGATCGTGGACATGCTGAGCATGGAGGAAGGTGGGAAGGGAGATAGAGGGACACACTGGGCAAGGAGGAAAGCGGGAAAAGGAGATCAGGATGACTTTCTGGATACGGAGGAATGTGGGACTGGAGGAGAGATTGGAGGAATGTGCTGGATATGGTGTAAGGGGAGTTTGAGGGCATGCTGGGCTCAGAGAAATGGAGGAGAAGAGATTGGGGAACATTCTGGGTATGGAGGGTGGATTGGAAAGGGGGGAAGGGAGTGTTTTTATTTACCTCTTCTTATAGACCTCTTTCTGACTCCGTCACATGGGGGACTAAAGAGCAACCACATTATCGCTGGGGAGGGATGGGAAGGATAGAGGTACCAAACAGGGGGAGGGAAGGGAAGAAGAGAGATGCCAGACTGCCTGTGGGGTGAGGTGGAGAGGGGAGAAGAGAAGGAAGAGGGAGGAGGAAGGAGGGAAGGGAGTGAGACCTGTCATAACATAAAAGAGGGGAGAGCCAGAGGATGCAGGACCTGCAGAGAAAAGGAGGGAACTGGAGGAAGGGGTTAGAAGAGAGAGAAAAGGAAATGAAATATGACTGGGATCTGTGATGGGAGGAGGAACAGAAATAGATAGTGGTCCCATGAGAAGTGGAGTCAGAGGCAGGAAAGAGAGGGACCTTTCCTGAATTCCTGGAGAGGAAGTTATAAGGAAGGGGAGAGAGATGTTGGGCAGGTGGATGGGGGATTGGGACACACAGGGATAATGTCATATGAGGGGGGATAGGGACACAGAAGGATAATACTGGATAGGGCAAGAATACAGAAACAGAGAAGAGGAATACTTAACATGGTGGGAGGATAGGAGCAGGGACATAGGAAGTACTAAACAGAGTGATAGTGACACAGAGGGAAGATGGATAGTGGACATGTAGGGAGAAGAAATGCCAAATGGACCAAGAGGTCCTGGCAAGAGAGTTAAGAGAAAACAGAGGAAAGCAGAAACCAGAGACTGGGACAACCATGATGCGGAAAATTAAATGACCAGACAACAAATGTAGAAAAAAAAGAATTTTATTTTCTATTATTGATTGGAACATGCCAGTTTTTGTAATGTGCATGAACTGCCAGAATTACTTTTAGACATGGCTGGGGCCTGCGAGAAAAATTCACTCATTTGGCCTTCAATCTCCAGCATTGCAGTGGTAAATCTCCAGCAATGGGATGGGCCACCCTTGGCGTTTCTGAGAATGGAGTTTCATGTTACAGATCTGTGTACACTGTGGATTTATTTCTGAGACCCTCTAAATGCATCACCACTCAATGACCATACTGTCACTTCAACTCCCTAGGCCCTTGGAGAGAGTACCCCTTTGCACCCTCGGGACCCAACAAAATACAAAAATTGTTCTGGAGCCACACGTCCTCTTTTCTAATTATAGACCTGGCAACAGAAATAACACCCAAACAGGGACTTCCAAGTGAACACAGTGTGACTTTAAAGGACAATGGCCTTAAGCTGCTTTTTGTGCCTTTTCAACTGGCTACACCTGGAGAGACATCTGGAAGATGAGATCTAGGCCTTTATTGTGGAAATAATGGCCATCATCCCATGAAGAAATCCATTTTTGAATATATCTGTGGTATAACTGCAGATGATATGAAATTGCAGTACATGTAAAATACATAAAAGATGACTGGCCAGATGGTAACTTAGCTGTGGCTGAGGGAGCCAAAGTTTTACTTAAGGAACAAGAATAGATAGGAGAATCTCTTTTTCATCAATAGATCCAGGGTAGTAATCCCCAAGAAACTCAGAAAAGACATGACATAGAACATCCATTAAGACTACCAAGGACAAAGTATTGAGCAGGGTCATGGCAATGGGTGGGGATCCCCAAGCCCTGACAGCTGAAAAAATCATGTTAACATTGGCCACCCTTCTCTTAATATTCATTTCTGGCTATGTTACTGCTTTTGAGAAAGCTACAACTTTAGTCTGATGGTCAGGTATTGGGAAGATATCCAATAAGGTGTTTTATACTACCCGTTCTGCTACAATAAACCAGAGGGAAAAAAACCTCTCATGACAGCCATCCTATTGGATTAGTGGCAGACAAGTGGCAGATCTATGCAAATTTTCTGGAAAACATTTCTTAATTATAGTTGATTACTGGCAAGAGAGTTAAGAGAAAACTGAAACCTGCCTCACCCCTGATGACTCTGCCTCAATCGCGGCCCTATGCCACGGAGGCTATCTTTTCTCCCATTTGCCCCGCCCAGTTGGTCGCGGAGGCGGCATCGGGCTACTACTTTCGCCCTCCTGCAGTTTTCAACCTCTCCACCTACCTCAGTCTCACTGCTTCTCATCCTTTGAAGTTCACTCCATCCGTCTATTCCACCCGCTGCCACTCAGAGTTGCAGTCATTTACCGCCCCCCTAATAAGTTCCTCCCTTCCTTCCTTACCGACTTCGATGCCTGGCTCTCTGTTTTTCTTGAGCCCTCATCCCCATCCCTCATTCTTGGTGACTTCAACATACACATTGATAACCCAACTGACTCATATGTTTCTCAGTTCCTCACTCTTACCTCCTCTTCAACCTCCAACTGAGCTCCTCCACCCCTACTCACAAATCTGGCCACTGTCTTGATCTTGTCCTCTCTTTTACTTGCTCACCCTCCAATTTCCGCACATCAGCTCTTCCTCTCTCTGACCATCACCTAATCACATTCACACTTCAGCACCCTCTCCCTCATTCTCGCCCAACACTAAATACTACTTCCAGAAATCTCCAGGCTGTTGACCCCCTCACCTTATCCTCTAGTATCTCTGATTTCCTCCCTTCCATCATGTCCTCCGAATCTGTTGACAAAGCTGTCTCCACTTACAATGCCACTCTCTCCTCTGCTCTAGACAACCCTTGCAACCGTCCATCTCCCGTCCCACAAGGCGTACCAATCCCCAGCCCTGGCCTGACACCCTTGCACCCGATACCTTCGCTCCTGCGCCCGTTCAGCTGAATGCCTCTGGAAGAAATCTCGCACCCATACTGATTTCATTCACTTCAAATTCATGCTATCCTCCTTCCAATTCTCCCTATTCCTCCCCAAACAGGACTATTACACCCAATTGACTAATTCCCTCAGCTCTAATCCTCGTCGTCTCTTCGCCACCCTCAACTCCCTCCTCAAAGTGCCCTCTGCTCCCACCCCCCCTCACTCTCTCCTCAATCTCTGGCCGACTACTTCCGTGACAAGGTCCAGAAGATCAACCTCGAATTCACCACCAAACCTTCTCCTCCTCTTCATCCTATAACCCACTCTCTCAACCAACCAACCCAGGCCTCCTTCTCCTCTTTTCCTGATATTTTTTTTTTTTTTACATTTGTACCCCACACTTTCCCACTCATGGCAGGCTCAATGTGGCTTACATGGGGCAATGGAGGGTTAAGTGACTTGCCCAGAGTCACAAGGAGCTGCCTGTGCCGGGAATTGAACTCAGTTCCTCAGGACCAAAGTCCACCACCCTAACCACTAGGCCACTCCTCCACTCATATCACCGAAGAGGAAACCGCCCATCTCCTCTCCTCCTCGAAATCCACCACCTGTTCCTCAGACCCCATCCCCACCAACCTACTTAGCACCATCGCTCCTACTATCACCCCCACCATCTGTCATATCCTTAACCTCTCTCTCTCCACTGCAACTGTCCCGGACACTTTCAAGCATGCTGTGGTCACACCACGCCTCAAAAAACCATCTCTTGACCCTACCTGTCCCTCCAACTACTGCCCCATTTCCATCCTACCCTTCCTCTCCAAGATACTTGAGCGCGCTGTTCACAGCCGCTGCATTGATTTTCTCTCCTTTCATGCCATCCTCGATCCGCTTCAATCCGGCTTTCGCCCCCTATACTCGACAGAAACGGCACTATCTAAAGTCTGCAATGACCTGTTCCTCGCCAAATCCAAAGGTCACTACTCCATCCTCATATTACTCGACCTATCCGCCGCTTTTGACACTGTCAATCACAACCTACTTCTTGACACACTGTCCTCCTTTGGGTTCCAGGGCTCTGTCCTCTCCTGGTTCTCCTCTTATCTCTCCCATCGTACCTTCAGAGTACACTCTCATGGTTCGTCCTCCTCCCCTATCCCGCTCTCTGTTGGAGTTCCTCAGGGATCTGTCCTTAGGCCCCTCCTTTTTTCAATCTACACCTCTTCCTTAGGCTCCCTGATCTCATCTCATGGTTTCCACTATCATCTTTATGCTGACGACACCCAGCTGTATCTCTCCACACCAGACATCACTGCGGAAACCCAGGCCAAAGTATCGGCCTGCTTATCCGACATTGCTGCCTGGATGTCCAACCGCCACCTGAAACTGAACATGGCCAAGACTGAACTTATTGTTTTCCCACCCAAACCCACTTCTCCTCTCCCTTCACTCTCTATCTCAGTTGATAACACCCTCATCATCCCCGTCTCATCTGCCCGCAACCTCGGTGTCATCCTCGACTCCTCCCTCTCCTTCTCTGCGCATATCCAGCAGATAGCCAAACCTGTTGCTTCTTCCTCTACAACATTAGCAAAATTTGCCCCTTCCTCTCTGAGCACACCACCCGAACTCTCATCCACTCTCTCATTACCTCTCGCCTTGACTACTGCAACCTACTCCTCTCCGGCCTCCCACTTAGCCAACTATCCCCCCTTCAGTCCATCCAGAACTCTGCCGCACGTCTTATCTTCCGCCTTGACCGATATACTCATATCACCCCTCTCCTCAAGTCACTTCACTGGCTTCCGATCAGATACCGCATACAGTTCAAGCTTCTCCTACTAACCTACAAATGCACTCGATCTGCAGCCCCTCCTTACCTCTCTACCCTCATCTCCCCTTACGTCCCTACCCGTAACCTCTGCTCTCAAGACAAATCCCTCCTTTCAGTACCCTTCTCCACCACCGCCAACTCTAGGCTCCGCCCTTTCTGCCTCACCTCACCCCATGCTTGGAACAAACTCCCTGAGCCCATACGCCAGGCCCCCTCCCTACCCATCTTCAAATCATTGCTCAAAGCCCACCTCTTCAATGTCGCTTTCGGGCACCTAATCACAACACCTCTACTCAGGAAATCTAGACTACCCCAACTTGACATTTCGTCCTTTAGATTGTAAGCTCTTCTGAGCAGGGACCGTCCTTAGTTATTAATTTGTACAGTGCTGCGTAACCCTAGTAGTGCTCTAGAAATGTTAAGTAGTAGTAGTAGTAGTATTCTCACTGGACTGATATCCTGCAGCTCCCTACAACCACCAGTACTGCTGTTATAGCCAGAATACAGCATACCTTTGCTAGGTTTGACCTGCCTCAGGCCTTAGTAATAGACAATGGCCCCCAGTTTTCCTCAACTGTGTTTAATGAATTTGTACAGATAAGTAATGTTGAGCATATAATCAGAAGTCCATGCTACCCACAAGAAAATAGGATGGTTGAACACATTGTACACATTTCTAAAATGATACAAAAGAATAATCAATCCTGTAAACTTTAACTTAGCTATCAGATGACCCCCCCCCCCCCCCCCCTAGCCACAGCTACAGAGAGAGCCCAGCAAGGCGGTTTACAGATCCTCTGATTTGTTCTATATTCTTTGGTGAGGCTATTGACACCTAAATGGCTGAATCTAGAATTTGTCAAGAAGTGTGATCCATAAGCTAACTAGCCATCTACAATCACTCTCCCTCCTAGACAGATAAGGGTAACAGGAGATACAGAAACAGGGTGGGGCCCTATATCTGTGGTATAAAGAGCCAGTGGTATATCCCATTCATATCTAGTGCAGACAGAGTGAGGAAATTCTACCAGTAGAACCTGAAGACTGCTACAATCAATTCCAGAAGTCTACAACAACTTTATTTGACTCAATCACAAGTGGGTTAGATGCAACACCTGAACAGAGACATATAGTCCTAGCAGATACAGCTGACACCAGAGGCTACAGCATCTTTAACTGAAACTACTCATGGAAACACCTTGTTACATGATCAGGCCACGGTACGAATCCCACTGTGAGGATGGTTCAGCATAATCCAGCCTCTATCCACAGATACTCATGGTTGTCTACTAGAGTACCAAAAGTTTATACTCAAATGTTCAAGAAGGGGATGTGAAACTGATTGTGTCTAGGATTTTATGTTTTCTTTTAGAAGAATTTAAGGGACCTCATAAAAAAAGGGGGAAGGAGGAGGAAGGGGGAAAATCTCACTGTTCACACTGAAGTGTTCACATAAAGATGTTGTTTAAGACTTCCTGTTGGCCTCTGGACCTGATGGTCCTGCTACATATAGTTTTTTTTAAACAGTTACTTGCCTTACAGCAGGCTGTGTCATATGAATACTTGATTAAGGCCAAGTAGGAGCGGGCCTAATCTTGATGAGTTTAAATCCTGGATTTGGATCAGAAGTTTAAGTGCACTGCTCTTTTCTGGCTGAGGGATGTTTTGTATTCCCACAGCATGGATTATAGATAATGCCATGTTACCTAGGCCAGGTTAATTATTTATTTAGATTTTGCTCACACCTTTTTCAGTAGTAGCTCAAGGTGAGTTACATTCAGGTACACTGGATATTTCTCTGTCCCAGGAGGGCTCACAATCTAAGTTTGTACCTGAGGCAATGGAGGGTTAAGTGACTTGGCCAAGGTCACAAGGAGCAGCAGTGGGATTTGAACCAGCCACCTCTGGATTGCAAGACTGGTGCTCTAACCACTAGGCCACTCGGCAACATTGTAGGACGTCAGATTCACAGAAACAGAAGCCTGCGCGGCCGCGTTGCTGATCTGCAAGGGCAGGCTTCTACATGGAATGTTGCTAGTGGAATAGCAACATTCCATGTCATTCCATGTAGAATCTCCAATAGTAGCAACATTCCATCCAGAATCTCAAATAGTAGCAACATTCCATCTAGAATCTCAAATAGTAGCAACATTCCAGGTAAAATCTCAGATAGTAGCAACAGAATCTCAAATAATTTATTTGGATTTTGCTCACACCTTTTTCAGTAGTAGCTCAAGGTGGGTTGCATTCAGGTATTCTCTGTCCCAGGAGGGCTCACAATCTAAGTTTGTACCTGAGGCAATGGAGGGTTAAGTGACTTGCCCAAGATCACAAGGAGCAGCAGTGGGATTTAAACCAGCCACCTCTGGATTTCAAGACTGGTGCTCTACCCACTAGGCCACTCCTCCACTCCATTGCCTGGTTGTACATTAATCTCTCTGAGGCTTTTACATTCCCTTTGAAATCAGACTACTTTTTATTTCTCATCTAGTAGACAGTAATTTCCTTGCTGTTCTGTGTGACCTGTATTTAGGTAAGATGCTCAGCTAGTTTAGCCAGGTCTGATTGCACTTCATTGTGTCAATGGATGTGTAGCTGGAAATTGTTTAAGGAACAATGAATGCATCCACAGATAAAGAGGGGGTAAAAAAAACCAGGGCAGACTCAGTCTTCCCCTGATTTATCTAGAGCTCATGGTCATCCCACATGTAGTTTTCTGGCTGCTTGGTCTCAAGGGGTCTGCTATATTTTTTATTCAGTAATGATTAGGGATGGATTAAGTGAGGAAGAATGTTCAAAATGATTAATAGAGTCAGCCTGGTGGCTCAGTTGCAGTGCTGTACATAAGGGTCCCATTTTTTTCTTTGAGTTGGGTCTTCTGGTCTCTAGGTTAACAGGAACTGATTATGCTGAAAATAGAGCTGGTGCAAGGGTGGTGGGCTCCCTAGGCAAACCTTCAGCTTTATGCCCTCCTCAATTAATTTTCAGAGCCCCTAACCTGAAAACTCCCCCTCCCCTCAAGATTCTGAGAATAAACTCAACAATCATGATCATCGCATAAGCATCCTATAAACATGCAGGTTAAAGTATGTGTTTGTGTGACTGTCAATACCTATTATTTTGCTTTGATTCTAGCTGCTGCCCTAGTCAAATGCCTAGTCTTGCTTTATGGTTGGGCCAGTCCTGGCTGCAGAGACAGCATTCATAGTAGAGAATGACACAGGGACAAAGTTTGTCCCCATCCTCGTGGGTTATGTCTCCGTCCCGGTCCATCCTCGCAGGTTCTGTCTCCATCCCTGTTCCGTCCCCATGGGCTCTGTGTCTGTCCCCTCCCCATCCCTGTGGGCTCTGTCCTCATCTGTAGAAGTCGCGAACACATGATTTTATATTTAAATCTTTTTCTTAAAGTATGGAATGGCACAATATGCTGTGCAACTGTTGTTATTATTGTTTTGTATTTGTGATTTATAAGCAACGAGCAACTATAATAGCCCCTCTACCACCACCACCACCAAAACCACACTTACAGCCCCAACAATAGCTGACTTCTACTACCCCAAGGAATCCTAATCTACCCTGTTAAAATGTCCAGGGGTACAAAGTACAACCTGTTCTGTAGGCCCTAGTGGGGGAGAAATATGCCCTATAAAGCATTGCTATGATTTTTTAATTTGTGGATGAATAATTCATCATCAATCTCAGAAACCAGTCTAGCTCTCCTGTCTTCCACAATCCTTCCTGCAATAGAAGATAGCTTCTTAGAAGATGTGCTGGTAGCAGGAATGTACAGGATCCCCCATACAAATTTTGCTAGTTCTGGCTAGCACTTTTGCTTATTTTTCTGAAAAATCTAAATATCATTGTCTGCATTGCTCAAACACAAATAACAGTCCAGTTCATTAACAGGCTTCAAAGTAGAAAATGGCATGGGAACAAAGTTTGTCCCCATCACAACGGGCTCTGTCCCCATCCCCACCTGTCCCTGTGGGATCTGTCCCCGTCCTGTCCCCTCAGGCTCTGTCCCCACCCCGTCCCTGTGGGCTCTGTCCCTGTCCCCATGTCATTCTCTAATTCATAGCTCTCTGGGGATAAGGAGAGGGAGTCGGGATCATTGTTGAAGGATGAAACCTGGTGACCACAATTAGAGAACATAATTGCTGGGTTCCAGATAAAGCACAGACTTAGAATCTTCTCTTCAATGACCAGATGAAGTGCATTGGAGTAGAATATAAAATAAAAGTTAAAAAGTCCCTGGGTGGTAGTAATCGAAGTTTGTGGCACTGTATCCCAGCCCTGGTTCCTACTGAGCTTGGAATAAAATGGGAAAACAATGAATGAGATCTTAAATGATGTTCTTTTCACTGCCAACTGATTTATCTGAAGAATTTTCATAGTGTTCCAAGTTCTAGTCTCTGCTGACTCAGCTATCCAGTCAATATTCAGCTCTGAACAAATGCCTTTTAGATGGAATGTTGTTTGAGAAAGTGACATTGTGCATTCCTCTATTTGCAGTGTTGTAACTTGTACATTTTTTTTCTCTTTCTCTCTCTCTTTCATTTCAGCCATGCATATCCAGCAGCAGTGTTGAGCCCTGGTGGCATCCCAAATAGTTTGCCACCTCCCAGCCAGCAAGAGAGATTCTCACCTGTCTGTGGAGCTGTCAGCTTGGACTCTGTCTTTGCACCCTTCTCCACCTTTGAGGCCCAGTGGAATTTACCTTGTAGCCCCTGGGCTCCTTTCTTGGGACCCCATGCCTATGACTCACATCCCAGAGCTAATTGTGATGTAACATGTCAGCCAGGAGCTGTATCTTGATATAACCACTGTACAGACAAGTTGAGTGCATATTTGAGGCTAGAGGTGCCAGAGGTAATATAATAGGGTTGTCTGCTACTCCTCTAATTGGAAAGGGACAGCCTCTTACTGTCATAACTTATTTGAATCAGTGGCACAGGCCCACACACTTTGGACTCAGGCCCACCCAGTAGCGATGTGGCTGGTTGGAATCCCCAAGTCCTGCCAGCTGAAGACTCCCAAAGTCTCTCCATCCAGGAGTTCGGGGGGGTGTCACTTAATTCAAGTCCCCGACTACCCCCACCCCCTCCAGTACCTTTTAATCCTTTAGTTCTTTGCTGGCAGTGAGCAGCAACACATTTCCCCTGCTCATGCCGGCCTGAGCCTTCCCTCTGATGCAACAGAGGGAAGGCTCAGGCCGGCATGGGACCAGAAAGTTGTGTCAGAGGGAAGTCTCGGAGCTGGCGCAAGCAAGGGGAATGATTTGCTGCTCACTGCCAGTGAAGACCTAATGGATTTAAAGGTACCAGGGGACTCGGGGGAGTGGAGTTAAGTGATCCCCGATCGCCTGTGTGTGTGTGTGGGGGGGAGATGTCAGGCAGGTGGTGAAATTGTCATGCCCACCTACTTTGGGCTCAGGCCCACCCAAAATTGGGTGTCTGGCTATACCCCTGATCTGAAAAGCTTTCTGTTTGTGGACTTAATACTGCCACTAACTAATTAACTTGTACCTGTGGTTTTTGCTATTGCAATGCTTGTTTATGTTGTACACCGCATTACTGTTCATCATGATGAAGAATGTTCTATCATTGTATAAATACATAAATAAATAATGCTGCTGAAAATGGGATAGCTCCGGTCTGCGGTGCTACCCACATAAGAGCCTTTGAATATCTGGCTGATTATATATGACACTGAGGAATACTGAATCAGAATGATAAGAAAGGAAAACAGGACCAAGTTTTAACTATCACAGGATCATCTAGCTCAGCTAGAATGTATCTAACACAATGGCCTTTGCTAATTTTTATGCTGATTCCGCTTTGGCTCCAAAAGGGCTGAAGGGAGCTGCCAAATATCTTCCCTTCCAGGGTCTTGACACCAACCAGTGTGTGCCAATGACATCTATCCTTACCAATCTCTCTCTCCCTCCCCCCCCACCCCCCCCGCCAACCAGGCCCAGCATCTCTCCCTTCCATATCCTCCCAGCAACTCCCCCCACCAGGCCCAATACAGTGGGGGAAATAAGTATTTGATCCCTTGCTGATTTTGTAAGTTTGCCCACTGACAAAGACATGAGCAGCCCATAATTGAAGGGTAGGTTATTGGTAACAGTGAGAGATAGCACATCACAAATTAAATCCGGAAAATCACATTGTGGAAAGTATATGAATTTATTTGCATTCTGCAGAGGGAAATAAGTATTTGATCCCTCTGGCAACAAGACCTAATACTTGGTGGCAAAAACCCTTGTTGGCAAGCACAGCAGTCAGACGTCTTCTGTAGTTGATGATGAGGTTTGCACACATGTCAGGAGGAATTTTGGTCCACTCCTCTTTGCAGATCATCTCTAAATCATTAAGAGTTCTGGGCTGTCGCTTGGCAACTCGCAGCTTCAGCTCCCTCCATAAGTTTCAATGGGATTAAGGTCTGGTGACTGGCTAGGCCACTCCATGACCCTAATGTGCTTCTTCCTGAGCCACTCCTTTGTTGCCTTGGCTGTATGTTTTGGGTCATTGTCGTGCTGGAAGACCCAGCCACGACCCATTTTTAAGGCCCTGGCGGAGGGAAGGAGGTTGTCACTCAGAATTGTACGGTACATGGCCCCATCCATTCTCCCATTGATGCGGTGAAGTAGTCCTGTGCCCTTAGCAGAGAAACACCCCCAAAACATAACATTTCCACCTCCATGCTTGACAGTGGGGACGGTGTTCTTTGGGTCATAGGCAGCATTTCTCTTCCTCCAAACACGGTGAGTTGAGTTCATGCCAAAGAGCTCAATTTTTGTCTCATCTGACCACAGCACCTTCTCCCAATCACTCTCGGCATCATCCAGGTGTTCACTGGCAAACTTCAGACGGGCCGTCACATGTGCCTTCCGGAGCAGGGGGACCTTGCGGGCACTGCAGGATTGCAATCCGTTATGTCGTAATGTGTTACCAATGGTTTTCGTGGTGACAGTGGTCCCAGCTGCCTTGAGATCATTGACAAGTTCCCCTCTTGTAGTTGTAGGCTGATTTCTAACCTTCCTCATGATCAAGGATACCCCACGAGGTGAGATTTTGCGTGGAGCCCCAGATCTTTGTCGATTGACAGTCATTTTGTACTTCTTCCATTTTCTTACTATGGCACCAACAGTTGTCTCCTTCTCGCCCAGCGTCTTACTGATGGTTTTGTAGCCCATTCCAGCCTTGTGCAGGTGTATGATCTTGTCCCTGACATCCTTAGACAGCTCCTTGCTCTTGGCCATTTTGTAGAGGTTAGAGTCTGACTGATTCACTGAGTCTGTGGACAGGTGTCTTTCATACAGGTGACCATTGCCGACAGCTGTCTGTCATGCAGGTAACGAGTTGATTTGGAGCATCTACCTGGTCTGTAGGGGCCAGATCTCTTACTGGTTGGTGGGGGATCAAATACTTATTTCCCTCTGCAGAATGCAAATAAATTCATATACTTTCCACAATGAGATTTTCCGGATTTAATTTGTGATGTGCTATCTCTCACTGTTACCAATAACCTACCCTTCAATTATGGGCTGCTCATGTCTTTGTCAGTGGGCAAACTTACAAAATCAGCAAGGGATCAAATACTTATTTCCCCCACTGTATGTCTCCTTTTCCTCCCCTTCCCCCACCAGGTCCAGCATATCTTCTTTTCTTCCTCTCCTCCCTCGACCAAGTCCAATACTCCCCCCCCCCTCCACCCCGGTCCAGCATTTCTTCATTTTCCTCCCCTTCCCTCCAGCACGTTCAGCATTTCTCCTTTTCCCCTCCTACCAGGTTCAACCTTTCCCTCTCCCTCCCTGACTCCCCCTACTCCGACACCCTCCAAACTGACCTGACGCAGACCCCATTCTGAATTCCCAAATATTAACTTACTTCAGTGGCACCTAATCCCTAGTGGACCATTCTGACACAATGCTAGGTTTCAGGTGCTACCACTTTGAAAGATGCCCAAGCAGGGTGAAGGAATGATTGAATATTGCTCCTGTTTTTAGAGGTGGGGAGGGGGGGTCAGAGGAGTGTCCACAGGGGATTGGAGGTGTGGCTGGGGAAGGGGTGGTCAGGAGATGTCCAAGAAGGATCAACAGCGGCCCCCTAGAGGTCCCCGCGGCCACCACTGGCTCTTGGACTTTGCACAAGAACACTGATCTAATGTGTTATAAGCCTCATTAAAAATAGCATTGTTAAGTGATGTGGAAATAAATTATTTATATGTGGTGTGTGTGTTTTATATATGTAATCCTCTGTTAGGATGGGGATTACTGAGAAGGGAAGGTGCCTGTGAGAGTCACTGGGGGTGGGGGAGTGACTAAGAAGTCCCTGGGTGAGAGATGGCCCAGCCCATGGGGAGTGGTTAATACAGGTGGCAGGGAGAGAAGGGTTCCCTGGGAATGAATGACAAGGAAGGAGGAATTACTGTACCAGGGAAATAAGAGGTTGGAGTTAGGCCGGGGGCGGGGAGGGGTGTCTTTGGTTGCCTGAGAGCAGGGGCGTATCTGGACTTCGCCGTTAGGAGGGTCCAGAGCCGAGGTGAGGAGGCACATTTTAGCCCCCCCCCCCGGCCCTGACGACGACCCCCCCGCCGCCATTGCTGACGCCGCCCGCCATTGCCGCCACCCCCCGCCGCCACCAGAACTACCTCCAACAACTGTGGCCCGCCCGCCGACGACCCCCGTTGTGTACGTGCAGGACATCAGACAGACTCAGAAACCAAACGAAGCAAGAAGACTTTGGCTGGCGGTGGTTGGGGTCCCCCGCCAGCAAAGGTACTAGACGGCGACAGCAGGTTGATGGCGGGTTGGCGGCGGGAGGGGGTTGAGAGGGTCGTTGGCAGAGGGGGCCAGGGCCAAATCTGCAGGGGCCCTGGCCCCCGTAGCAGCTACGCCCCTGCCTGAGAGTCCTCTGCCTGGAGGAGGAAAGGGGAATCCTTAGTTGAGTGTGACTTCTGGCTGTAAACAGGGAGGCTGTGGCTTCTGAACCAGCAACCGACCAAATGTGTGAGCTACAGGTGGGCAGAGGAGAGACTTGGCCCAGGAGCAGAGGACTGGAGCCTGGGAGAGCTTGGTCCCAAGACCAGGGTGGATCCAGAGTGGGGTCACCGCTGGAAAGGGGCAGACCAGAGAAGGGTCTGAGCTCGCAGGAAATTGAGCCTGCACTGGGAGAAGGAGAAACAGCCAGTGGAAATGACACTGCCCAACAGGATAGGCATGAATAGGAGAAGTGTATATATGTACACAGGGCTTTTTTTGAGGGGGTACTTGGGATACTGAGTACCAGTACCTTTTCCATTGTCTGCTATAATTGACCCATGGACCCCAAGTTTTAATGAAAAAGCTCAGGCTCTACAAACCAATTCTGCCTTGTCATAGGTTCTGTGACTGGTTGCAGGGGGCCTGGCTATTGTAGGGTGGGTCCCTCAGTGATCACCCCACCCCTGAAGGGTGGCCTAGCATTTGAGTACCGGCACCTTTTTCACTAGAAACAATGCACTGTATGTACATACTCTGTATTTGAAATCTGCCCTTGTAAATAAACCCGAGAAGACCAAGTATGGCAGTTCCCCAAAGGAACAACAGAAGAATTGGAATGAATTTTGGGTTTACCTGGAGTTGACCATAATGAGCTGTTGATGCTGATGCCATTGCAGAATTGGAGAATAAAGGTTTGGGTTTTGCACAGACTGTTGACTGAAGTGTACTTATTGAAACCTGAGAGGAACTAGTGGGAGAGATACCTGGATCGCAATTCCGGAACTTCAACTCACTTCCAGCTCATCATGAGTGTGGACTGAATTAAGAGAAGAGTGGTGTGCTCGAGTGTGAGAGGTGGTGGAATTGTCCCTGTGAGCCCGGATCCAAGTGAACTGAGACTAGCCTAGGGGTGAGACCCGGGCAGTGGTGTGTTGGTAAATGTTTAACAACAGGCTCTCTCCCCGGTTCCCCTCTGCGCCCCCCGGTCCCCCTCTGTGCCCCCCCCCCCAAATTGCAGAGCTGGCTATAGCCGGGGAGAGAGCCTGGGGGGGGGGGGGGTGGCAATGCATTCCTCCAGGAAAAAAAAATTAAATGATCCCAGGTTCCAATCTAATTCATGTTTAATGTGCGATAAAATGCCATAAATAAGTAAATAAATATAAACTTTTAATGTTGAGCACCTGATTCTCAAAGTGAACATATTCCAAACACTATAATGAAAATAAAATGATTTTTTTCTACCTTTGTTGTCTGGTGACTGTTTTTCTGATCATGCTGGCCCAGCATCCGATTCTGCTGCTATCTGTCCTCTTAACTCCATTTCCAGGGCTTCCTTTCCATTTATTTCTTTCCTTTTCTCCTTTCTTCTTCATTTCTGGTCCTCAGCTTCTGCCTATTTTCTTCATCCATATGCAGTTTTTCTCCTCTCTTCCTTTCCCCTCATCTCATCTCCTTCCTCACTCTTCCCTCCCCTCCATCCATGTCCAGCATTTCTTCTCTCTCCCCTCCTCTCCCCTGCCCTCCATCCACCCTTCCAGCGACCCTTCCCTCCCCCTGTCCTGCATGCACCCATACCCAGCGACCCTCCTCTCCCCTGCCCTGCGTGCACCCATACCCAGTGACCCTCCTTTCCCCTGCCCTCCATCCACCCATGTCCAGCAGTGACCCTCCTCTCCCCTCCCCTGCATGCACCCATACCCAGTGACCCTCCTTTCCCCTGCCCTCCATCCACCCATGTCCAGCAGTGACCCTCCTCTCCTCTCCCCTGCCCTGCATGCACCAATACCCAGCAACCCTTCTCTCCCCTCCATCCACCCATGCCCAGTGACTCCCTTCTCTCCCCTGCCACCCCCTCCCGAGTTGTTCAGCGAATTCTCCTCCCTCCCTCCCTCCAGATCCGGTCCCTCACCGACTCGTCCTTCTAATTCTTCGGGGCAGGGCAGTCATGCCTGCCAGTGCTGACTCTCCCCCGCTGCCAGTTCACGCTTCAAAATGGCCACCGAGACTTCAGCAGAAGTCTCGCGAGGCCACCTCTGGAAGTCTCAGCGGCCATTTTTAAAGCGCGAATTGGCAGCGGGGGAGAGTCAGCTGGCAGCGGGCAGGCAAGACTGCCTGCCCCAAAGAATTAAAAGGACAAGGAGTTGGTGAGGGACCGGATCCGGAGGGAGGGAGGAGAGCCAGAGCCGGCTCGCAATTTTTAACAACCGACTCGCAAGTCGGTAGAAAGTTTAACAACCGGCTCTTGTGAGCCGGTGCGAGCCGGCTCCAGCACACCACTGGACCCGGGTTACTTGTATATCTAAAAATATATCTGCCATGTGGGTTCTGCTACTCACGGTTCTGACAAGAAAGAATTGAACAATGATCCAGTCTTTCTAACTCATTATGAGCCACAAAAACTCTACTGTCTGTTACCTTCTGATGACACATCAATCTTCCCCCCCCCCCCACCACCACTCCACATCTTTCTCAGTTGCATTCATTCCCTTAGAAAAGCAAGACTACAAGTCTCTGCATGCAGTGAGGTAAACTCAGCACTGGACTGACCCAGTGAATTCTGGAGCTAGCTGACAATCCAAGGGCAAACCGTGAGAAGGATGCAGTCTGCATTACAAATGAGCTGAAAGAAGCCCAGTCCATGGCAGGGGAGTAGACAGAAAACAGATTTTGGGTGGGCCTAGGCAAGAACTGGGTGGGCACCAAGTGTTTTCCCCCACCCCCAACCCCCCCAAAAGATCTCAGCTGGCGGGAAAATGCTTCTTTCCACCTTGGCAGTCTGCTGCAGACATGTGCTGAAAACTGAGAATGTGCAGGTGCCGGTATCGTGGAGAGTAGCCTTTTCGTTACCATCAGGGGGAAGCCTTCAGCTGGCGGAGCTTGGGATGCCCACCAGCTACCACTAAATGTGTGCTACTGTTGGATGGGCCTGAGCCCTAAGTGGATGGACCCTGGCCAGTGGTGTGCTGGTAAATGTTTAACAGGCTCTCTCCCCGGTCCCCCTCCGCACCCCCCATCCCCCTCTGCGCCCCCCCCCCAAATTGCAGAGCTGGCTATAGCCGCGGAGAGAGCCTGGGGGGAGGGCAATGCATTACTCCAGGAAAAAAAAATTAAATGATCCCAGGTTCCAATCTAATTCATGTTTAATGTGCGATAAAATGCCATAAATAAATAAATATAAATTTTTTAATGTTGAGCACCTGATTCTCAAAGTGAACATATTCCAAACACTATAATGAAAATAAAATGATTTTTTTCTACCTTTGTTGTCTGGTGACTGTTTTTCTGATCATGCTGGCCCAGTATCCGATTCTGCTGCTATCTGTCCTCTTAACTCCGTTTCCAGGGCTTCCTTTCCATTTATTTCTTTCCTTTCCTCCTTTCTTCTTCATTTCTGGTCCTCAGCTTCTGCCTATTTTCTTCATCCATGTGCAGTTTTTCTCCTCTCTTCCTTTTCCCTCATCTCATCTCCTTCCTCACTCTTTCCTCCCCTCCATCCATGTCTAGCATTTCTTCTCTCTCCCCTCCTTTCCCCTGCCCTCCATCCACCCATGTCCAGCAGTGACCCTCCTCTCCTCTGCCCTGCATGCACCCACAACCCAGTGACCCTCCTTTCCCCTGCCCTCCATCCACCCATGTCCAGCAGTGACCCTCCTCTCCCCTGCCCTGCATGCACCCATACCCAGCGACCCTCCTCTCCCCTCCATATAACCAGTGTCCCCCAAATGACAAACTAGTTACAATTTATAACAAATTATTACTCTACCTATGAAAAGTTATTCCACTATTATACCTCCTCTGTGTACATCTTTATGCTGCACAAGCTGGCATGTTTGAACATATAAGTGAGATTAATTAAAAATGCTACCAACATTAAAGAACGACAACATGGATGCAGCAGCTCAAAGGACTGTTTGTTTTGAATGTAGAGGGATGAAAAAGAGACAAACCTCTGTGGAATGAAGTTACTTGACTTCATGCGCCTCCTGTTCTCAATCTAACCTTGAGCCACAGTCTGCACCAGAAAATGTAAGAGTCAAGGGAAAATGCCACCTTCCTTAATTTTTACTATTTTTTTTTGTTCTCTTAGTTTGCTCTTGTTTTAATTTGTCCTGTCTAGTTATTTTCCATTTTGTTTTATTTCATTTATAGCCTTCAGCCTCTTCCCCCATTTCTGCTCACTACCCCTCCTTCACAGAGCAGGTACCATCAGTGACTCTTTCTCACTGAATTTGAAGGTAGTTTCTAGGTGCATTTGCACACCACTGGCCCTGGCCCACCCAGGCCCACCTGTGGCTATGCCACTGGTCCATGGTTGTCAACTCATATGATGCAGCTTTCAGAAATAGATACATCCAGTGCAGGCAGTGCTAAGCCCAACCCTGTAGAGGTGATGGGGTCAATATTCAAAGGGGTTTTACCGGGCAGAAGAGGATCCTGCCTGGTTAAATACCACTGAGCTGGTTGGTCACTGAGTATCAACATAAACCAGCCATTCCCTAACTGGCTAGGTTGGAGGCAATCTGGGGGTGGAGTTTGGAAGTAGCCATAACTTAGCCAGTGAGCAGCGATATTTGATCCGCTAACCAGCTAAATTAGTGCATAAAATTAGGAGAGCAAAAACAGTGTCCTAACTTTATTCGCCAAGTTAACTGAGCTCAGTCTAAACATCGGCTGGTGCCCAGTTAACGTCCAGGTGACCGTAGTTACCTAGATAATCAAAGCCAGAAGCCAGACATGTCCCAGCATTGAACATCTGGGGTTCATTGGAGCCGACTCTGTGGGTGCTGTGGGTGCTTGAGCACCCCCAATATTGAGAAAATTCCTTGTATGTGTCCAGGGAGCGGTTATTTTCATTGGGTTTAGCACCCCCAATAATTTTGAAAAGTTGGCTCCTATGCTGGGGTTATTTCAGCCCACAGATGTGAATGGCTTTACAAGCTGCTTACTGTTGCGGGCTGACTATTGAGCCCAATATTAAAAAAAAATTAATTATTTGGCACAGGATAGCTAAGGCAGATGGAGCTGAGAATATGTCTGAGAAAATAGCAGATTAAAAGCTTTGCAGTTTTACTAGGTGTAAAATCAGCAATTACAGTACATTAGCCAAACCTGTTCCAATAAAAGGGAAAAAAAAGTGAAAATCAGCTGATACTATGTTTTTATACTTTTTAGTTTTCAAAACTAAACAACTTGGAGGCGTATTTTCCAGATGACATCCAAATCCATCTTTGGATGTTTTGCAGAAAAAACCCAGTAGCAAACATGGCCATTTTTGAACCTGAAAAACATCTACTTTTTTTTTTTTTTCAAAAAATGCCCATTTGCTAGACATTGTTCTACTCAGTGCATATAAATTTTTGGACCATTGTCGAAAACAAAACAAAACAAAACCCTCTGAAAGTGAAAAAAAACAAAAACAAAATCAAGGCATTGGGATGTAGAAGGAGCCAGCATTCTTAGTAGACTGGACACACAGACATCCCAGCAAAGCAGTGGGGCACCCTAGGGAGCACTGCAGTGGACTTCACACAAAAGGTCTCAGGTATATATCTCACCATTACCCTCTTATATTGTATGGGGAGCCCTCCAAAATCCAATGTACTCTACTGTACACCACTACAATAGCTCTTATGCCTGCAAGTGTCACCTATATGTGGGTACAGTAGGTTTTTGGTGGGTTTTGGACGGCTCACACTTTCCACCACAAGAGTAACAGTTAGAGTAGGATATGGGCCTGGGGCCCTCCACTGCACCGACCACTAGGCTACTCCACGATCTGCATGCTGCTCTAATAGGACTGGCCATAACATCTGACGCTGTCATAGAGGCTGGTATGTACTGTTTTTTTTCACATCTTTGGGAGGTGGGAGGGGGTCAGTGACCACTTGGGGAATAACGGGGGTCATGCCTTAATCCCTTCAGTGGTTATTAGTGTTTTGGGGCACCTTTTTGTGACTTAGAGGGGCATTTTTGAAAGAAACATCCAAGTTGGGATTTGGACGTCTTTGTAAAACGTCCAAATCCGAGGGCGGGGAAAACCGTATTTTTGAAAAAAAATGGACATCCATCTTTCGTTTTGAAAATACCAAGGACGTCCTTGGATTTGGATGTCCTTAGACATGGACGGCTTTGACTTTTGGTGATTTTCGAAACCAAAGACGTCCATGCCTAAACGTCCAAATGCAAGCCAATTGGACTTGGGAGAAGCCAACATTTGTAGTGCACTGGTCCCCCTGACATTTCTGGACAGCAATGGGACACCCTAGGGGGCACTGCAGTGGACTTCATAAATTGCTACCAGGTACATAGCTCCATTACCATTTGCGTTGAGCCCTCCAAACCCCACTACCCCCAACTGTGCACCACTACCATAGCCCTTACAGGTGAAGGGGGGAACCTAGATGTGGGTACAGTGGGTTTGTGGTGGGTTTTGGAGGGCTTGCTGTTTCCTCCACAAATGTAACAGGTAGGGGGGGGCGGTATGGGCCTAGGTCCGCCTGTCTGAAGTGCACTGCAGTACCCACTAAAACTGCTCCAGGGACCTGCATGCGCTGTCATGGACCAGAGTATGACATCTGAGGCTGGCAGAAAATATTTTAAAAGATTTTTTTTGGATGGGAGGGGGTTAGTGACCACTGGGGGAGTAACGGGAGGTCATCCCCGATTCCTTCCAGTGGTCATCTGGTCATTTTGGGCACCTTTTTGTGCCTTATTCGTAAAAAAAACATGTCTGGGTGAAAACGTCCAAGTTACGTCCCTGCTTTTTTCTTTTTTTTTAATAAATTTTTATTGAATAAAGATCAAACATACAAATGTAACTGCAAATATTCAGTCGGGTACTTTCCAACTTAATAGTATAACATCTTCAAAATAGCTTTAACCAACTGTTTATATCCCCCTTTCCCACCATCCCCCCACTCCTCCCTCCCTCCTATTGAATTGCCAAGGTAGAGTCCGGTTGTGCCAACCACTCCCGTGTATGGATCCCAAACTCGATGGTAGGGTAGCAGGCGACCCAGTCGCATAGCAGTCAGCTTAGACATCAGCTGAATATTGTCCAATTTCCGCAAAATCGTCTTTAGTCCCGGTAGAGTCTGTTGCTTCCATGCCGCCTCCAGCACTAGTTTGCTGGCCACCAATATCTGAGTGGCCAAATGATGCGCGTACTTTTTGCTGCCCTGAAGTCTTATGTGTAGCAAGCAATGGTCCATTTTCATGGGAAAAGCAATTTTTGTTATACTAGTAATCGATTTCAGAACCCTCGTCCAATACTGTTGAGCCTCTGGGCAAGCCCACTGTCACGTTCTCAAAGCAGGAACTAGGTTTGTGAGCCCTTGGGCCACTGCCGAGGAGCGGCAGCGGCAGGCAAATCATCCAAGCAGAAAGCAGTGCTGAACACAACAGGCAGGAACCACAGAATATAACTAGAAGAGGCTTTAATAGTAGACAGTAAACATTATCCAGTAGCACATCCAGGCAAAGTCTCTAGGCAAGTGGCTAACAAAAGCAGTAATCAGGTCCAGGCAAAGTCTCTAGGCAGGCAGCAAACAAGGGTAATCCATAAACTAACCAGAGTCTTTAGGCAGGCAGAAATCAAGAGATGTCCAGAAACAGGCAGGGTCAAACACACAGACCTTTCAGAGCAGGAACTCGAACAAACCAACAAGAAGACCTTTGATACCAAGGCAAGGCAAGCAAGGCTCACAGAAGCTAATAAGCCCATCAGCAGCTGACCCACAGCTGCAATCATCACCAGCCAAGTAAGGTTGCTGTTCAAGGACAAACCAGCAGAGCAACTCTGGCAACCCGGAAAATCCTGACCGGACTCACTGAGGTCTGGAACACGGAAGACAGCAGAAAACAGTCCATAGCAGCCACCAGTTCTGGCCACCAGAGGGCAAGGAGAGCACCCACATGGAAAGCACACCAGATATGGACCATGTCTCCCTCCATACCACATTGACGCCAGCAGAGAGCAGACCCCCCTCCCCCCCTTAAACATCTTGGCTAGTCTCTGTGGTGTGTAATACCAACAATATAGTATTTTATAGCCATTTTCTACTAAAGCATTAGAGACTGACACTTTAAGTAAAGATGTAAACACCCTTTCCCACATATGATATTCATATGATACCCCCAGTATTTTTTTCCCACTTTTGTGTAGAGTGCAGGATGGGCTGTGACTGTAGTAGGAGTGCTTTATATAACCTAGATATCCCTCCTCTTCCTCCCCCTCCAGCCAATGCCCGCTCCAATTATGTTTCCTCCATGCTCAGCTCTTCTTTTGTACGTCACAAAATAAAATCTCTTAATTGACGAAATTGAAAGGCATTGGAGGCAGGAATCCCATATTCCTCCTGCACTTCCTCGAAGGTGAGAAGTTCCCCATCCTCCCACACTTGACCCAACTCCCATAGACCCCTCTGTTCCCAATTCCTAAAACATTGGTCTAAGGATCCCGGGCCAAATCCTGGCGCATATCTAATTGTCGTAAGAAAAATGTGCGCCCTCGGAAAAAACTGGTGCGAATTTTGCCCCATATGGTAAGTGGCCACCCCAATTGGGGGGTCTCCTTTATTATCTCTTTTATCTCTCTGTCAGGTAGCCAAGGTATAGCTTTCAATGGATGGGACTTACACCAAGACTGCTCCATAGCTTTCCAGGCCTTCGCTCTCCCATGGTGCCACTCAGCAAGTATGCGAAGGTGGGCCGCTTTATAGTAAAGCAAAAGTGAAGGAACTCCTATCCCCCCACGTCCCTGCTTTTTTCGATTACGGCTCAAACATGTCCAAGTCTTAGGCAAGCCCAAGTCCCGCATTCACCACGCCTCTGGCACGCCCCCTTGAAATTTGGACATCCTTGCGACGGACTTCAGTTGGAGACATCCAAAATCGGGTTTTGATTATACCGATATGGATGTCCCTGGGAGATGGACGCCCATGTTCCGATTTATGTCAGAAGATGGACGTCCATCTCTTTTTAAAATGAGCCTGTTAGTCATTATTAATAGAGGCCTATCCCAAAAAGTCAAGGTTTTAGCCCTGGATGTTTTTGCTTTGTTCCATTATGGAAGAAAAATGTCCAAATTCTGGGAATGCCCAAATCCCGCCCCCAACATACCTCCCTTGTGATCTGGTTGCACTGCAAACGAACTGCATAGAAAATGTCTAAAAAATGTATTTCGACAATGACAATTTGGACATTTTTGCAAGCCCATCTGTCACTTTGTGCCATTTTATGGCTGTTCTGTTTTGAAAATCAGCCCCAAATTCTCCCAACAGGCTTCCTATAGAAAGACAAATAGATATAATATTCCCTAGTTTTGAAAAGTTATAAAGAGAACAAGATGATATCCATCTAAGAGGCTGCAAAAGGCTGCAAATGCAGCTGCTGCTGGGCCCTGCTGCTTTTTTTTTTTTTACTGGTTTTATTAGTTAATTGAATTTGGATTTTTCATTTAATAAATTGCCTTTTCCAAATCTAAGCTCAAGATAGATTATATATTTAGGAATAGTTGGCAGGATCCTTCCACAGAGTGCTTTCAGTATAAGAGCTAGAGTTATTAATGCAGTCAATCTCCCTCTAGGGAGTGAGGGTATCCCTAGAGGTCCAACCTAAAAAGGGAACACTGATACTTTAAAACAAGATGGAAAAAAAGTACATATTCATTTATTTTATTTATTTATTAGGATTTATTTACCGCCTTTTTGAAGGAATTCACTCAAGACGGTGTACAGTAAGAATAGATCAAACATAAGCAATAGGCAATTACAGCAGTAAAAACATTTGAACAACAATACAAAGTATGGATGGTATACTACTTGCAATGACAACACAATATGTACTAGAACATTATAATTGGTAGTGAAGGGTAAGGCAAAGTTGTAACATATAGATGAGTAAGAAAGTAGGAAGAATTAGAAAGTAAGGTGATTGATTTGAAGAAAGTTGCACGTGAGGTCAGATGGTTAAATATTATCTCAGCTAGGGTAGGAGTGGATAAACATGTCCCGCTGTATGGTGGAAGACAGAATAAATGGTCCTGATGGACTGGGGGGAGATAAAACCTCAACATATAAGTTGACGTCAATGAAGTACCAGCTTTCAGAAAAGACACAGGCACCAAAGGTATCTTTTGATAAAATGCCTTTACTGATGATCTCTAAAAATGACCCATCAATTGGCCAGGAGAGGTTCCAGTTGTTTAAATTGCTTGTCTGAGGCTAACTATGAATATTCAGTGACACTTAAATGGATTGTGCCACTGAATATCTGCAGTTACAGGCAGATGATCAAAAGCCCCGCGCTGTTCCAAACAGCGCTCTAAACTAGCGCTGGAACAGCGCGGGGTGCTATTAGACCTATGATCAGAGATAATGCATGCAAATTTAAGCAGCGCAATTATCTCTGATCATGGGGTAGAAGTGCGGGAGAATTGTGCCTGAGCATGCACTCAGCACAATCCTCCCACACTTGTTTGACAGGTCTGGGCTGTCAAAAGCCCAAACCTGTCAAACACGGGCTGGAGGTCCATTGGACCACCAGGCCCTGACTACCCCTGCCCCGAGCAATGGGGGCTGGAGGTCCGGCGGACCTCCGATCCCCCCCGATGATCCCATCCTCTGAGGTAATTCATTGTGGTAAGACACATGCGCGGCGTCCCAGGAGAGTTGTTCTCCATTTTGCACAGACGGGTTGGCATTCTGACCTGACCAAGCTGTAAAGCAGAGCAAGTTCTAATAATGATGTCATCGCCCCTGACGACGCTTAGAGCTAAACGCAATTGTGTTGGGCTTGAATATATAAATCGCAGAGTGAAGCCTATAAACAGAGGAGGGATTGATAATCGAGGAACTGCTTGGCCAGAGTTAATAGAGAAGAGCTCAGCATGACAAAGTGAAAAGGCATAAAGAGCAGTCCTTTGATTGAAGTCCTGTGTATTGGAAAAAGAACTGAGAGAAGGAGGCAATTAACAACTCGATGTGAATTGAACAAACAAATCAAGATAAGAGCTTGTTTACAAGACTAAGTAGAATTTGTTTGACTGTTAGATTTAATATCGAGAATTGTGGGCTGTATAGAGAATCCCAGTGGATACAACACAGATAGGAATAATCAACAGAGTTACCAATGCATAAGTTGAATTTCAATCATGAATGTGAATAATTTGGATTTATTCACACTGTGATGTTGATGGATTTTATGTTCGAATGTAGTCAGTATGAAGAGAGGTGCATGGATGTATGTATGTGATTGAAACAGTGAGGATAAGGAGGATTTTAAGATTTTGTAAATTGTAAAAGAAATATTGAATAAATAAAGTTTTGTTAAACATTGAAAACAGTTAAAGTTACTAAGGAGAATGAATATTCATCATGGACATCCTGAAAACCTGACTAGCTGGGGTGCCTCCAGGACCAGGTTTGGGAACCACTGGATTAAAGCATTCAGGGCCAAAGTCATCAACATGGCTACCGCTATCATTTTATTTTACCACTAATTCGTGCTATTTTAGCATAGGTCCCATTTTGAGCAATGAGACCTAGCTAGTAATAACTGGTGTCAACAGTAAAATAACACATCTTAACAGTAGTCCACATTGATAACCTCCCCTCCCCCCTCTCAAAGTCATAAAAGATCATTTGTTCAAGTACCTAGACATAAGAGATGTGCACGGGGGGGGGGGGGGGGGGGGGGGGATTTCTGGTTTGTTTTTAGTTTGTTTGCCCCCTCCCCCCCCCCCCCAATTTTTGGACACTTTCAGTTTTTTTCAAACATTTATTAAAAAAAAAACTTTTAAATATACACTATCCCTGGAATTCTATAAATGGCACTTAAAGTTGCATGCACAAATTTGGGTGCGTACCCGATCTGCATGTGCAATTTAATTGAATGATCCAATTAGCACTGATAATTGGGTGATAAATTATCAGCACTAATTGGCATTGATTAAAATTTATGCACGCATTTTTAGTACAGGGATCTGCATCTAAATTTCACACATGGCTCCAAAAAGGGGGTGTGGCCATGGGAGGGTCAGAGGCGTTCCTTCAATTTATATGCAATGTTATAGAATAAGAAGGATCTGCGCCTAATTTAGACGCAAAGATTACACCACTCTTATACCAACTTCACTGGCTCCCAGTTGATGCCAGAATAAAATTTAAAATTTTTACCCTGACACACAAAGCTTTACATTTATGAATTCCATCGCACTTAGGAAATCTTATCTTGCCATATTCGCCTATGCGAACACTTCGATCACTTACAGACAATAGACTAGTTATCCCTTCACCACAGAAGGCTAGATGGGAATCTACCAGAAACTCAGCTTTCTTTTTTTTAGACCCTTCCCTCTGGAACTGTCTCCCTAAAAATCTTAGATTAGAAGAGTCCTACATTCAATTTCGTAAATTTTTGAAAACATATCTGTTTCAGAATACATTCGAAAATAATCTGTGATAAAAGGCAGAATTAGGTAGAATGAATATGCAGTAAAATAATATAACAGTTTATGTTATGAATGGTTGTCCAGTATGTGTTGGTGTTGTTACCTTTTAGAATGGTTGTTTTAGCTTGCTGTGCTTTCCTATCATTTTGATGGAGTTCTTTTATGTTTGTTTTTATTATGAGTTTTATATTGCTATGTAAACCGTTCTGTTTTGTGAATACAATTTGAAACAGTACAGTAAATGAATAAACGATAAACTAGGGTTTACTTGATGTAACATAGTAACATAGTAGATGACGGCAGAAAAAGACCTGCACGGTCCATCCAGTCTGCCCAACAAGATAATTTCACGTGTGCTACTTTTTGTGTATACCTTACCATGACATGATTTGTACTTCGTGTCTAAAGTTAGGTGCTAGGCGTATTCTATAAACAACAAATAACTTTCAGCACCGTTTATATAATAGCACAATGCATTATTTTTTCAGCACTGATTTTTCAGCACTGTTTGTAGAATCTGGCCCTAAAAGGTCTATTTTACATAGAACAGAGAGACTGGAAGTGAGGCACTGACACAGAGTCTTTTCTAAAGTACCTCAGGGGGTACATGTATTAGGCTGCATGTACAGTGAGAGCAGCCATTTTACACACACATTGAAAAAATGGAAGAGGGCAGCTTCCACATAAAGCTGTCCCATTTTTCAAACCATATAAGTGCCATCAATTAAGTTATGAGGCTGCAATTTTTATTTTTCTTCATTTTGGAGGGGGAAATAAACATGAGGGATTAAGGACAATAACTTCCTTAATCCCTCAAATAAAGCCCTGGCTGAAACTTTTTAAAAACCTGTGCATGCCTCTGAGCTGATGTAAAATCTGATGAGGAAATTAGTACATATAATCCCTTTACAAAATGCAGAACACATGTGCAGATTTTTATCCTACCTAAGCCCCACCCAGATCAGGCCCCATTGAAATCTCTGCCAGTTGTGACTCACCTGTGGACTGCATCAGGGGAGTAGCCAGACTTCGGCGGGAGGGGGGGTCCAGAGCCCGAGGTGAGGGGGCACATTTTAGCCCCCCCCCCATTATTTACTGCAACAGAATGTTTTATTTGTATACATCTTATCGAGACTCCTGATGCAGATCTAGTGGCTGAAACATGGCCTGTGTCGAGTTTTGGATGCTAATAAATATTGGAACTTTTAGCGCATCATTGTCACAGCGCTGCTGTGATTATAGCCCTGACCCCTGCCATATTTACACCTTGGAGTGACAGTGGGACAAGAGTCCTTCGTGTCCCACTGTTGCGCACACCACAGCCCGATTGTTATAGGGCTAGCAGAGCAACGATGGAGGGATAAGGTGGAGTGACATCATGAGCCTGGGTGCTTTTAGGCAAGCCCAGCCCCACCTTGAGTGCCTTCATAACTGGTTCCATTGGTCTCCTGGTTCCTGCTTGCCAAGTCCAGCTTTTCCCCTGGTTCCTGCTTGAATATAGATCACATCTTTCTCAGCAGTAGTTCAAGGTGAGTTACGTTTTGGTACAGTAGGTATTTCCCTGTCCCTGGAGGGTTCACAATCTAAATTTGTATGTGGTGAAGTGGAGGATTAAGTTTGCATGTATATGATTAATTTCTGGTATATAAAATACCTGGAAATACATAAAATAAATAAACATGTCTAAGATCTCGAGCAGCAGTATGTATGATTGTTTCACTTTCCTGTACACAAATGGAGTTCTTTTATAGTGATTTTTATCTGCTGATTGTTTTATTATAAACCGCTGTGACCAAAGGCCTTTTGTAACAGCAGTATATCAAATACTGAATAAACTATTTGAACACTGGCTTCCCTGGTTCTCAGCCTGCTGTTCTAACCATTAGGTACAGCTAATACAGATAATATATATTCCAAACATCATGCTTGGTAACTCAACAGTAAATTAAAGGCCAGAAAATCTGAAACCTAATGGTAACTAAAAAAAGAAAAATGACAGCAAATCATTGTACGGTTGCCAGTAATCACAGGATTTCTGTTATAGAACTGCTGAACACCACTATTCAAATGGCCAACAGGAAGATGCTGGACTGGGGAGCTAGGATTGACTGGGAGCCAAGTGTTAAAGTATTTACATATATTTCTAGAACAGTGAAAACACTGGTCTGTTTAATATGTTATTACTAGTAAAAAAAGGCCCGTTTCTGACACAAATGAAACGGGCGCTAGCAAGGTTTTCCTTGGCTCCCCTGCAGCCACCCATGTCCAGCGACCCTCCTCTCCCCCTGCAGCCACCCATGTCTAGCTACCCACCTCTTCCCCTGTGCCCACTGCAGCCACTCATGTCCAGCGAACCTCCTCTCTCCCCTGCCCTCCCTCCTGCCACCCATGTCCAGTGACCCTCCTCTGTCCCCTTCCCCCCCTCCAGCCACCCATGTCCAGCGACCCTCCTCTCCCCCTGCAGCCACCCATGTCTAGCTACCCTCCTCTCCCCCTGTGCCCACTGCAGCCACTCATGTCCAGCGAACCTCCTCTCTCCCCTGCCCTCCCTCCTGCCACCCATGTCCAGTGACCCTCCTCTGTCCCCTTCCCCCCCTCCAGCCACCCATGTCCAGCGACCCTCCTCTCTCCCCTGTCCCCCCTCCAGCCACCCATGTCCAGCGACCCTCCTCTGGACATGGATCAGCTGTGAGGCATGTTTTTTTTTTCCCTCTGGGTTCTGAAGTTGACATCATAATGGCTAAGGTGATGTCAGCCTGATCTATGGAGCCTAGCAGACCAACTCGGAATGAGCCACGGTCCCAGGCAGCAAGTCAGAACGTTGGAGGTGAGAATTATTATATAGGATTTTGTTGTATATTATTTTGATTTTTTTTAACTAGGATTTCATTTGCTTCTGCGTTTACCTCATTGATTATATTTATGCTTTCATTTGGTCATTTTACTATTGTTATGCTATTAATAGGGTGTAAGTTGTTTATTTTTTATTTATTGAGGATTTATGAACCGCCTTTATGCAGAGATTCACCCAAACTGGTGTACAGTTTATGTCAAGCTATACTTGCTGTACACTGCCTTGGGTGAATCTCTTCATAAATGTGGTTAATAAACTTTAAATAAATAAAATAATGCCTCTTTGGAAGAAAACAAATATCCTCATATTATAAATTTCCCCAAATATGGCAAGCTCTTCCCCACAGACCTTGTTAAAAGAAAAAAAAATACCTTTACAAAGTTTTGCAAATGCCCTTGGAGTTGCTTCCAAGCCTGCCCCCCCCCCCCCCCCCCCAACCGCTCAGTTAAGCGGGAAGTATATTTTAGTTTATATAGTTAATAAATAAAAAAATATAAAACAATCAACATAAAAACAATACTCATGGATTATTTTATATTGTAATTTTCATTATTTACAAATGCATTTGATTTTACTGAAGCACGAGGCCCCTTGTAATGTGAAGCTCTAAGCTGTAGCTTGTCTACCTTATACGTAAATCCAGCCCTGTTCCACTTATTAATCAGGTGTATTGTCTTCTTCGGAAAAGAGCTACATGTGATTCCTTGATGCTGTCTAAGGAGCCATAAACTGAATTTACAGAGAATTCCAGAGTCTAGAACATTCCTTTGCTTTTAATCTGGTAGATATCAATACCAAAGCAGGAGAATTTAAACCATGCCACTTTAAAACACATCTCTCTTCTGGTAGTGTATGGGTTTTTCCTCCTGAAGAATTATGTCCCTTCCTATGCTTTCAAAATTTGTATGTTTCCGGGGATGGCATACCTGGGCCAAAAGAAGCTCATTTTATAATGATGAAAATGTACTTAATTTTGTTTGCTTTTTTCTCAGAGCTTTTTCTGGCCACAAGGTTTCTCTGGAAACAACTATATATTTCATCATCTTGATCAAGTGACTCCTTTTCTCAGGGATAAACAGTTTAAAGTTAAATCTGGCTCTCTTTTGGATAGCCAGTCTTCCATGTACTTTGATTTCTAGCAGTGTTCTTTACTGCAAAGTCCAAGGGCCAGTGGTGGCCCCCATTGAACCTAAGTGTGGCACTCCCCTGACTCTCTTCCTATAATCCCAAACTTTCTCGGATCATGGCGCCCATAGGCTACACATTTCTTCTCAGATTCCCCCCCCCCAACAGTTTTGAGCCCTACCTTTGTTGGCGGGGATGTTCAAGCCCTGCCAGCTGAAGAGGTCCTCTGTTGAGGCCCAAGCTCCGTGCTGCTTGCTCAGCTAGCAAATCGGTGGCTTGCTTCAGCCACCAACACCTGCATTCCCATGAAAGCCCTTCTTCTCTTCTCCACTTCCATCCATCTGCTGCCCTCCCTCTCTTCCTACTTCCGTTCAGCCTCTGCCCCCACTACCCCTTCCACCCAGCTTGTGCCCTCTCTCTCTCTTTCCTTCCATCCAGCCTAAGCCCCCTCTCTGTTTCTCCCCCCAATCCAGCGTCTCCCTCCTCTCTGTTCCCGCTTGTCCCACACACACCCATCCCTGCTGCTTCTCTAAACCAGCAGCAGCAGCAGCACGCAGGACTCTTCATTCACACAGCTGCTGGCTGTGCCCTAGAACAGGAAATTATATCCGAGGGGGCAGAACCGTCAGCCGTGTGTATGGAGAGTCCTGCCCCATGGTGGCTGCAGTTTGTTTTGCCGCTGTGCTGCTCATCTAGAGAAGCAGCAGTAGTGGCTTGGGTGGTAGCAGGTGGGAGGTGGGGAAATATGCCGTGGCACCCTTGAGAGATCACTGTGGTGCCCCGGCGCACAGTTTGGGATCCGCTGATATATACAATCTTCCCCCACCCTTTTTGTTTCAGCTTGCTGCTGGCACTGTCTCCAGAGCAACCGTTCTATTTGCTTTGAAGCTATGCATCTCTCATTGAATTTGAGCCACACAGAATCCAAATGCCCACGTTATTCTCACAAGACTATGCAGATCACAAAGGGATTTGGATATTCTGTGGTTGAAGCTCATCTAGGCCCCAATGATCAGAAGCAAACGCGGGCGCTAGAGGCCATTAGCACTGTATTAGCACCCATGTTTGCTTCTGCCCCATGAACAGAGCTGGCCAGTGAGTGAACCAATGAGCTCACCGGCTCTGATTGCAAGTAGCATGCAAAACAGGGCAATACCTTTTCCTCCCTAATGCTCAGTGGGCAGTGTGTCAAGCATTGGTGCTGCTTCTGTGGCAAACTCTATGCCAGCTCGGAGACAGTGGTTTGTGGAGCACTGGGGAGGAATGGGGAACCCTGTCCAGCATGCATTTGCATGCTTACAGGTCTCTAAATTCGCAGACACAGGGGCTGGAGGTCCTCCCTAACTCCCCCTGGACAAGTTTCCCTGGTGGCCCAGTGGCCTTCTCCCTCCCCCCCTCAATACAAGGGCACAAGGGGGCTGGAAGTCCAGTGGACCTCTAGCTCTTCTAACCCCCTCGACACCAAAATAACTGACCTTGGTGGCCCAGTGGGTGACCTGACCCCCCCCCCCTGGTGGCTGCACCCCCCCCCCCCAACTCCCCGTACCTTTAGAAGGGAGGAGAGAGTAGGCCTCCCTTCTGGGGAGCCACCTTGAAAATGGCGGCACCCTGCCCTGTCCAGTGCATCCTGGAATTCACTGGGCGTGGCTTCAATACCACATAAGGAGAAAACTCCCACAGAAAGGCAGTATATCAAGTCTCATTTCCCTTTCCTTACGTTTTACTTGTTGCATTTTGATCTATAATGACATTTCTTTTGCCCTGTTTTCCCCTGTCTTCTTTATAAATTTAAACTATGAGCTAAACGTTACTATTTTGGTTTCAGTAAATGTTAGTTTTTTATATATCTGTGCTTAGTTGGGTTTCTTTATTCCTTAATTTGCACTTTCTATTTTGGAGGATCTCGTTTCCAATATGAAATTTATTTAAAAAAAAATAATAATAAAGCTTGGGACCCAGAGAGGAATCCTGGCTGCACCCTGCTCTTCAGACACTAAGGGGCAGTAGTGAGCTACAGTGCACCTCCCCCACATACAACTGCTTTGGTCTGGTCTCTAACCCCCCCCCTACTTCCCTCAGTCACACACATGACATCCTCAGCTGGGAACCAGCAGCTCTCATTTCCCAGCACCTCTTTGGCCAAGATCCTCACGAGATCGCCTAAGTTCCTATCGAACACGGCAAATAAAGTACCCTTGTTCTTCAGTTTTAAAATAAAACAAAAAGTATTTCTCATCAGTATTTTACCAGTTACATCATGTGGATGCACAGCCTTGTCTTGGCAGAAGGTAACATTGCGTGCCTGGTCACACACACACAAAAAACATCCCTCTTTACACAAGGCCACCAAAAATCACAGGATCATCAGACTTTGACCCTGGTGATATAATCTTACCTTTCTTGAGCCGGAACCTCCGTGCTCATAACTCAGCCGCTTTTCAAAACAATCTGTTTTATTTTTATTAATAGGGAGGGTTAGAGCAGCCATGCAAGCAACATTCCTCCCCGATGTCTCATTTGTCAGTGTTTTAGGGTCATTGTTGCATCTTTGATTGTTCTGCCTTTCAATCCTTTCTTTGCCCAGAATATTTTCTTAGATATGCATACTTTTCTTTCTTTCTTTTTTTGGAATGCAAACTATTTATCTTGCATTACAACCCCACTGTGTATATAACCAGCCATCTTTCAGAGCAGCTCTTTGAGCTGCCAAGTCTGGGGCTGGTGCTGAGGCAGCATTCACAGATCTCAGGGCAGGGCCCACTGAATCATTAGGCAAAGTATGCAGTCGCTTAGGGTAACAGATTCTAGGGGGGGGGGGGCTGCAATTAAGCTCTATAGGTCATGACAGCATCAGCACATACCTTATGCCTGAAGGGATGGTGCATAATTTTCAAAAATCATTTATTTTAATGATTAGTCATTTATTTGGACAAATAGCTTCTGAAAATTGCCTAAAAGCAGTGATTTCCAAATCTGGTCCTGGAGGCACCCCAGTCAGTCAAGATTTCAGGATACCCACAATGACTATTCATAAGAGAGATTTGCATGCACTACCACCACTGCATGCAAATCTCTCTCATGAATATTTATTGTGGGTATCCTAAAACCGGAGTGGCTGAGGTGCCTCCAGGACCAAGTTTGGAAATCACTAGGCCAAATCATAAATATAAAGGGGAGGGGGAGTAACCATGATGTTTGAGGTTATCAAAATCTCAGGTGACAGTGGAGGCTTGGGGCCTTAAGTAAGTTAAGTGAAGGGAATGCAGGACTGAAAATTCTTCTGGGGCAGGGGGTTCTCAACCCAGTCCTTGAGAGAAACATCCAGCCAGTCAAGGTTTCAGGCTATCCACAATGAATATGCAAGAGAGAAATCTGCATGGACTACCTCCACTGTATGCAAATCAGCTGTGGACAGCTTGAAAAAGGACTGGCTTCTATGCCCTGAGGACTGGGTTGAGAAGCAGTGTTCTAGGGGATCTAATACCCCTGCAACAGCCCTGTCAAAAGATGAGGTTTTTTTTCAGCCATCTCAATTCACAGGGCAATATGTACAGGGCAATTCTATTACTGGGTGCCCACATATACACAGCACATGGCATGCATGCATGAATTAATTATTACATTTGTACCCCGCGCTTTCCCAGTCAAAGCAGGTTCAATGCGGCTTACATAGTAATAGGGATTACAGGTTTTTGATAGTGAAACTTGATAGGGAAAATATAAGTTAAGTAAAGCAGAATAATAGAAGATATAGGTGGATAGAAATGTGCAAGTGTTGGGTAAATGGGCTCATAGGATTAGTTTGGCTCATTTGGGTAGGCTTGCTTGAACAGATGGGTTTTTAATGATTTCCGGAAGGGTAGCTAATTCCTGATTGATCGGATAGGTCTGGGGAGGGCATTCCAGAGTTGGCTGCCTAAGAAGAAGAAATTGGATCCATAGTAGGTTTTGGGCTTGAGTCCTTTGCAATTGGGGTAATGTAGACTGAGGTAACTTTTCGAGGTATAAATGTGCATAGCAGCAGGGATACCAGCACTTTTAAGGTTAAGTGTACACCAGGGGTGTGAAACCTCACCCTCACTCACAGGTTTTCAGCACTTCCCCAGTTGAAATCCCACTGCTGCTGCTCCTGATCTTCGGTATGTCATTTAGGAGTCCTTTTACTAAGCCCTGGTAAAAAGTAACATAGTAAATGACAGCAGATAAAGACCTGAATGGTCCATCCAGTCTGCCCAAACTGGCCTGTGGTAGAGTAGTGGGTGCGTGCCGAGCCAGTTTTTACCGCATCTACAAAAAACGTTTTTTTTTTTTGTTTTTTTTTTTAATGGGATGAGAAAAGGGCCTGCAGTAAAAATGAAACCAGATCATGCCCAAAACCAGCCTGAGTCCTTAACGCCACCCATTGATCTAGCGGTAAAGGCTCGCACGCCAAACGTGCGGTGACCGGTTGGTGCACACCAAGTGCCAATTACCGCTGGAAACAGCGTGCGTAGGAGGAAATAAATAATTCATCCAGGCATTATAGGTGCGTGCCAAATCTGAAATTACCACCAGGAGGGTGCGCTGGCCTGGCGGTAGTGTCATTTTGGTTTGCACTGTACAAGCCTAGAGCCTACCACGGCTTAGTAAAAGGCCTCCTTAACTTTCCATTGCCTCAGATTGTAAGTCCTCTGAGGACAGGAAATAACAAGTATAACTCTACTTGAGCTACCACTGAAAACTGTGGCCCAGATGATCAAAAGCCCTGCGCTGTTCCAAACAGCACCCTAAAAATAGCGCCGGGTCAGTGCAGGGCTTTTCTGCATCGATGATCAAAGATAATGCATGCAAATCTAAGCAGTGCTATTATCTTTGACCATCATGTTTAAAGTGTGGGATAATTGTGCCGAGCAGGCGCTCAGCACAATCCTCCCGCACTTGTTTGACAGGTCTGGGCTGTCAAAAACCCAAACCTGTCAAACAGCCTGCCCCGAGGCCCGAACAACGAGGCCCCCCCCCCCCAACCCCCAGAAAACGTTGTGGCCTCCGCCGGCCAAACCCTCTCCTACCCTCCCACCCAGTGATGGGGGGGGGGGGGGGGTAGGGGCTGGAGGATCGGTGGGTCTCCAGCCCCAGAACCCCCCAGAAATCGTTGCTCCATCGACCAGGGGGGGGGGGGGGGGGGGGGCTGGAGGTCCCACCCCAAATCCTGCCCCCAGCATTGTCCTTAAATTCCATGGTGGTCCGTGGTGTCGTGACACCCCCCTGGCCCCGTCCCGGCCCCCCTACCTTGTGTTGGAGGAGGGACGCAGCCTGCCTGCCTCCCTCCCTGCCTCCCTCCCTGCCTCCTCTTCCAGTCAGTTGACGCCCAAAATGGCGGCGCCCAGCACCGCCCACTGCATCCTGGGATCCACTGGGCGTGGCTACAGACCCCCCCCTCCCCCCCCGTTGATGGATTGACAATTTCTAGGGGTTTCGGGGGCTGGAGACCCACCGGACCTCCAGCCCCCCCGTTCGCGTTTGCCTTGGGGGGGAAGGGGGGCCTGCCAGCATGCAACTGCATGCTGGACAGGGCTCACCATTCCTCCCCAATGATCCGCAAAATCTAACGCCAGCTCTGAGCTGGCGTTGATTTTGCTGCAGCCAGCGACCCAATCTTTGGCGCGCTGGTCGCTGATCATTGGGGATGAATGCGTTAAGCGCCAATTAGCATGCATTTGCAAGCTAATTGCGCTAGAAGCCCTGTTTAGCATGCATTTGCATGCTACTTGCGCTGAGAGCCCTCGAGTGCGTTGTTTCAGGCGCTCGCAGGCTCTGATCATGGGTCGGCTGCAAACTGTGGCGCTAGTATGACGTTAACAGCCTCTAGTGCCAGAGTTTGCTTTTGATCATGAGGGCCTGTGTGAGCTAAATCCAAATAAGTATTCAGTCAGTGTTTTTCTTCCCATATACCAGCAGCCACAGCAAAGTGAAATATGGATGGATACTCAGTGCTGCTATCCAGACAGTGATCAGTACTAAACCTCATTTCTGACCACTAACACCATCCAGATAGCAGCAATGGTCAGATCACTATCCAGATAGCAAAACAGATAACATTAGGATGGCCCTTTTTCTGCCCCAACTTTATCTGGATGGTTAATATCGCCACCAAGCTGATAACTTCAAACTCTGCTCAACCTGAGCCCCCCAGGACCACTCTGCACTATCTGACTTATGCTTAGGCAGCCTGCCAGGAGATGCAGCAGCCATATCCACATAGTGCAACTGAAATCCACAGATAGACTCACATAAGCTATTTATCCAGATAACAGTGGCCATTATCTGCCTAATTAGCTTTTAATATTGACCCATTTCTTTGTAAACTATATTAGATACAAGAGATTATGCTTCCCCTCCCCCACCAACTACTACAACAAAAGACTTCTTTAGCAAACCAGTAGTAGTAAATGTTATAATGGCTTTATCTTCCTCAACGCCAAGGGAATTTGTATGGGACAGCTTTAAGATGGGTGTGGTAGCCTCCCTGGGGTTGGGAAGGAGAAAGGTAACTGCCTTAAGTAACTCTGCAAACATATGAACCTGAAAGCAAGGGGGTGCACTGAAATGGACCCTTGCCTGGACTAGAGAAGAGTATCTACCTCCCTCGCATTCAGTATCCTGGTTAATTGACACTTCTGGTTTTGGGACCGGCAGAGTTTAAACTCCTATTTGCCCAGCACAGGACCCCACCGTTTGGCCCAACATTCTGTTAGGATGGCAGTGCTCAAACCCTCTGCACTATGTATTCTAGCTCACAGAAGATCCAGTGCCACAGTAACATAACATGGATCCAGAAAAAGTCCCCTACAGCCTGTCTACCTTCTTGTTCTATTCACAAGGAGAAAACATCCCAGCTGCTAGTCACAGTATGGGAGCACCTGCCGTATTTCTTTTTAATCAGGGCAAGCTTACTCCCCTCCCCCTCAGTGTTCCACTATCTTAGACAGAACATCCAAAATCCTTACTAGCTCTTGTTCCTGTACCCAAATCCAGAACTTCCTAATAACAAATAACACCACCCTGTCCAAACATCCTGCTTCCCAGGTCCCCTGTGGGGCCTGTCAAACAGGTCCAGCTCCATAGAGACCTGTGCATCCACTAGGATAATACAGAAATTAAACCCTGCCAGACCAACAAAACCACAGGATTAAAATGTTAGTCCTAACAAGAACATATTATTTATTTATTTGTTACATTTGTATCCCACATTTTCCCACCTATTTGCAGGCTCAATGTGGCTTACATAGTACCGTAAAGGCATGCGCCAAGTCCGGTAAAGAACAAATACAAGGTGATATTGTGGTCGAGTAAGGTACCTGTGTTTCCGATACAGAGAGGGGGGGGGGGGGTCGAGGAGAGGGAAGGTTATATAGTGACCATTACGAGCTTTGATTTTGCTGTGTTGCAGAGTGTGGGTATTTATGTTGGGTTGGTGACATATGCCTTTTTGAACAGGTAGGTTTTTAGTGATTTTCTGAAGTTTAGATGGTCGTAGGTTGTTTTCACAACTTTTGGCAGTGCGTTCCATAGTTGTGTGCTTATATAGGAGAGGCTGGATGCATAGGTTGCTTTGTATTTAAGTCCTTTGCAGTTTGGGTAGTGGAGGTTTAGGTATGTTCGAGATGATCTGGTTGTGTTTCTGGGTGGGAGGTCTATAAGGCCTGTCATATATCCTGGGACTTCGCCGTAGATGATTTTGTGGACCAGGGTACAGATTTTGAAAGTAATACGTTCTTTGATTGGAAGCCAGTGCAGTTTTTCTCGGAGGGGTTTGGCACTGTCGAACCGCGATTTGCCAAATATCAGCCTGGCTGCTGTGTTTTGAGCGGTCTGGAGTTTCTTAGTGAGTTGTTTTTTGCATCCAGCATAGATTCCGTTGCAGTAGTCTGCGTGACTTAGTACCATTGATTGTATTAGTTTGCGAAATATTTCCCTCGGGAAGAAAGGTTTTACTTGTTTAAGTTTCCACATTGAGTGGAACATTCTCTTTGTTATGGAGTTCACTTGGCTCTCGAATGCGAGGTTGCGGTCGATTGTAACGCCGAGTATTTTCAGGCTGTCTGAGATAGGGAGGGTGTGTTGAGATGAGAGGATGAGAATGTGTTTTTTCAGTATTCAATTTCAATTGGAAAGAGTTGGTGGCCATTTTTGACATTCATTCTGGCACTCACGCCACTCATGGGTAAATCAGGCAAGTACAGCAGTATGAAAATCAGCAGGACTCTCCGTTCTCTTTCCTACATGGAGGCTGAGAAAAGAGGCAGCTTTGATATTATGTCATCTTCTTTCATCCCCTCTCTTGTAAACTGGTGGGGTGTATTTCGAGTCCTGGTACCTTTATGAATTATGCAAGGGAGAGGTTGCTCCTGGAAGAAGAGAAGGGCCATGGGAATGTGGTGATCAAAAATCTCTCTAATGGCTATAATCTATTCATTGATATTGCTGGGGAAGAGCGACATATCGGCCACAGTGCTACCAAGTAGCCAATAACTGGAAGGGCTCACACCAGTGACGTAGCCACAGGTAGGCCTGGGTGTTAGGGCTCAGTCCCACCCAACAGTAGCACACATTTAGCGATAACTAGTGGGGATCTCAAGCTCTGCCAGCTGAAGACTTCCCCCTGATGGTAACAAAAACGCTATTCAAGACTTCCCCCTGATGGTAACAAAAATGTTATTCTCCGTGATACCGGCACATTCTAAGTTTTCAGCGCATGCCTGCTGCAGACTGCCAAGGTGGAAAGAAGCGTTTTCCCACCAGCTGAGATATTTTTGGTGGTGGGGAGGGGGGAGAACACTTGGTGCCCACCCACTTCTTACCTAGGCCCACCCAAAATCTGTTTTCTGGCTTCGCCTCTTGCTCACGCCTTAATCCGGCTGGTGCCATAGTGTACAGCCTTGTCACAGAGGTGTGTGGCATGAGGAAAAAAAAAAAAAAATCACAAAATGCCAACATTTCAGTGCTGTGTGTGTTGCTTTTTTTTTTTTTTTTTTACATGAAGCCTACTTTTTTTTAACTGGCTTTACAGAAGTGTCATGTGACATGGACTTCATGCAAAAATTTAGGTAAATTCTATGTGAAGGAGATATACCATGTAAATTGTATACAAAGCAGCTCTTTTAATGTGCTGTTTTGTTGAAAGTGGTCCATGGAAAAGGCGTTTCACACTTGTTTTAGCAATAGCTGTGCCTTACTGAGAACAGTATAGTGTATTTTTCCCAAGTTCTAGGGCAGCAGTTTGCACAAGAGTAGTGGTGTTTAAAGGGCCCTTGAGACCCAGTTTCTGAGATCCTCTTCCCTTACAGCTCAATATTCAAGAGACAGCCCTTCCTAACCTCTCCTGAAGGGCTTTCTTGCAAAAAAAAACAAAACAGGTGCAGTGGGTTGTCCCTCTCCCCTCAACCAGGAGCCAGAAACAATTCCTACTCACACTCCCCCATCCAAAGTGGAGGTGCCAGAATGTACCATTAGTGCTTAGCCTTCCAACTACAACCAGAAAATCATTTGTAGCCTAGAGTGAAGTTTCACAAAAATGGTCACCAACTAGTGAAAAAGTTCCATGGGTTAGTGGATTGGTCACCTAATCAGAGGGACTGATGTTTCAAACTGTTGGGGAAGGTTGGGTTGTTATAGGGGGATGTATTAAAAAAAGCTCAGCATTTTCCACAAAGCTTTTGCCAGCAGCAAAAGCTATAGAGGAGGATTCCAGTAATCAGTGCCATACGAGAGGGTCGGCCACACAGGACACAAATATTGCTGCCAACCTACTATCTCCTCTCATTGGTAGTGGTGAAGTGGGCAGGGTAGTGGATGCTAGTGGGCAAGTCACACGGAGCATATTTATAGCTTGGTATAAATACATGTGCCATGAAACAAGAAGATCTCTGCAGAGTCTGCATGTCTGTGGAGTGTCTCTGCTCTCCAGTTACTTCTGAAACTGACCAGTAGAGAATAGCCCTGTCCCCATCTCATCCCCCTGGGCTCTGTCTTCATCTGCAGAAGCCTCAAACAATTTTGATTTTACATTTAAATCTTTTTATTATACTATAAAAAGGAACAATATGCTGTGCAACTATTGTGTATAAATTACAAACAGAAAACAACAGCGAGCAGCTATAATAACCCTCCTCACCACCACCATCTACCTTTTCCAACCCCAACAATAGCTGATTTCTACTACCCCAAGTAATCCTAATCCACCTTGTTAAAATGTTCAGGGGTACAAAATACAACCTGTTCTGTATGCCCTAGAGGGGAGAAATATACCCTATGAAGCACTGTTATGATTTTTTAAAATCTGTGTATGAATAAGAAGTCATCAACTTTCTCAGGATTCAGTCTAGCTCTCCTCCTTCCTGCAATAGAAGATGTCTTTTTAGAAGATGTGCTGGTAGCAGGATGTACAGGATCCCCCATGCACATTTTGCTAGTTGTGGCCAGCATGTTTGCTTGTTTTTCAAAAAATTCTAAATATCGTTGTCTGCATCACTCAAACATAAATAAATAAATAAGAGTCCAGTTAATTAACAGGCTTCAAAGTAGAAAATGATACAGGGACAAATTTTGTCCCTAGTCCTCATGGGCTCTGTCTCCATCCCCACAAGTTCTGTCCCTATCCCCATGTCATTCTCTACTGACCAGGCAGATTTTTCACAGCTGATGTCTGAAGAAAGAGTTGAGGGGGTGGGGGTGGGGAAGAGATTCTACAAATCATAATGTACAGGCACACAGATTCAGCAGCTGAACCAGGCATTAGAGACCAACCATTCCTTTTAATGGCCCACCTTTTCACAGTCAACATTGCTCATAGGACTAGTGATTAGATTCTTAAGGTGGGGGAGGGGGAAGCAGCAATTCTGCTTTTTCTTTCCCCAGCACAGATCTTAGTCTGCCCAGAGACTGGAGCTCATAACCCTAAATCAGAGCTAGTCAGGTATCCTCCTCAATATAAGAAAATAAGACCCGACACACACTGGAAACATAGATAAGTCAATTTATTAGATGTTGCAAATACAAGAGAAATTTCACACAAACAGAAAAAGGAAAAAAAAAATGGGATTCATGGTCCCCAATTCTGTACACGTAAACAAGTTATAAAACCCACTGTATGAACGAACACACAGACTGGCAAACGCACAAGTGATTAAAGGGTACATAAGCAGCTCACAGCAGAAAGGGAGAAGGAGTCTGCAGAACTGCCTTCTCCTCTCTTCTGAGCATGCACCTTGCAATCTGGCAACAACGTCACAGACAGCTCCGAGCATGCACAGGATAAAAAGTGGGAGGGAAAGCAGAGAAACCTCTTAGACGTTTCCAGAAAATAGTTTTGCACTGCTTCCGTTTTCAAGACCCCCATGCTGAAAGAAAAAACAGAACTATAGTTGAGCTATTTTGAACAAAGGGGGATGTCGGTGGAGTGAGGCTGCTTTTTATCACCTCTGTCCTTCAAATTTAATCCCGACTCAGCCATACCAGTTATAGTTTCTCTTTCAGCTGACCAACAAAACGAGGCCAAACTTACTGTAATCAGCTATAAAAAAATGTATCCAAGTGGCTGCTCAGTTGAAAAAAAAAAAAAAACACCTGAAAATAAATTTCAGCCACATTTCTCCTCAGCATGCTCAGAGCTAACACAGATACAACATGTATCTTATACATAAGCTACAGATAAATACATACAAAAACATTAAGTGCAAAGTGTTTTAAGAACACACGTATCTACACACACGACACACAAAATACATTAAAACTGTGACCATTGCATTAAAAGGCGATCAGCTGTGCTACTTCATTAGTTTCCTGCACATCGTAAAGGTCGTCATACATATAAAAGATTAAAAAAAAACCAAACGGAAATATTACACGTATTCACAAATAAAACTTAAATGTTTCATGTGCTACTGATCCAGGTCTTGAGACTATAAAATGAGAATGGGAAATATAAAAATGGCAGACAAAGATATTACTTCTCCCCCCCCTCTCCCACTCAAACATGCATGGGTATTAGACACATAATTTTATCCATGCAGAAGATACATCCACATAGGAAGAGATTTCTGGGGTAGGAGCTGGGCTATTTCCCCTGTGAATATGAAATCGCCCTTCCCAACCTCTAAATTTGGCTCCTTCTTCTGGTACATTGTAAACATAGCCCTTCAAGTGTAGCTGGGGCCTTCCTTCAACCTAAGCAGTACCATGTGATGGCGCAGTACATTAAAAACATGCCGCATTTATGGACTTACAAATGATGGTATTAAAAGTTCTAGGATGTAGAAAGTGTCCTAAGGAGGTGTGGAAAGAAAAAACATTTTTATTACAGGTTATCAGTGATCACACACTGTAAACACGGCTTTGGCAATTGTGAGCAATACACTTACTGCTATCTTGTTTTATCTCTGTGATGCTCTCGACTCGGCAATAATAAGAAATTTTGTGTTATTTATTACTGCTAACTCATTGTACAGTCCTAAGTGAGCAGCTGCCACTCACATCAGGACAGTTGTTACTTAGGGTGGTATTCAAGCATCCCTATACTTCTCTGATGTAATTTTTCCAAAACTTCTATCACCCAATAATTGAACTATTAGAACAGATTGGAAAATTCAAAAGTAAGTGAGGGAAAGATGGAGAATAGTAACACCTCCACCTTCTGCTACCAACTCACGCCAGAGTGACGCTTCAAAGAAGGCCAAAATAAATGGAGGCCCTCTCTTTGAAAGATAAATGGAGATTTCCCTTCTCTCCCCTTGAAAAGGGGAACAGGGGTAGGTATGACACTTCACTTCAGCCCCATCCCCAAGTTCCCCTGATACGATTTGGCCTTTTTTTCTCCAACGTGTTCACTAGAAAATGTTCATGAAGTTCTACATGGTATGGTCCATAAAAAATAATTTTTCATTTCTGCCATCTCCCAATCCAATTGCCAAAATGAATCAGTACCATCTTCCCTTTCTAACTCCAGTCATCTGCTTTAAACACCAAAAAAGAGAAGAGCCCTGAGCTAAACCTAAGGATGACAAAAGCTTTGTAGACAGAAAAGACCATTGCTAAGGTCTACAAGATAGGACAAGATGGCTTCCTTGTTCCATGCTAATTAGTCTAACAGAACACAGCTCTCTATGGAAACACTATCTTCTCCCAACCCTGACCCTTACTGTAGGGGACAGAGTTCCTCAGGGCCCACCAGCAACACCAATGGAACAAGGACCTTCTGGGTTATTGTAAAGGTCACAGAAACATGGTGGCCCTGCTCCTTCCCCAACTTTCATCCTGATTCCTTTCACACACACACACACATATGAATAAGAATGAGAGTGCACATGTCTAGAAGGTGACCTGGACAGCAACGGAGGTGGTGGGCCTCCAGGGGAAAACCAGGGAACAGCAATGGAGAACACAAGGGAGATGCTATCTCCTTCTCCTGGTGGCAGCAGTTCAGTCCCAGCCGTTGTCCTTGATCATATGATTGAGCTCTATGATATATTTTCCTTCCTTGTACTTCTGGCTACTCTCATATGCCTGCTCCTGCCGGGAAAATGAGCGGAGACTATTGTCAGTAAAGCCACAGGGAGGAAATACCATTGGTCTAGGGAGGATATCCTGATTATGGGCCAAGAGGACATTATGAGTTACAATTCTCTAGAGGTGGAAGGGGGGTGGGGTTTGAGAGTGGGCCATAGGCCTGAGTCACAGGACACTCTCTCTGTATTTAGGCGAGGAAGAAACTCTGAGAATTGGACAGCAGCTGCAGTAACAGATGAGGGTAGGGTTCTGTGGATCTAACACCAATTTAATATCACAGAAACTCAGGGGTTCACCTTGAGCAAAGTTTATAAAAGCAGGCAATGACATCAAAAATCCAAATCAGGAATCCAGATGGCCAGAAAAACTTACATATTTCCACCCCAGCGTGGTCTTGCAGTTTTCACAGTATATATCAGCCACAGCATGCAGACCTGTGAGTAGCACTCTCTCCTCTGCAGGACCACATCCTACATTAACCCTATGGGGACCAAACAAACATTTTGGTGAAATTGTGGCAAGTGAAGGAGAAGGGTAAGAAGACCCTGCCAATGAGAGTATAGCTATGACAAGTAGGGGTAGAGGACATAAAGGTGTTTGGGAATCGGAGAGCCCGTTTACGTGAAGGGCCTCCACAAGATGGCCAACAATAGGAGGTGCATGCAAGCAAGCAGCAGAAAGCCTATCGATAAGAGAAGGGCCATGAGTGGTGGGAGGAGACAGGAAGAAGTGTGGGTGGGGCAGCCTGCTGAGAGGATATAGGCTCCCAAGAGGTGGGGAGGAGGGGCCTAGGAAAATAGTAGAGTGGAAGGCTCCAAGGGACTGGGGCCAGAGAGAGGAGAGGGTGATGTGGAAAAATGACAGCCTGCATATGCGAGAGACACCTGACAGGTTGGAAGAAGAAAAAGAGAAGGCAGCATGGGGCAAGAACTCTTGAGGTGAGAGGAGAAGCACAGGGCCGCCGAGAGACTAGGCTGGTGGGCCGGGCCCGTGGTAAGGCCGCCCCACCCTTGCCCCCCCCCCCCCGTCGCTCCCCCCACCGCTGCAGTCCGTGGTCTCACCTGCCTGCCTCCACGGCTCCAGGCCCCCTGCATTCAAGGCAGCAGTCGCAGATCGCCTCTCTTCTGGCCTTCCCTCCCTGTGTCCCGCTCTCGCGGAAACCGGAAGTTACATCAGACGAGGGCGGAGACACAGGGAGGGAAGGCCAGAAGAGAGGCGATTTGCGACTGCTGCCTTGAATGTAGAGGGCCCGGAGCCGAGGAGGCAGGCAGGTGAGACTGGGAACTGCAGCGCCGGCAGCCTGACCCCGACCCCGGCGCCGGGCCCTGGGGAATTTTGTCCCCCCCTGCCCCCTCCCTCGGTGGCCCTGGAGAAGGAAGATATGCTGGGGAAAAAAAAGCAAGCACAGTGTTTCCCCTGCTCCCCCCTCACACACACACACTAATGGGAAAGATGTGAGGAGAAGTGTGGTGGAGCAAGTTCCAAGATGGGTTAGATAATTGCATGCAGCAAAACCACCCTGGACAGCAAGCTTCAGACAACAGCAAGAAGTAAGGTAGTGAGAGCCTCAATCCTAGTCTCTTAATATTTAGGTTAGCTTGCCCATATTAGTGGGGCTCCTTAATTCCAGGATTAAATTTTAAATTAGAAATCAACTGGATGAAGTATGCAGATCATCTGGTCATTTTGGTCCACTTGAATGCACTGTTTTGTGCACTAAAATGAATGGCACTGTAGTAAATGTTTGGCACACATAAAATCACTATAAAGGAAGAAGTGACAACTCTAGCATGCTGATGACATATAGAACTACTTCCAAAATTAACACCTTTTTAAACTTGCATTTAGCCCTGAAAACTCAATTGGAAGTTTAAAAAAAAAGCCCCAAAAGCAACCAGCAAAAACAAACAAACGAGATCCCCAAACTAGATTTCCAATCTGGGGAGCCACAGATAAAGGACCCACTGATCCAAGGCCCCTGGGTTCTGATTAAACGATTCCTGACCTTTCCCATTATCACATATTATGGCCAGAGTCTGGGCCCCTCAATTTGCTTCCCACTTTCTCATCTACTGCTTACTGCTGAACACAACCTTCTAGCCCATCCACCTACCTACTCTAGGGGACCTGGTATTTATGTATTTCTTTGGATTTAGCTCGTACCTGGAGCTACTCCTGAAAAAGGTGCAATGGGCATTTCCTTATTCCCAGAGGGTGTACAATATAGATTGAGGCAACGGAGGGTTAAGTGACTTGCCTAAAAATGCAAGGAACAGTAGCAGGATTTGAAGTGGGTCCCCTGGTTGTCAGCCCACTTTCTAACCACTGGGCTACTGATAGTGTGGCTGCGGGCTAGTGAGTGGATGAACAACAGAACATGATGGAGTGTTATTGTTGGAGTGGAGGAGTGGCCTAGTGGTTAGAGCACTGGTCTTGCAATCCAGAGGTGGCTGGGTTCAAATCCCGCTGCTGCTCCTTGTGATCTTGGGCAAGTCACTTAACCTTCCATTGCCTGAGCCCTCCTGGGACAGAGAAATATCCAGTGTACCTGAATGTAACTCACCTTGAGCTACTACTGAAAAAGGTGTGAGTAAAAAAAAAAAAAAAATCTAAATAGTTATTGTGGAGGATGTGTTGGGCTCTCTGATCCTGTGACTGCCTCCATGAGGTTTCAGTAGAAGTAAAGTTAAGTGTTGGGAATTTCGTTACTTTAGTAGACCCCCTGTTATCACCTTCCCTGGAATATCTGCACAAAAACAACCTGAAAGAGCTACTGCAGATACTACAGGAGTTCCAGAAAGCTAAAACAAATCTGCAGTATCTGTTCAAAATTCTACCCAAATAACCAAGAAACTGAGTGCAGAACTTGGCTTGGCAAGTTTCACCTGGGGGAATTCTGCACACACAAAAACAATTTTAATTCTGAAAATTCTGTACACAGTATTTCAACACCTTCTATTTGTCATTTTTTTTTTTAAATGCAGAATTCCCTCCATCATTAAGGCCTGTCTCCTTCATGCCCCAGGCCTGTTACTCCTCTCACCCCCCCTCCCCAGCTCTCTCCTTGCTTGACCCTTCTAAGCAATATCACCCTCCAAGTTCAATGCTCCCCACCCCCTACAAGTTCAGGCTCCAGCTCTTGCTCTCTGCCCCCAGCTCTCCCCACCCCCATCCAAGCAAGTTCAGGCACTCTAGAGTGGACAGATGCTGGCTTTCTCTCTCTACCACTTAGTTTCTTCTCCCCCTCCACAGGAGGATCTTATGTACACTCTCTTTCCTTTATCTCTCCTTAAACCACCATGGGCCAGGAGGGTTGAGGGTAGGGCGGAAGGGGAGAACCATGTGAGATACTGCAGCCACCACATCTGCCTCCTGTTCCTTTTGCATATTTCTGCACTTATTGCCCTGGGTGAATTCAAGGCTGTGCATCCAGGAGCTTTATGAAGAAGGTACACAAGCTCCAAGCTCCAAGGTCCTTGTATGCAGTAAAACATATACCATGGACAGTTTCAATTCCACAGTAAAACAGCTACTAAAAAAAATTCTTGATAGCATGTAACTAGTTTACCAAAGCCAGGCTTCCTTCAATCGGATCAGTGTCGCTAATCCAGTTAAAAAGTATTGCCTACCATCTGCTTGTTGGCCTTTATTTTCCTGTAATTCTTTCCTGTTATCACTTAATACAGGAAAAAAAAAATCAAGCTGAAAGGTAGAACCACTGCTGGATAAAGATGGGTGGTTTCCTCTTGACAGTACAGCTGGGCCAGCTTCTCTAGTGCACTCAGAATGACCCACATAACTAAACTCAAAGTCTGTTCCTCTTTCCCCAACTCACAGCTTGTTTGCTCCCCACAAATGATTTCCTCCCCCCAGTCCATCTTCTCCCTTTCCCATACATGCTCCATCCACCTCTCACTCCAGTCTGTTAATCTTCTTCTCACTTTCTCTGGAGGCTTCTCATGCCTGGCTCAAAACACACTGAGAGCTGAGGTACAGATGCTCAAAACTCAGCTCCCTAATGCTCCGTGGTAATGACATGCAAATTTAGGCACGATGTCACCACTGAGCATAAGAGCTGTCTTGAGCTCTGTGCTACAATTTTGTCTAGGCTTTTCTCCTGGATCTGTTAAACCTAAAGCCCTGGTGGTTTGGTGGACCTCCACACCCCCCCCCACCCCGCCAAAAACAAAGGCCTGAAAGTCCAGTAGACCCCCAGACACCCTCACTCCCCCGCATCCACCAAAAATACCCTGGTGGTCCAGTGGGACCCTCTATGCTTCTGAACATCGCTCTTTCGAGCAGGGACTGTCCTTCCCCATGTTAAACTTGTACAGCACTGCGTAACCCTGGCAGTGCTATAGAAATGCTAAGTAGTAGAACATTGGCCGAGTGGTTTAAGTAGAAAACTAAACAGTTGTTTGAGAAGCAGTGTTAGCAGTAAGCCTCTGGAGAGAGCAGAAATAGGGCTGGTGCTAGACAAAGCAAGGCCCAAAGTAAAAACTTAGGAAAGGGCTCTAAAACCTATCTGTGGGCACTCTCTTGACTTCAGACAGGCTTGAGGCCTCTGTGACATGGGAGCCCAAGGAATTCGCACATATGGTAACCCTACACCCCCCCCCCCCCCCCAATTTGTAGATCAATACTGCAATTAAATCTTTCTAAACTTATACCGGACAGACTGTGGAAAAAAAAACCTCACTTTTTGGGATGTTTGCTCTTGGAATCTCTGTGCCAATAAAGTTTCTGGAGTCAAGAGGCAGAAAGCCAGGGCCAGGCAGACTTGGTGAAAGACAGATAGGAAGGGCAATTTGGCAGTCAGAGCTGCTGTCCTCTCCCAGTCCAACACTTTCAGTTCCTCCCTCAGCACTCCTAATACATCTGGCTGAAAGATTCACACATTGCAAAACCACAAAGTCCAGGCCCCAGGCCTGCCAATGACACCCAGAAATGCAGTTGTGCTGAAAGCTGCTGTAGGGGTAGGAAGAGGAAGACAGAGAGAGAGAGAGATAATGAAAGAACATGCTCTGCTATGTAAATTATTCTGTATAACACAAGTTTACTGAAGAAAGGTGAATTAAAGATCCTAGAACAAGAAAGTGTACTCACACTGAGTTGAAGAGGTATGCCCTTCCCTGGCTTCCTTGGAAAGACTGAAATTTCCAAAAAGTAAAAATAAAGTCACTTACAAGCTTTTCTGTGATTTACTCAGCATGCTAAATAAAACCACAACATTTGGCTGAGAGTAAAAACCTGTTGCGTTTTCTTAAAATAAATAAATAAATAAAAAGGGGAGGGGGTGGTTTAATGTCTTGTCACATAACTTCACTAGGGATGTTAAGGATCACTGTCATAGCATGAGAATCACACCTCCGGCTAACCCCCCCCCCCCTGCAAAAAAGTGGGATATAAACCTACAGAAACCAACCAGGTCAATCCAACGGGTTGGCGGTAGCCTGGCACCATCTACATTACTAGTGGACAACATGCAAATAATATGCTCTCTTGCTACAAAACAGATGGTAATTGGACAATTTTAACTCATGCAGTTATATTTAATGCTAGCAGTTTATTTCAGCAAACAAATGCCTTCAGTAAACTGCCAATTACAAATTATTTACTTGACTCCATGCTGCTTTAATGATTGCAGTGGTAGTTTGAATTGTCCTCTACTCCATGCAAAACGTTCACATAACTGCTTAGTTAAAAGATCTAATTGTTTTATCAATAAAGTTTATTTTGTTTTAAAGTGATTTCACTGATGAGAAATGCTGATTTCTTTGCAGATTCCTTTTCCACTGATATTTCCACTTCCCAAGGAAACTCCTTAAGAGCTTGCAGCCAAATTCCCAGCCGTTTCCAATCAAAGCATTTTAGAAAGAGGTATTTAAAAGAATGAATGTCTATTAAAGCTACGTGAACAGTAGCCAGGGTTGAAGCTTTGATGACTGGCACCACTGCTCATAAGTCACCACTCCTTTGCATGTCCATTGTTAGAGGCTCATTTTCAAAGCATTTAGACTTACAAAGTTCCATAGGTTACTATCCTGCTTATTTTCGAAGGAGAAGGGCGGCCATCTTCCGAAACAAATCGGGAGATGGCCGGCCTTCTCCTAAGGCCAGCCAAATCGGTATAATCGAAAGCCGATTTTGGCCGGCTTCAACTGCTTTCAGTCACAGGGCTGGCCATTGTTCAAGGGGGCGTGTTAGCAGTGTACCGAAGGCGGGACGGGGGCGTGGTTAAGAGATGGCCGCCCTCGGCCGATAATGAAAAAAAGGCCGGCCCTGATGAGCATTTGGCCGGCTTTACTTGGTCCCTTTTGTTCACGACCAAGCCTTGAAAAGGTGCCCGAACTGACCACATGACCACCGGAGGGAATCGGGGATCATCTCCCCTTACTCCCCCCAGTGGTCACCAACCCCCTCCCACCCAAAAAAAAAAAAATTCACACACATTTTTTTGCAAGCCTCATATGTTATACCCAGCTCCATCACAGCACTATGCAGGTCCCTGGAGCAGTTTTTAGTGGGTACTGCAGTGCACTTCAGGCAGGTGGACCCATCCCCACCCCCCCTACCTGTTACACTTGTGGTGGTAAATGGAAGCCCTCCAAAACCCACCAGAAACCCACTGTACCCACATGTAGGTGCCCCCCTTCACCCATAAGGGCTATGGCAGTGGTGTACAGTTGTGGGGAGTGGGTTTTGGGGGGCTCAGCACACAAGGGAAGGGAGCTATGGACTTGGAAGCAATTTTTGAAGTCCACTGCAGTGCCCCCTAGGGTGCCCGGTTGGTATCCTGGCATGTGAGGGGGACCAGTGCACTACAAATGCTGGCTCCTCCCATGACCAAATGCCTTGGATTTGGCTGGGTTTGAGATGGCCACCATTAGTTTCCATTATCGCTGAAAACCAATGTCGGCCATCTCTAAAGCCGGTCTAAATGTTGAGATCTGGCCGGCTCCGACCGTATTATCGAAACAAAAGATGGACGGCCATCCTGTTTCGATAATACGGTCGGGACGCCACTTTACGGGGCCGGCCTTGAAGATGGTCGCCCATATAGATGGCTGGCCCCGTTCAATTATGCTCCTCCACATAACCCTGTAAGTCTAAGGCCCAAATGCACTAAACCTTAACAACCCTTTAACAAAGAAATTCCTAACTGTTGCATGCATTAAAGGCCTTTTTCCGACGAAGCAAGCAGCTAACGAAAACGGAATACAAACGAGTAACTACCATTGTAATGTGGAATATTCGGGATGCACTAACAATACCGACGATTACACCGAATCATTTACCGTGACATATTAAATGTATGGTCAGAGCAGTCGTAAAGGCCTGAGCTGTCATCTCCCCGCTTCCCCCTGCACCTTAAAATTCCAAGCTGGCATGTTGAAAAAACAAAATAAACAAACACAAACATGTGGCTCCCCGCTTCCCTCTGCATACAATACAAATGAAACGAAAACAAAATCAAAAAAGGACCGGGAGGGGGCAAGGGTGCTCGTCAGGAGCGTCCTGTATGGACGGTCTTGCCCCCGCCCCCCCTGAGGTCGCCGCTGCTCCCCGCTTCTGCATGTATTAAATAAAAAATAAAAACAAAAAACAAAAAAGTTTAGCAGCCCCGGTCCCCCTCCCTTCCTCTCTCTCTGTTTTTCTTCCTTCCCCCACAGCTCCGCCTCCCGCCATCCTCCGCCCCCATGCCCCGCTCCCCTGAGCTCGTCGTCGTCGCCGCCGCCCCCCCCCTCCGCTTTACTGGCCCGCGCAGCGCCTCTCACCTCTGTGTGAAGAAGCTGCACGGGCAAGAACAGCTGATCGGTGATCAGTGCTGCCTTCTCCGACGTCCCTCTGCTCTTCCTGGGCCCGCCCTCCTCTGACATGGGTAACTTACTTCAGAGGAGGGCAGGCCCAGGAAGAACAGAGGGACGTCAGAGAGGCAGCACTAATCACCGATCAGCTGTTCTTGCCCGTGCAGCGCCTTCACACAGAGGTGAGAGGCACTGCGCGGGCCAGTAAAGCGGAAGGGGGGGGGGGGGGTCCGGTAGAGGGGGGAGCGGCGGCGATGAGCTCAGGGGGGAGGGGCTGTGGGAGGAGGAAAAACAGAGAGAGGAAGGGAGGGGGACCGGGGCTGCTAACTTTGGTTTTTTGTTTTTATTTAATACATGCGGAAGCGGGGAGCAGCGGCCCTGGGGGGGGTGGGGGGGCAAAGCCGTCCATACAGGACACTCCTGACTAGTGCCTTTGCCCCTTTTATTTTCAACATGTTTTTTTTTTTGTTTGGGGTTTTGACGTTTGTGGTATGCGTAGAGCAGCCAGCATAACGCTTGGCTGCTCTGCACATGCTTTACAGGCAGATTAACAACGGGGATTACACTTCTGTAATGCATTTGACTTTCAAATATCGAACCGAACATGTGGGACTTCTGTTTTTAGTGCATTCTTCGTTTTTTCAACTTCAGTAAGGACTTTTAGGTTTTTGATTTTTTAACGTATGGTTGATGCATCTGGGCCTCAGTGCTTTGAAAATACACCTTAGTGAACTGGGATCAAAGTGCCTGGTCTGAGATATAAGCTTCCTGGTCTTATAACTGAGAACTGGTATAATAAAGGGAGTTAACGCCCTATCACACAGTCCCACTGGGGCTATGACAATATAAAGGCAGCTAAAGTATAAGGATTAAACCTCCTAAAAAGCATACTTTTATACTGGCTGACTCTAAAAGTATCTCTAGAACTATGCTCACAGTACTCCTTATATACAAAAGCCTGAAAGATACTCATACATTGACTACTCACAGAAGTACTATTAATGTGCTCAGTCCTTACCAATTCCAACCATTATATCCCCAAAGGAATATGTGGCAGTGACACAGATCGAACCATCATAGTACGGTCATAAAACTTCTTGATAGCCAAACAGTAAATAACCAAACTTACCAGTCAAACCAAAAGTATAATTGAAACCGCTCTTGCAGCCACAAATCTCGCATGGGTCCAAATCAGGGTTCCACCCCCCCCATCATCCGCGCGGAGCACTTTAAAAAGGCATACAGACTCCGCCATTCATCATTTTTTAAATCACACGTCAGAAGATCACACATCTTGCCTGGGCAAACCAGGCTCGACTCTTCAGACCAAAACATCCTCGATCCACTCTCAAGCACTACTCCTAAGATCCCAGATTCCAAGTGAAGCAATTACATACAATCTTATAACCACTCCACCTTCCTGTTCAATCTTCGGGGTTGAACAGTGTCCCAGGAAAAAATGAGATGTTGTTCCTTTTGGATAAGTACATCACCCAAGGAACCCCCTCTCATTAATGTGAACTGTAGAAGGACAGTATATCGCACATCTGAAATATCATGATGGCATTCCTGCCAGTGTGCAGATAACAGTGCTTCCACCTTACCAGTACGAATGTTACTGATGTGTTCGCCTATATGTGTCTTAATTTTGCGAGTAGTATGTCCAAAGTAAAACTTCTTACAGGGACACAAGATGCAATAAACCACTCCCTTAGAATCACAGTTGGTCCTGTTGTGCATGTAAAACACCTTATCTCTGTGTGGGAGTTTGATTTGATTCCCTTCTGAGACATACTGGCAATACATGCATCCCTTACATTTATAATGTCCAGGAAAAGCATCATAACTTTTTTGAGGACTTGAAAGACGGTCACCTAGATTCCACCCTCTTCTGTATGCAAAACAGGGCGGTTCAGAGAATGGTGCATGGATCCTCAAGATGTGCCAGTATTTATGAATCAGAAGTCGAACGTTATTAGACATCCGGGAAAAAGGAAGTACACATACTAAAGATTTTCCCACTTCCTGCGTTCTTGGTACAGAAACCATTGACGGTCTTTGATTGCAGCCCTCTTGTATGCTTTGCGTACAACTCTATCTGGATATCCCCGTTGACAAAATCTGCGATACATATACCCAGCCTGTGTTTTAAAGTCCTCTTTATAAGAGCAAAGGCGCATCAGGCATAAGAACTGGCCGGCTGGAATATTTTCACGAACATGTCTGGGATGAAAGTTGGAGTAGTGCAATACTATACTGGAGTCCCTATCTTTTCTATAGATAGATGTAGACAGTTTCCCTTCATCAAGCTAAAAAGTTGATGCACTTAGCATCCCATTTTTTTTTTGTTATATTTGTACCCTGCACTTTCCCACTCATGGCAGGCTCAATGCGGCTTACATGGGGCAATGGAGGGTTAAGTGACTTGCCCAGAGTCACAAGGAGCTGCCTGTGCCTGAAGTGGGAATTGAACTCAGCTCCTCAGTTCCCCAGGACCAAAGTCCACCACCCTAACCACTAGGCCACTCCTCCCTGTAAAACTCATGTAAGCATTAACACCATTCATATATGACACAAAACCCTGCAGATCATCTACTGATCCATTCCACATGATCAGGATATCATCTATGTAGCGCTTCCACAGTATGACCTTCTTCATAAATGGGGCAAAGTACACAAACCGTTTTTCACAGTTGGTCATGTATAAGCATGCCACAGATGGAGCGACCGTGGCCCCCATGGCCACCCCTTTAATTTGATATTGATCTTCGAACGAAACATAGTTATTCTTCATCACCAGCTCCCTCATACACTTCAACAATTGAAGTTTCTCCCCTGAGATACTCATCAGAGAAAAATGTTCTTCTATGATAGATAACGCATCATCCTGGGGAATGGTGGTATATAAGGCTTGGATATAACAAAAGAGAGGGAACAAAGTACAAACTAAAGTCCAAACAAAAAAAAACAGCACCACGGGCCTTTAAAAATGGAACACAGTTCTTTAATGAATGAGCCTTGACAAAAAGACCCGACACGGGCCGTGTTTCGGTGACTAGCACCTGCGTCAGGGGTCACAGTGATGACATGGAAAACTTGGGGAATAACTCGAATATATTCCTCTACAATATATTATTCCTTACCTCACGTCTCATGTAGTAAAAGCTACAAAGCACCAAGGCACTTTCACTTTCTGTATCAAAATGGACATCTGTGTCTCAAAACTGTCAAACAGATGAAGGTACAAATGAAACACCTAACTTCAGTACTGACACCTGTTTAGTTGTCAACTGCTTGGAGGAAATATTGTATACTCCTATTGTCGCCCCCTCGCTTGACGCTTGGGGTGAGTAGACCTTGTCTCCTCCTGCTGGTTTAGCTGCGCAGGAATCGAGGGAAGGCATAAAAAAGAATCCGACAATGTTGGATTCGATTGGCCCTGGGGCTCTGGGGGATTAGTAGGAAGGGAAGTTGCTCCCTCCTCTCCTGATGATTCACTAGAGGATGTTAAACTCCACTTTCTTGCCACCTCGACCCCTGGTCTTTCTAAATCTCCTGGATTTGTCCATCCATGGATAGACAAATCCTTTTGTGTAGTCTAGTTCGTCTCGTTTGAATTTACTAACTTTCTGAGTACATTGTTCTCTCCTATATTGATCCATAAGTTTTATGTGTTCAACCATTGTTCTAGCAAACACATCCTGATCTTCAGATTGTTTTAGCAAATTTAATTTGGTTTCTAGTTCGCTTTTTTGATCAGTAATGATGGTTTGTAACGCATCAATAGTGATCAACATGAGGTCAAGTGAACATTGAGATATAACCCTATTCCATTTCAATACATACTCTTGATTCCCCAAAAATCGGGGTTTCTTGTATATTCTTAATCCTCTCGGGATCCGTTGTAGGTGGCAGTACTTAGTGCTGCCGAGTGCATTTCAGATCTAATCAATGCTTTATTAATTTTACGGATTGCTTCCCAATCAACAAGAGCACCAGGGCCAGTTGCACCAAACAGCCGGGCACTAGCCATTAGAGATTCTACCCTTTCTGGGGAGAGCCCAAAATTTAGATTCCCACCCGAGTGTGGCCATATCTTCCTCTATTTTTAGTAAAACAATATAAAACTGGAAGCAATATAATCCCCGAGTCAAACGTAAATCTAGAACTATGCTCAGAATACTCTTACATACAAAAGCCTGAAAGATACTCATACATTGACTACTCATAGAAGTACTATTAATGTGCTCAGTCCTTACGAATTCCAACCATTATATCCCCAAAGGAATATGTGGCAGTGACATGGCTATGCACTAATGGAGGAGTGGCCTAGTGGTTAGAGCACCAGTCTTGCAATCCAGAAGTGGCCGGTTCAAATCCCACTGCTGCTCCTTGTGATCTTGGGCAAGTCACTTAACCCTCCATTGCCTCAGGTACAAACTTAGATTGTGAGCCCTCCTGGAACAGAGAAATATCCAGTGTACCTGAATGTAACTCACCTTGAGCTACTACTGAAAAAGGTGTGAGCAAATCTAAAATAAATAAATAAATATTATCTATGCATTTATACAGCTTTGTTTTTATACACACACATTATGTACAGATAGATATCTATCTATATATTGCTTTCAGTTCCTCTTATCCTGGAAAAGGAAATAAGCTGTAGGTTTTCCCCGAGTCCATCTTAATAATGGCTTATGGACTTTTCTTTTAGGAAATTATCCAAACCTTTTTTAAACCCTGCTAAGTTAAATGCTTTTACCACATTCTCTAGCAACGAAATCCAAAGTTTAACTACATGTACATAAGTAGTGCCATACTGGGAAAGACCAAAGGTCCATCTAGCCCAGCATCCTGTCACCGACAGTGGCCAATCCAGGTCAAGGGCACCTGGCACGCTCCCCAAACGTAAAAACATTCCAGACAAGTTATACCTAAAAATGAGGAATTTTTCCAGTCCATTTAATAGCGGTCTATGGACTTGTCCTTTAGGAATCTATCTAACCCCTTTTTAAACTCCGTCAAGCTAACCGCCCGTACCACGTTCTCCGGCAATGAATTCCAGAGTCTAATTACACGTTGGGTGAAGAAAAATTTTCTCCGATTCGTTTTAAATTTACCACACTGTAGCTTCAACTCATGCCCTCTAGTCCTAGTATTTTTGGATAGCGTGAACAGTCGCTTCACATCCACCCGATCCATTCCACTCATTATTTTATACACTTCTATCATATCTCCCCTCAGCCGTCTCTTCTCCAAGCTGAAAAGCCCTAGCCTTCTCAGCCTCTCTTCATAGGAAAGTCGTCCCATCCCCACTATCATTTTCGTCGCCCTTCGCTGTACCTTTTCCAATTCTACTATATCTTTTTGAGATACGGAGACCAGTACTGAACACAATACTCCAGGTGCGGTCGCACCATGGAGCGATACAACGGCATTATAACATCCGCACACCTGGACTCCATACCCTTCCTAATAACACCCAACATTCTATTCGCTTTCCTAGCCGCAGCAGCACACTGAGCAGAAGGTTTCAGCGTATCATCGACGACGACACCCAGATCCCTTTCTTGATCCGTAACTCCTAACGCGGAACCTTGCAAGACGTAGCTATAATTCGGGTTCCTCTTACCCACATGCATCACTTTGCACTTGTCAACATTGAACTTCATCTGCCACTTGCACGCCCATTCTCCCAGTCTCGCAAGGTCCTCCTGTAATCGTTCACATTCCTCCTGCGACTTGACGACCCTGAATAATTTTGTGTCATCGGCGAATTTAATTACCTCACTAGTTATTCCCATCTCTAGGTCATTTATAAATACATTAAAAAGCAACGGACCCAGCACAGACCCCTGCGGGACCCCACTAACTACCCTCCTCCACTGAGAATACTGGCCACGCAATCCTACTCTCTGCTTCCTATCTTTCAACCAGTTCTTAATCCATAATAATACCCTACCTCCGATTCCATGACTCTGCAATTTCTCAGGAGTCTTTCGTGCGGCACTTTGTCAAACGCCTTCTGAAAATCCAGATATACAATATCAACCGGCTCCCCATTGTCCACATGTTTCTGTGGTTTGGTTTTAAATTTACCACTTAGTAGCTTCATTGCGGGCCACCTAGTCCTAGTAGTTTTGGAAAGAATAAACAAGCAATTCACATCTACCTGTTCCACACCATTGAGTATTTTATAGACCTCTATCATATCGCCCCTCAACCGTCTCTTCTCCAAGCTGAAGAGCCCTAGCTGCTTTAGCCTTTCCTCATAGGGAAGTCGTCCCATCGTCTTTATCATTTTAATCGCCCTTCTCTGTACCTTTTCTAATTCTGCTGTATTTGTATTCATGTGTTAAATATATCAGCGTGAAATCCAATGTGGGGTGGGGGAGTTACTACTACTAATCATTTCTATAAAGCTACTAGACCTACACAGCGCAGTACACATTATATGCAGGTACTTTCTCTGTCCCTAGAGGTCTCACAATCTTAAGATTTTTATACCTGGGCTAATGGAGGGTTAAGTGACTTGCCCAAGGTCACAAGGAGCTGCAGTGGGAATTGAACCCAGGATGCCAGGATCAAAGCCTGTTGCACTAACCATCAGGCCACTCCTCCAGTGAGCAGCACTGTAGCACCCCTGATTTACTTGATAACATAAAGGTGCATCTAATAAGCAGGTGCTTTCAAATAAACTTTATAAAATGCAAAACACTAGATCATTTCAGGAACAAACTTATCTTAATGAATCTGTTCAGCAGGATTGCAGAAGTATAAAATGCCAGCCCGTAAAAACAAAGCACTAACACTTCCCTGTCCCTGCCTGCCAATGTCTACCTTCCTCTATCTGCTCTCCTCCCAGTTGTGGGCAGTTTAATAATTAATAGAGGAAGTCTGGAAACAGGCCTTGGGAGCTGCTGTGGCAGATGGCCAAGCCAGAGAAAGTTGGCTTGGGCTCACCTATCCTTCCACCAACCCTGCAGGGGAGAGACTACAGCCAAGGACCCACTGACCCTTTCTTAAACGCTCCCTCCCTCTCCCCTCAGCCCTGCTCTACTCCTATCCCTTGGCTTGGTTTCAGACTTAAAACAATGTCTCTATCAAAGTCCACCCATGAGCAGATGTGAAGTTCAGACTGTGTTTTCCTGATTGCAAGGTGGTGTTTGGCCAGTGCAGGAACTGGTGCTGAAAAGAAATGAGGACTCTTCATAGTCCTGTGAGGATAAGCTGCTACTACCTTGCTTTCCTAGCAGCCAGATCCACAAATAGTGTTTCCCACACACTGGACAGAACTGATGTAGGAAGATGTGCACCCCACACACATGACCTAATTCCCTCCTGTTGCTGGTAGCCAACATTCCAGGGTCAAATTTAGGCCTATGTGGTATGATCTTCATCCATAAGACTCCTCCTTTCCCCAGCTGCATCTTTTGCACCTACATAAAAGTAGTCCTTACCTGACCTAATGCTGACAGACAGATGGCTGTGATACCACACAGTTTGGGTCCTAAATGGAGTTGATGTCCTCATCTATATTAGAACACATCCTGAGCTTTGTATGCCATTGTCACATTACAGGAATTGAGAGAAAAATTTCCTGTTCTGAGCACTGCTCAAACAGCCCATGGGTAGCTGGGGAGAGTTTGATGCCTATTCCCCCATCCTCCCCCTGCTAGCATCAATGCTGGGTTACCTTGGATATAAGGTCATCGTGGTTGGCCAAGTGTGCCCTGCAGTGCACACAACTGTATCTCCGGCTGCAGTTGTCCAGATATGCCTGGAAAGTCTTAGGCTTTGTGAGTCTCACCATCACGGACACAAGCAGAAGATCTGTCTATGAAAAAGAGAGGATTGTGGCTTCTGACTTCCCGCAGTCCTGAAGTTAGAGGTTGCTGGAGCAGCCTAAAATTGAAAAGCAGTAGAAAAGAGAAAGATAAAGGTGATATGTGAGGCCACAGATAATGGGGTACATAAGTAATGCCATACTGGGAAAAGACCAAGGGTCCATCGAGCCCAGCATCCTGTCCATGACAGCGGCCAATCCAGGCCAAGGGCACCTGGCAAGCTTCCCAAACGTACAAACATTCTATACATGTTATTCCTGGAATTGTGGATTTTTCCCAAGTCCATTTAGTAGCGGTTTATGGACTTGTCCTTTAGGAAACCGTCCAACCCCTTTTTAAACTGTGCTAAGCTAACCGCCTTCACCACTTTCTCCAGCAACGAATTCCAGAGTTTAATTATATGTTGGGTGAAGAAACATTTTCTCCTATTTGTTTTAAATTTACTACACTGTAGTTTCATTGCATGCCCCCTAGTCCTAGTATTTTTGGAAAGCATGAACAGACGCTTCACATCCACCTGTTCCACTTGGGAAGGTGGTAAAACACCAGCTTCCCAAGGCAGGAGTTGTGTCACACACAGGACAAAAAAAAAACACTCTCAGGAACTTCTCTGGACTAATCTCTAGCAGTTACTCTGAATTTGTACAAGTCTTCTTTTTGTGCTTCAGATCCAATGCCCATCTGTCTGTGACCCTCAGATGTTTTGTTTGTGACAACTGCCCACAGGCCTTGGATGTATGCAGTGTTTGAGGTTATGTCCACAGTTCCCGCCCCTCTAAATGGTTATATACAGTGCTGGTTTATAAATACAGGGGCCTAATGGCTGAAGAATCCAAGTAGGGAGGGAGGGGAAGTGAGAGAGGAATTCAGACAGCGACAGAGAGAAACCTGCAGTCTTCAGACAGGAGAAGCTGTATGCTTCCAGGGAGGGATAAGCTCCGGCTGCAAAGTCCAGGATACAGAATCAGCTCTTGAAGCCATATAGAGACAATTTTTTCTTGTTGTGTATGTATAAAAATACACATAAAATAGAGGACTATGACGTATCCTATATATGTGAAGCTCTGATGTATATAGAACACTGAACATACCGTGTATATACAGGTGAAACATAAAAGCATTCCAATGGTAGGGGAAAGTTAGGGATGGACGATCATGCTATGGTTTATAATGTAATAGGAAGCCCAGATCTGTTATAATGTGATAGGAAGCTCCAGATTATGTGATAGGAAGCCAATCTGAAAAAAACTGGCGGATACAGATCCTGATGTTGGCAGTTCAGAGCCCACGGAGCATCTCCTCTGCAACTACCAGCAGTCTCACAAGGCCTCATAAACAAGAAGATGATGGAGAGGTCCAATGAAATGGACAGGGGTGTTACCGAGAGGAATGTTAAAGAGAGGTTGAAGGTGAGAAGAAAAGCTACAGATGGGAGAATTATAAATGGGGCCTGGGGAGGCGGGGGAAGGTGTTACAGAGGGACTAGGATGGGATGTGGTGAGTTGGGAAGGGGGACTCTTTGTGCTGCTAAAAATGTTCCAGGTGTGAAGTCTGTGTGGCGTTCTAGTTAAACATCAGAATCCTGAGTTTATTTATTAATTTACAAAAGGATGGTCTCCTCCTTCACCTTCCTAGAACATAGGATAAGGGAGGGGGGGGGGGGAATTGGGACTTGATATACTGCCTTTCTGAGGTTTTTGCAACTACATTCAAAGAAGTTTACATATATTCAGGTACTTATTTTGTACCAGGGGCAATGGAGGGTTAAGTGACTTGCCCAGAGTCACAAGGAGCTGCAGTGGGAATTGAACTCAGTTCCCCAGGATCAAAGTCCACTGCACTAACCACTAGGCTACTCCTGTATATCCCTCTGAACATGCATGAACATTTTACATAGCAAAATAAGATCTTTTCTATACAGATGCATAAGTTCTAGCTCCTATCATAACATTGCAAAGGTTTCTCCCCTTCCCCCATCCAAAACGAGGAAACTCTGGGTGGACAATCCAGGTTATTGTCGGGAAGGGGGGGGGGGGGGTACTACAGATACGTTTTCAATTCCTTCTCCTTCCCATGCTAAACATTCTGCACGTTAAGCTATTTGGGACAGGGACACAACATCATCACCTTGGTACAAGTGGGTGCACCATGCTCTTAACATATTCGCTGGGTCTTGGCCAATCTGTTACTGAAAGAGAGATCAGAGTTTCCCTGTGTAAATATGTACACATGGAAACACACACAAAGCTTTACACAAAGTATGGTGTTCACACTGTTTATATAGATAGATATGCGCACAAAACATGGGCCTATTTGGGAAATTTTCAGTACTTTCAGAACATTTTATAGTGCTTTCAGACAGATAAACCCCGCGTTGTTCCAAACAGCGCTCCAAAAATAGCGGGGCGTTATTAGACCTACGATCAGAGATAATTGTCAGGGGGGGACCGGAGGTCCCCCGGACCTCCAGCCCCCTATCGCTGGCAGGTTTGCTGTTGGGGGGAATGGGGGCCTGCCAGCTGGACAGGGCTCATCAATCCTTCCCAATGATGTGCAAACCCTAATGCCAGCTCCTGGCGTAGGGTTTGCCGCAGCCAGCGACCCAATCTTTGGCGCGCTGGCCGCTGATCATTGGAGATGAATATGTGTAGCCCTGTTTAGCATACATTTGCATGCTAGTTGCGTTCAGAGCCCTCAAGAACGTTGTTTCACGCACTCGAGGGCTCTGATCATGGGGCGTTAGCAAACGCCGGCGCTAGTATCGCGCTAACAGCCTCTAGCGCCGGTTTCTTCTGATCATTCCCGTGTCAGTTCCTCTTATCCTGAAAAAAGAAAGCCATATTCTAAAACAGGTGAACCCACAGGGCTCATTTTCAAGTCAAATTCAAGAGCTGAGGCGCATTCACACCTGATGACTTGTCCGTCTTTACTAGACAGTAAATTCTACAGACAGGGATAGGATCTGTCTGCATAATCTGTGAACACCCCTGTAGACATCCACAAAGACCATAACAATAATAGCGACAGGGGTCCGAGACAGGCGGAGAGTTAACGTCAGAGCATATGGTGGCCAAAACAAGGAAGAAACCCACTAAAAAAAACTGAAAGCCACAACCAGCATAAAACTTCCTTGTTTTGAGAAACGCAGGAAGTGAAGCAGCAGCAGCAAAATTAATCTTAAACGCAGAACATTTTTTTAATTACAAAATCAACTGCAGCTGGGGGATGGCATATCCTGCTGCGTAGGGCCTCAACAAAGAGAAAACTGTTTTGTTCCGTATTTTTTAACAAAACAGCTTTTTGCAATCAAGCAAAATCAACCTTTACACCCCCCCCGTTTAGGAAAATATTTAATAATCCACCCCCTACTTCTAGTCTTTGCTTCTCTCCTTTTAGAGGTGATTTTTATTTTCACCTGACAAGCTTAGGTGTTTTTCTTTTTGCAACAGAGGAATCAAGAAGAATGAAAAAGCAGAGAAAGAGGAGACGGCAAGACACAAGCACGCTTTTCAGCTTATTTGTTTTAGAGAGTCTCGGGCTTTGCTAAATACGCTGACACGTCTTCATTTCCCGAATGCTGCAAACTAGGTCTACACCTGCATTTCTGGCCTCTTTTTCCCTCGGCTGCAGGCGGCAGAACTCACCTGAGTGGGCTGCGAGTGGCAGATTGGAGGGTTTTATCCCCTGACTTTTGTCTATTTCCTCGGAAAGATTTGCCTTTAGAAAAGCAGCAATGACGCCATCAGCTGTTTCTGGGCTTCTTGTTTACACAGAAAAACCTTCCCCACTGCTCTCGTTTCACAACATCAACAAGGCCCGGCCCAATCAGCGACGGGCATGGAAATGAAGCTGCCAGATTCAGAAGCGGATTGGCTGAATTCACGGCGCTCTGTTCAAAAGAAGGCGAGGCCTCTTAAAGAGGACTCGCGCCGCACCGGGCCGTCGCCGACGCCGGCCCAGGGGTTAGAACAAAAGTAAAGGCTGGTCTGGAAAGCAGCAATGGGCAGATGATCAAAAGCCTCGCGCTGTTCCAAACAGCGCTCTAAAAATAGCGCTGGAACAGTGCGGGGCTTTACCGGACCTATCAGAGATTATTGCATGCAAATTTAAGCAGCAATTCTCTCTGATCATGGGGTAGAGGCAGATAAAGACCTGTACCGTCCATCCAGTCTGCTCAACAAGATAAACTCGTAGCCTGAGCCCAATGTTATAACCCAGGGGACAAGGGATGGAGGGAGAGAGAAAGAGACCGTGGACAATGGGGGAGAGAGGCGAGAAAGGGAGAATTGTTAGATATGGGGTGGAGGGGAGGAAGGGAGGGAGAGATACTACATGGAGAGGGAAGATGGATGAGAGGGAGAGATGGTGAAGGGGAGAGAGAGAAATATTGGACATGATGGTGGAGGGGAGGAAGGGAGAGATGTTGGACTGGGGGCACAAGGGAGGGTGAGAGAGTGAGGGATATTGCACAAGGAAAGGGATGAGAGGGAGGGAGAGATATACAGGAGGTGGAGAGGGGAGAAGAGGTAGATGTTGGATCCAGGAGCAGAAAGGAGTGATGGAGAAATGCTGGACAACAGGAGTGACCGAAGAGAGGAAGAAATGCTGGACCATGGGGGAGATGGCAGAAGGGTGGAGGGAGGAAGACACTGGTGGTGGAACCATGTAGGAGAAGCCAGGAATGGGAGGATGGGGGTGGCAAGGAAATGAATGAGAGGATAGAGTTTACAGAGGGTAGAAATATGGGAATGGAGGGCTGAGGAAGGAGTGAGATGGGGAATGGGAGAGTTGGTAGATGAGAGAAGATGGAGATTTTATAGGTAGCTAAACAGTAAAGAGGAGGAAAAGGGTGAAATTTGAATTGACAGGCAGAAAATAAAAGAGAGAAAAAAAGCTAACAAGGAACCATCAGTATGTCAGAGGCAGGTGTAATCAAGGAATAGACTGGAGAGAGGAAAAAAGACACATGGACAACAGCCACTTTAAAGAGAATTAGCAGATGACAGACAGGAAAGAAGAAAAGAAAAATTGGATCCAACTTGACAGAAAACATATAATGCCCAGACAACAAAGGTAGAAAAAAGCATTTTATTTTGAATATTTTAAATGGAATGTGTTAGCTATGGGAAAGAAGCATAGCAAATGTCTTTGCATCGTGCTCTGTAGAAAAGGAAATGCACTTCTGTTTTTTTGTCTAAATATTTTTATTTCTAATTTATGATCCCTTGTTCTATATTTGGTTAGGGTAATGGCAGGTGGGGAAATCAGAGCGGAGGCAGGAAGGAGAGGGGATCGGGAGTGGGGGCCCGCCTTTATTCTTTATTTTTTGACCTGGCCTCCAGCATGTCTAGCACCGGTCCTGACCCTTGCTGTATAGCTGGTTGGGATCCCCAACAGAGGACCTCCTCCAAAGACAGCCAGAACTCTCTTCTACCAAGCTGTGTAATTGGCAACAGCATCCTTGAGCCACTGACAACTAAGCACACATGGCATGCTGGCATTAGTGGCTTAGGGACGTTGCTGCTGCCTGCCAAAACTTGCTAAAAGGGAGCAGTGGCGTACCGAGGATGGGGTGGTGGGGGGCGGTCCGCCCCGGGTGCATGCCACTGGGGGGGGTGTCAGCTCTGCTGTTTCCTGCTCCCAGCAGGTAAGAATGCACTTGGGGGGGGGGCTTGGGTGATACGCTGTGGCGGGGGGGTGTTGATGTGCTGAGGGGGGTGTCGTGCTGCACCTGGAGGGGACGCCGCTGCACCCGGGGGGGGGTGCCCAGCGGTGAACCTCCCTGGGTGGCAGCCGACCAAGGATCGCCACTGAAAGGGAGTTCTGGCTACCTTCAGAGAAAGTCTTTAGCTGACAGAGCATGGGGATCCTCATTAGCTAAAGTATTTATATTTTGAGGTGGGGATAGGATGGGGCAGAGAAAATTTTGTGCCCACCCACTTTAGGCTGAGGCCCACCCAAAATTGTCTGGCTACACCACTGTTATGATGTTACATTGAGGACATTTAACTAAAGTGTGTTGGGCACTTAACATGCAAACTGGTGCATGTTAACAGCTACCACACATATATGGTAGCTGCTTATGTATTATTTTTACGTTTAGTACAGGCTAATTACCCATTAAGGGCATTTTGTGCTGGGGCATAATTAGGCGAAGCATGAGTGGAAATGAGCATGGAAAGTATTGCAGTTAGCGTGTAGCAACTACTGCATACTAACCAAGAATTTTGCAGTTAGTATCCGCTTAGCACCTCTTAACTGTGACCAGAGAATGTGGTAAAAGCAGTTAGCTTAGCATGCCTTAAAAAAAAAAGTTTGAACAAGTTCCTAAAGAAAAGTCCATAAGCCGCTTCCCCTGCCTTCTTGAATTCAGGGCAGGAACAAAATTGTATTTTCCTCTCCCCGCCAGCGCCGGTGCCCGCCCCGCTCCGCTCCACTAATTTCTTTTCTTACTGGCTGCAGGGTGTCAGCACAAGGGGGTGTGCTCCGCCGCTCCCGCTGCTTGCTCCTCTTCTTCCTGGCACCCCCCGCACCAGCCCTTTAAAAAGAAATGTCCGACGCGGTGGCGAGGCACAACACCTCGTGTCTGCAAGTAAAATAAGCGGATCATCTCATTGGGCCTTCCCTCACTCTGTCCCGCCCTCCTCTGATGCAACTTCCTATTTCCGCAAGGGCGGGACAGTGAGGCAAGGCCCGATGAGACGATCCGCTATTTTTACATGTAAATGCGAGGCGCTGCGCCTCACCACCGCGTCGGACATTTCTTTTTAAAGGGCTGGTGCGGGGGGTGCCAGTAAGAAGAGGAGCGAGTAGCAGGAGCAGCGGAGCCTGAGTGTTGCAGCACGGGGCGGCTCTTTTCAATCAGTGACTGACACTGACCAAGCCAGGGAGAGAGTCAGCGGATCGAGCAAGCAAGCGGTAAGGAGTATTTGGGTCTCATTGCTTTGTTGAACAGGAAACTGGGGAGGGGACGGGGTGATGATGCTGGATGTTGAAGGGAGGAGAGAGAGATGGGGAGGACATAGGGGTAATGTTGGATAGTGGTGAGGGGCAAAGAGAGAGAGAGGTTCTATAAGTTAAAATAAAAATATTGTTTGACATAAGATACTGTATATATCTAATATCTAAATTTAATAAAAGGTAGTAATTGTGACTATTTTACTTTTAAACATAGTAGATGACGGCAGAAAAAGACCTGCACGGTCCATCCAGTCTGCACAAGAAGATAAATTCATATGTGCTACTTTTTTATTTGTACTGTCCTCTTCAGTGCACAGACCGTATAAGTCTGGCCAGCCCTATCCCCGCCTCCCAACCACCAACCCCGCCTCCCACCACCAGCTCTGGCACAGACTGTATAAGTCTGCCCAGCACTATCCTCGCCTCCCAACTACCAATCCCGCCTCCCACCAGCAGCTTCAAATCTGAGAAAGATTTCCACATCTGGAGTGGAGGAGTGGCCTAGTGGTTAGGGTGATGGACTTTGGTCCTGGGGAACTGAGGAAGTGAGTTTGATTCCCGGCACAGGCAGCTCCTTGTGATTCTGGGCAAGTAACTTAACCCTCCATTGCCCACCGCATTGAGCCTGCTATGAGTGGGAAAGCGCGGGGTACAAATGTAACAAATGTACAAATGTAACAAAAAAAAATGAATAGTTTTACGTATTTATTTTTTTCTGTGTTGTCAGACAATTTTGGATATAAGCCCCACCCTTGGCACCACCCCTAACTCTGCCCCCTTTAGCCTCCCCAAACAGTTGGGCCACCGACCGCCTATGCACCACTTATTCCTGAGATAAGCATCATAAAATCTGTTTTACTGTTTTGGGATCTTATGACCTGGTTTGGCCACTGTTGGGCTTGAAGGACCTTCAGTCTGTCCTAGTATGGTCATGCTTAAGTGCTTACAGTATGTACTGCATGCTTATAGACATTTTAACATGCAACCTGCAAACAAAATGCTGGACAACCTGTCTGAATAGATTCCACATTAGATTTGCACTATCGCACACTAATTTCTAGTGTTAAGGTGCAGTTAACGGTAAAATTTAACACACTTTAGGGAAAGGACCCCATTATGTTGTGCTGGCTTCCTCTGTATCAACTATGGAACGCACTACCAAAAGTAGTAAAAACTATGCTCGACCACCTAAACTTCCGGAAAGCACTAAAAACAGATCTAATCAGAAAAGCATACCCCACCGACCCAACTTTAAAAAACCTGGATACCTGTGACATAACGAAACCATATCCCAACTCTTCCTCTCCATCTCTAATGTTCCCCCCAATTGTATTTACCATACATGTACCTCATTCTACCTCAATATCACCTTGTAATTTTGTACCAAATAAAATAAATAAAATCTGTGTTATATGAATGTTCTACCGTGCTGCCTGTTATGAGCTTTCTCAATATTGTGGCTACTCAGCACCCACAGATCTGGCTCCTATGTGATGTACATCACATAGGAGCCAGATCTGTGGGTGCTGAGTAGCCACAATATTGAGAAAGCTCCTTCCATTGTATCTAGGGAAGGGTAATTTGTGGTGCTTATGGTGTATGATTTTGTAATCTGCTGACATGTTTCATATTTCTGATATGTGAATGTTCTACTGTGCTGTTTTACACTGACAGGTGGTCATTTTATTATTATGCTATTAATATACTAAGTTGTTTATATCAAGCTATACTTGTTGTACATCACCTTGCATGAATTTCTTGGTAAAGATGGAATGTATATATAAAGTGCCCTCATTTTCAATGACAACTTAATTACCATACTCCTAAATTTTCAACTGGAGCTTCGTTTTCCTATAACGGCGATTGCTCCTTAGCCTCTGATTATTCAGTATGTGGTACTTTGATCTCTTTGGGGCATTGCTATACATCTCTTTCTGACTAATATCAAAGCACAAACCCTGAGTTATATTATATTCTGCTTTCTAGTAAAATAATATTGTCCAGAACAAAATGGCTAAAGATGTAAAGAGAGGTGACAAGTCCTTTTCAGATATATTGGAGAAAGGAGAAGAGATAGGAATGGAATTGCGAGACTGAAAGATAATGAGAATGGCTATGTGGAGAGTGATGTAGATAAAGCGAACGTGCTAAACAATTATTTCTCTTCGGTGTTCACGGAGGAAAATCCTGGAGAAGGACCATGGTTGGCTGCCGAGGGAATGTCTGGGAATGGAGTGGATACTGCGCCATTTACGGAAGAAAGAGTTTATAAACAGCTGGAGAATTTGAAGGTGGACAAAGTTATGGGGCCGGATGGGATATATCCCAGGATACTGAAGGAGCTGACAGAGGTCCTGATGGGACCTCTTAAAGATTTATGTAATAGATCTTTAGAGACGGGAGAGGTTCCACAAGATTGGAGACGAGTGGATGTGGTCCCTCTTCACAACAGTGGAGACAGGGAAGAAGTGGGAAACTACAGACCGGTAAGTCTCACGTCGGTGGTAGGAAAAATAATGGAGTCGCTGCTGAAAGAAAGGATAGTTAACTTTCTAGAAGCTGCCGGATTACTGGACCCGAGGCAACATGGCTTTACCAAAGGAAAATCCTGCCAAACGAACCTTATTGACTAGGTGACCAAAGAACTGGATGAGGGATGTGCGCTAGGTGTAATCTGCTTGGACTTCAGCAAAGCCTTTGATATGGTCCCCCACAGAAGACTCGTGAATAAGCTGAAAGGGTTGAACTTAGGACCAAAAGTGGTGAACTGGATAAGAAACTGGTTGACCGACAGGTGGCAGAGGGTGGTGGTAAATGGAATCCGCTCGGAGGAAAGGAAGGTGAGCAGTAGAGTTCCTCAGGGGTCGGTGCTGGGGCCTATACTGTTTAATATATTTGTGGGAGATATTGCTGAAGGGTTGGAAGGAAAGGTGTGCCTTTTTGCGGATGACATGAAAATAGCCAATAGAGTGGATACCCTGGAGGGAGTAGAAACGATGGGAAGGGATCTCCGAACGTTAGAAGAATGGTTGAGGGTCTGGCAGTTAAAATTTAATGTTACTCAAGAGACTCCAGAAATATATATACGTTACAACACCTTTTATTTTATCAAAAAATTCCTTTACAAATCATATAACACACACAAAAAGATCTTCATTCTGACCACACTCACACAATGCACATCACATTGAAACAGCGCTAATCAACCAGTGTCTAAATAACTATTGTGATTCAAGGCTGTGCCATTTTTTCAAAATAGTAAAGACCCTATGTAAAACAGTGAATCACAATTCATAATCCACATATAATAAGCACTGAACAAAATCTCTAAACATTGTGCTTCGTTCCTGAAATATAAATTCGGACCAGCTGATTCATAGATCAAATGTTCAAGGGTGCCACACTTAGCTCACGTCCTTTAGGAAGTCCGCTCACTGGCGAATCTAAATCCTCTAAAGTTCAAGTGAAGTAATTCAGACGAAGCTATTTTTAAATGCTGCTGTGAATTGCAAGTCCAGTGCCACATAGCAGCCGTCGCATTCAACTGTGGGACATTGGTGAGGGGTTACTGAATCCACCTCCAAATTGTTCAACCTGCTACTGCTCTTTCAGTTCCTCAATGCAGGACCGCATTTTGTATCACTTCCTCAGGGGGAACCACTGTATGAATCGGAGGGATGCTCACACAAGCGGAGATTAGAAAACCCCACCATAGAACGTTAATGCCAAGAAGTGTAGAGTGATTCACTTGGGGTGCGGAAACCGAAAAGAGAGATACTGGATAGGAGGGGAGAGATTAGTAAGTTCAACTCAGGAGAGAGACCTTGGGGTGTTGGTGTCAGAGGATCTGAAGGTGAAGAAACAAGGCGACGGCTGTGGCCAGAAGGATGCTAGGCTGCGTAGAGAGGGGCATAACCAGCAGAAGAAAGGAGGTATTGATGCCCCTCTACAAGTCGTTGGTGAGGCCCCACTTGGAGTATTGTGTTCAGTTTTAGAGGCCGTATCTTGCTAAAGATGTAAAAAGACTGGAAGCGGTGCAAAGAAAAACTACAAAAATGGTATGGGATTTGCATTGCAAACCGTACGAGGAGAGACTTGCTGACCTGAACATTCAGGGCTTTTTTTGAGGGGGTACTGAGTACCGGCACCTTTTCCACTGTCTGCTAAAATTAACCCATGGACCCCATGTTTTAATGAAAGAGCTCAGGCTCTACACACCAATTCTGCCTTGTCATAGATTCTGTGACTGGCTGCAGAGGGCCTGGCTATTGTGGGACGGGTCCATCAGTGATCACCTCACCCCTGAAGGGTGGCCATAGCATTTGAGTACCAGCACCTTTTTTGCTAGTAAAAACACACTGTGAACATGTATACCTTGGAGGAAAGGAGAAACAGGGGTGCTATGATACAGACGTTCAAATATTTGAAAGGTATTAATCCGCAAATGAACCTTTTCCGGAGACAGGAAGGCGTTAGAACTAGAGGACATGAATTGAAGTTGAAGGGGGGCAGACTCAGGACTAATGTCAGGAAGTATTTTTTCACGGAGATGGTGGTGGATATGTGAAATGCCCTCCCGCGGGAGGTGGTGATGAAAACGGTAATGGAATTCAAACATGCGTGGGATAAACACAAAGGAATCCTGTTTAGAAGGAATGGTTCCATGGAATCTTAGCGGAGATTGGGTGGCGACGCCGGTAACTGGGAAACAAAATGGGAGCTCGCTGACTTCTACGGTCTACGCCCTGATCGTGACTGAATAGATAGGGATGGGCTGGAGTGTAAATTTTAAGGGGTTTCGACGTTAGCTTCAGAACTTAGTACAAGAACAGTACTGGGAAGACTTCTACGGTCTGTGCCCTGAGAAAGGCAAGGACAAATCAAACTCAGGTATACATATAAAGTATCACATACCATGTAAAATGAGTTTATCTTGTTGGGCAGACTGGATGGACCATACAGGTCTTTATCTGCTGTCATTTAATATGTAACTATGTTACTATGTAACAGCTAATAGTTATATTGGCATGTACAATTTAATATGCATCATATGGCCATTTGAATGAAATTGGAAATCTATTAGTAAAGGGGGGGGGGGGCAACATGACAGCCAGCCCCACTGGGAATATAGTGGTGTAACCACTTTTGGGATAAGAAAAATGAAACTTCCTCTTGCCTTTGTAATATTTAGAATTTACGGGATAGGGATGCAGCACAAAAGGAAACATTAAGCTGTGGAGATCCTTGTGGCCTCCCCCAAAGAGCTTATCATTCTATTGCTATTTACAAATGATTGTTACCTGATTTATTCTTTGTTCTTTATTTTTTTAATTTATTAGTGAACCATCCTGAATAACATCGCTTGCATGTTGTATAAATACAAATAAATGCAAATCTGTTTTAAATTTTTTCCAACCCAAAGGAATGTAGGAAATAAATTATACACAAGGGGTTTAGAATATCTGGCTCTAGGGCAGGATTAAGGCATAGGCATTCTAGACAAGTACCTAGGTCCCAGGTGGGGGGGGGGGGGGGGGGGGGGAGAGAGACATCAGATACCAGAGCAAAAATCTGCTTAGATAAGTCAACATTTGCCGGAAAGAAGGCATGCCAGAGCAACTGCTGCCTGCAGAAGTCTGTCTGTCATCTCCACACCCTGTGCATTGTCCTCCAGTTGGCAGGAGGAATTGGCAAACATTTTTCCTCACCTACTGCCTCCTCCTCTGCCAATTTTGGGACCCACCAGCCAAGTCCTTTAAAGAAGGAGGCAGCAACTGGTCAGACGTGATGTGCACTTTAATGACTTTTGCTGGCCAGAGGAGATCAGGAGGGGATTGCGGGGGGGGGGGGGGGGGGGGGGTATGATGGAGATCATTATTGGCGAGGGGAGGTGGGGAGATGAGGGAGGCAAGAAATTTATGTTAGGGCCTAGGGTAGAGGTTAATGTGATGTTCACATTTCTGGGGGTTTAAAAATTAATTTATAGTATGGTTTGGAGGTGCAGAGCACGTTTGCCTAAGACCCACTAAGAGTTCATTCTGCTCTATCTGTCTTGGGGGAAAATAATTCTAACAGAATAGGACCAGATTTGCATGGGAGAAATACATGCTGGGTTTGAAGATGAGCCAGATCAGACTGGGGGATCCAGAGAAAGTACAGCTACTTACCTGTACCAGAGGTTCTGTAGGATAAATCAGACATACTTGGGTGTCCTCACCCTGATGATGCCAGTTCAGATCTGCCTTTCCAGAGCCCAGAAGAACAGAAAGCTCTGAACTTGCTCCAGTGCTCCTTCCTGCCCACAGACAGCATCTCCCCCTCAGTCCATCCCAAACGTCAAACAATTTCAATTTCATCACTCGCTGTGGATAAAGCGGTGTATAAAGTTACATAATAAACAGAAACAGTAAGGGAAGGTGGAAGGTATTGTGTGGCTGATTTATCCTGCTGTCTATGGAGAACCTCGGTTACAGATAAGTAACTCTACTTTCTCCTTGGACAACCAGGATATAATCAACCACACATAACATGGGTGACTCAAGAGCTGAAGGGTGCAAGGGCGGTTAGTATATTGAATTTACATAGTGCAATCCTTTTAGCCTGATGGCTAGTGTTGTGGCAGATAGAATTCATCAATCAGATGCTTTGGCAACCAGAAGCATATCCGTGGCTGCACCCAGGTGGGCAAAGGCCCACCCACTTTGGGCTCAGGCCCACTCAGCAGCAGCAGCAGTGCACATCATCTTTGTAGCTGATGATGATCCCTAAGCTGAACACATTCTCTACGAAACCTCTGGGCCTTCTGAATGCTGTGGCAGTCAGTGGCCATGCTTCCAGCCGCTGCCACCGGCATCCTGTGCACATGCTCAGTTCATGCTCAAGGACTGAGCATGTGTATCAGTATTGGCTGCTGGGAGGGTCGCCACCAACTGCCACAGCATTTAAAAGGCCCAGGGGTTCTGTGAAGAATGTTTTGAGCTGGTGGGGCTTGGGGCTCACTGCCAGCCAAGGTATTAATTGTTTATGTTTGGGGGGGGGGCATGGAAGTAGGGGTGAAAGAAAAAGTTTGTGCCCACCCATTCCATCCCTGGGCCCGCCCAGAAATTGCTTTCTGGCTATGTCACTGCTGGCAATTAGAGGAGGAAGAAATCTCACCTTGGCAAGAAGATAACAATTGTTGCAAAATCCTTAAATGAGGAAAACAAATTGCTTAATGTATGGTAATGGAACTGGGAGATTATGGATTGTAGTGTGCAAAAGAAAACTGTTGCTTAATTAACTACAAGGGAGGGCCCTACACGGATCCTTTTTCACATTCTGTTTTTATTTCATGTACTCCAAATATAATTTGTACAATCTAAACAGTTTCAAGAGCATTGAAGAGATTGATATTATAGGCTGTTAGTATGTCTGCTATTGATATTAATATCCTTCTGCCTGTGCCAGTTCCAATCTCAAAATGGCTGCTGCAACCATCAGCAGTCATGTGAGATTGCTGCTAAAGATTGCAGCAGCCATTTTGGCAGGGCAGGAGCGACTGGGGATTGCTCCTGTTCTGACAACTACCCACCAGGGGATGGATGGTAGGCCCAGAGGGTGAGTCCAGGAAGGGGGTGGCTCTTTTTTGCTATGCGCTTGGGGGGGGGGGGGGGGGGGAGGAGGGAATGGAGTGGGGACCATAGATTCGGTTTCTGCTGAAGACCAAGAAATCAGTTTTGGTCACTCTCTAGTAAGTGTGTTATGTGGGTCCTAGCTGAATGATTCGCATAAATTCTTGTGGTCTGCACAAGTCCGATCAGATGATGATATTCAGGATTCCTGCACGTATCAGTATGCACTACTTTGTACTGCACAGCATTGCGTGTCATTTTACCTGTTCTCTATTCTTTAGTTTAGTTTTTTTTTAATCATCTAACTGAATTCCACCAGATAGTTCAAAGGTCTGTGTTCTTGTGACTACAGTAAATCACAATGAGGTTTTGTGGGAATGAGGAAGCTGACTGCAGTGAAGTCTGTTGATACTAGGAAGGTGCAACGGCATGGTTAGAGGGGAGAAGCTTCATGGGTGCTATTACACAACAATGAAACTGGAATTGCCATGGGAGGTCATAGGAATGAAATGTAATTGTTATTTGCAGTTCTTAGGTGTTTTGCAGTGATTGCCAAACCTGGCCTGGGGGAACCCCAGCTAGTCTGGTTTTCAGGATAGCCACAATGAATATTCACGAGAAAGATTTGCATACTGAGGAGGCAGTGTAAGCTAACTGATCTCATGAATATTCATTGTGGATATCCTGGTTCCCCCAGGACAGGTTTGAGAATCACTGGTGTTTGGTGATGTTCATATTTTACTGTGAGTTTTTCTGTTGCATTGTTGATTTGGGCCTTCAATTTGTTAGATACCATCCAGCCAATATTCAAAACTATTTAACTGGGATATTCAAAAATGTTTAACCGGGCAGGAGAGGCTCCCACCTGGTTAAACCCCCCTGAGCTGGTTGCCCACCAATATTCAAGCAGCACCACTGGATTGGCATTATCTGGTTAGTACCGGGTTACTCCATGGAAGGAGTTGGGGAGGGGCTGGTAGCTAATGGGGCAGTGATGATATTCAGTTTACTACCCGGTTAGCTAACAGGTTAATGTTAGGATAGGAAAAAGGCTGTCCTAACTTTACTTGGTTTGTTAACCAGGCAGAGAGCTGAAGATTGGCTGAGCGTTTTGGGCAAGGGGTTCAATAAGGCTACAGTCAGAGGGGTTGAGGGCTACAATCATATGGGGAGGGGGAGTTCTGGAGGGGAGATGCTTTGGGAAAGGGAGCTCTTGTGGAAATGAGCTTTGGTAAGAGCATTGGCCAGAGCTCAGCCAATATTCAGTCATCTGCCTGAATATTGTACCTGGTCACCTGGACTTAGGTCATGCTCACAGCCCTGATACCCAGTACCAGTTCTCACGTATTGGGGCCTAATTCAGCAGCGGTGATAAGTGGCTAAAACAACACTGACTGCCACTATCTGAATATTGACCGGAATGTGTCTATAGCTATACAGTGTCGTTTTCTTTCTTCCTTGTCTCGCTATGCATTTATCTAGAGCTCTAATATTAAAAGGAGAATCAAACTGGTAGGTGATGGTACATTATAGCAAGTGGAAGAGTAACCTAGTGGTTAGAGCACCAGCCTTGATATCCAGAGGTGCCTGGTTCAAGTCCCACTGCTGCTCCTTGTGATCTTAGGCAAGTCACTTAACCCTCCGTTCCCTCAGGTACAGACTTAGATTGTGAGCCCTCTAGGGACAGGGAAATACCCAGTGTACCTAAATGTGAACCACCTTGAGCTACTACTGAGAAAGCAGTGAGTAAAATCTAAATAAATAAAACTATAGGGATTTGGACAGGAACATGAAATTCTTTTTTATTTTATTTTAATTTTTAAGAACATGAAATTCTGAATGTTGTGTCCTCATCCTACTACAGGAAAAGAAACAAGAGCCTTTGCTTTTCTTCCCTGAGGGAGAGAGAAAATTGCTATTGAGAAAACTAAGTTTAGACCCAATGGCGCTCATTTTCAAAAGAGAAAAATGTCTCAAAAGAGGCGCAAAGCACTAGATGGATGGTTTTCTCGCTAGAACGTCTACATTGTGTTTTTCGAAAAGGCAGAATTGGGACATTTTTCACTGAGTTCATCCAAATAGCAAGGGGGTATGTTGGAGGCGTATTTTGGATGGCTTACAATCTGGACGTTTTTCTGCAATAATGGAACAGGAAAAAAAAAAGGCCCAGAACAGAAATTAAGTACGTTTTTAAAAATCTAGACCTGTTTCAATCACGACCAAGTCAGAAAAAGGTGCCCTAACTAATCAGCTGGCCACTGGAGGGATGAAAGCATGACCCTTCTCTAATCCCCCAGTTGTCACTGATCCCTTTCACCCCCCCCCTCCTCCATTCCTAAGAAAGCAGCAAGCAAGTGGATGAAGTAGCCTACTGGTCAGTGCAGTGAACAGTGCACAACAGGACCCAGGTTCAAATCCCACAAACTAATTTCAGCAGAAATATGAGAGCCCTCCTGGAACATAGAAATACTTTCTGTACCTGAATATATAAATGACCTGCAAGCCTGAGGGCTATTATAGTGGTGGACCTTTAGGTATAGTAGGTTTTCTCTGTCCCTGGAGGGATCACCATACAATATCATGGGGTTTAGGTGGGATTTGTACCTGAGTCCCTTTATGTTAGGTTTATCATATGTCCAGTTTTACCTGCACATTTCCTCTTTTTGAGGACACCGCTGGGTGTCTGGGTGGGTTTTGCCAGCCTGACCCTTTGTCCGGGTTTGAGGGTGGGCAGGTAGGCTGGCAAGCAGGCCTCAGGGTGTCCTGTTCTCCCCTGCCCTCTTGAACCTTATTGTCGTGCTCTGATGGTCTAGCGGCCTCTTCGGGGCAGGAAAGAGCCCCCGCTTTCCTGCCCGGTGCTGCCACAGACCTCGTCTCGCTCCTGGCACTGCTTCAAAATAGCTGCTGAGAGTTCAAGCGGTGGCCTTGCGAGACTTCTGCAGAAGTCTGGTGAGGTCACCCCTTGAACTCTCAGCAGCCATTTTGAAGCAGCGCCGGGAGCGAGAGGACCGTGGCAGCATTGGGCAGGAAAGAGCGGGCTGTTTCCTGCCCCGAACAGGCCACTAGACCACCAGGGCACGATAATAAGGTTCAGGAGGGGAAGGGAGAGACAAGTGGATGAAGGGAGGCTGGAAAAAAGATCGAGGAGGGGACATACATGGAGGAGAGGGAGGGAATCTGGCTTTCTTGGGGGGGGGGGGGTTAAGATGACACTGTGGTGCAGGGGTGTGACAGGGAAGCAGGGTGGGGGTGTGACAGGGGTGTGTGGCTGAATTATATTTTGTGTCCTCTTTGTTTGTCACAACAAAGATGGTAACCCTACTTTATGTGAAATCCACTGCATACTGACCACTAGGCTGTCCCTGCGCACTGCTGGGATGTCTGTGTGGCTTGTTTTTCTACATTTTTTCCTAGATTGGGTTTTCTTTTTTTTTTTCTTTTCGAAAATGGTATTTACAGATGGACATGTTCAGCATGAAAACGTCTACTCAAAGCCATAATTGAACAGAAATTTAGATATTTTTCTCGTTTGATTATGGCTGTGTGCTAGATGTTGGATTGAGACGTTTTCAGTAAAAAGTCTCAATTCGGATTTAAATGTCATTGAAAATGCCCCTCATTGTTGCTATTTTGTTAAGCATAGAGGTCACTTAGGTGCCCAGTACCTTTGTTTAGGACGTTTTGGTTGTTGTGGTGCTGGGCAGACTTATACGGTCTGTGCCGGGGCTGGTGGTTGGGCGGCAGGGATAGTGCTGGGCAGACTTATACGGTCTGTGCCAGAGCTGGTGGTGGGAGGCAGGGATAGTGCTGGGCAGACTTATACGGTCTGTGCCAGAGCTGGTGGTGGGAGGCGGGACTGGTAGTTGGGAGGCGAGGATAATGCTGGGCAGACTTATACAGTCTGTGCCAGAGCTGGTGGTGGGAGGCAGGGTTGGTGGTTGGGAGGCGGGGATAGTGCTGGGCAGACTTATACGGTCTGTGCCAGAGCTGGTGGTGGGAGGCGGGACTGGTAGTTGGGAGGCGAGGATAATGCTGGGCAGACTTATACAGTCTGTGCCAGAGCTGGTGGTGGGAAGCGGGGTTGGTGGTTGGGAGGCGGGGATAGGGCTGGCCAGACTTATACGGTCTGTGCCCTGAAGAGGACAGTACAAATAAAAAAGTAGCACATATGAATTTATCTTCTTGGGCAGACTGGATGGACTGTGCAGGTCTTTTTCTGCCGTCATCTACTATGTTACTATGCTATTAACAGAAATTAATGGTACACACAGCGTAGCCAGATTGCTTAGGTAATTGCATTTTTCAGCTCCAAGTATGACTGCAATAGCATATTTACCTTCTTTCAGAGAACTAGTGCAGTGGAGAAAATTAATACTGATAGTTGGGCTGGAACATCATAAGGTAGGGAATGAAGGTTAAGTGTTTAATTAACTGCCTAACTAGTGACATCACTGCTTGCTGTTCTAGATACCAGAGTGCTTGTCAGAAACAATGCCATTCCTTAATGTTTTGCTGACACGCTGACACACTTCCCCCTCTTTTTTTTAAGTCAAGGTACAGAACTGATGTTTGTTTTTATAGTTCATTTCCTGTCAACCCTGTCTGTTCAGGTTTGAATGGTTTCACGAAGGCTTCATGGTAAGAATTCTAAAAGGGAACTTTAAAACAATACAGGAACGTAAGACCTTTGAAGTCGGAATGATTAAATATTTTGACACCTACCAGACAGGACTTAACAAAGATCTGGGTTTTCTAGCCCATTATAAACCATAAAATTGTACTGCTTTGACACCCTCCTGTCTCCATGCATATCTCCCTGTCTCTCACCTACCCACTCCCATCCTGTTAGACTGTCACTGAAATGCTTTGATGTTTCACTTATATATACTGTCATCTACCAACATTTGCTTATTTCCGATCTGACAAAGAAGGGCAACCTTCGAAAGCTAATCAAGAAATGTATTAAGTTATGTCCAATAAAAAGGTATCATCTTATTTTCTTTTCCATGTTTTATTTTGTTTTATTTCTATTGATTGCCTTTAAAAGTGGACTAACATGGCTACCACACCTCTCTACTCACGAAGGCTAGAGAGAGAGAGAGAGAAAGAGAGAAAAAAAGCTGGCTAGCTGTCTGAACAGGAACTGTGCAGCTGAATCCCCACAATTCCAAGCCCTTCTTGGAATACCACTGGATATATACCGTACAAGGAACAGTGATGGTTTTAATGTAATTTTTTGAGAGGGGGTATTGGAAGTGCAAATTCAAGAGAGGATATAACTGAGGCAGCTGTATGCGTCCTCCCTCGCCCCCAGTACCCTTAATAATCACATGGTGTACAAATACCAATAACCTGGCCTGAGTCAGGAACAGTTGCAGTGTCAATATATTCAAAGGCTCAGCCGGCTATCCAAGGGCTAGCCTGACTGACGTTGCGATTGGTGTGGCCATCCACACTAGCCCACACCCCTTCCTGTGCCCTTCAGGGAGTGCTGTCCACCAATTCCCAGCTGTATCATCTTTTTGGTAGTACAACCCCTCTGGGAATCCACTTACTAGCTCAGGAACCTGGCTTTTCCAAGCTGCAACATCATCTTCCTTCAGCAAAGGGTAAGGGGCAAATAAGACAATGAAGAGTTTGAAGGAGGGACCTCAGAGCTAGTACCGAGTGGTTCTCCACTTCATGAGGGGAAAAAGTAGTCCCATATGCAGCCTGTCATGTCTAAACCCAGGTCTAGGGTGAGACTCATAGCAAGGGGATCGAGTAGAGGCCCCAAATGGGTCCAAGAGAGGTAGGACAGAAAAGAGGGGGGGGGACCTCAGAAGTGGCGTGAGACTCTGGGAACAGCCACATGGAAAGGTCCTAAAGCCTATGATAGTGCCTTCCTGGGACATGGTGGGTAGCAGGAACAGAAAAAGAGGCTGAGCCACCTTGCTCACTCCCTTTTATCCCCTACATGCAGCCCATCTCCTGGTCGGCCAGGTTCCAGCTATGGCCTTCCTCCTTGGCCCTCAGTGTCCAGTGACAAGATTGCTGCAGTCCTTCATGATGAAGGAGAAGTTCCCTCCTCTTCCCCTGGCCCTGGGGAGGGGCAACGGCACCTGTTACCATCACCTGCCTGGGCATTCTGGCCCAGGGGCTCCCTAAACCAGTAAAGAAAAACTAAACCTATCTCCTTCCCTCTCCCGCACCCTTGTAGTCATCCAAACTTGCAACAGGTCATCATCAGCACTGAGATGAAGCTGCTTCTGGATGGCTCTGGAGCCTTCCCACTGCCCAAGGAGGTTTAATGACAGGAGATGGCATGATGTCACAAGACTGAAGACAGTCTCCACCCAATGAAGTTTTAATTCTCCCCAATGCAGCTGCCGCCATCTTGGGACACCCAAAACAATGAAATTGATAGGGTGGCAAGCGCTGCCTACTGGTTTCAGCCCACATAATGGGCCAGATAGGCTCATACTATCTCCAGTTATCAAACCTCCTTGCCTCTGCCTCATTCCACTCACAGGAAGTTACATCAGAGGAGGTGGGACATGGCAGAGGGAAGGCACCAGGGTCAGTCAGAAACACTGTCCTGAGTGTCAACCTGCCACATTTGGAGGATTGCAGGGAGGTGGAGAGGGGAGATGATCTCATGAATATTCATTGTGTATATCCTGAAAACCTGAATGGCTGGGGTTCGCCCAGCACAGGTGTGGGAATCGCTGGTGTTTGATGGGGATTGTATTTTTAATTCTTATGTCACACTGTTGATTTGGGCCTTCAATTTGTTAGAAATCATCCAATTGATATTCAAAAGTGTTTAACCGGGCAGGAGAGGCTCCGGGCTGATTAAACCCCTCTGAGCTGGTTGCCCACCCGATGGGATGGGGGAGGGGAAGGAGAGAGAGATGTTGGACCATTGGGGCAGAGAGAAGGGAACCAATGCATCAGGTGGCTAGCCCTACCACTGGGTAGACCTCGGCTTTTTGCCGGACTCAGTGGTAGCTACACACCTGTCTCCATGGGTATCTAAAAATGGCTTCTTGGAGTGGCAGCGTTATAAGATAATCTCAATGAGAGCTTAAAGCAAAGGTAATTTCCTGAAGATTTTAGTTTTCCAAAACTGTAAAAGAGAGAAAGAGAACAGATTTGTTCTTGTCCTTCCAGCAGATGAAAGAGAAAGAGGGAAGGAGCACTAGAGCCTGCTCAGAGCTTTCTAAGTTCTTCTGGGCTCTGGCAGGGCAGATCCAAACTGACATCATTGGGGCGAGGACACCAAAGTGTGACTGATTATGTCCTACTTATCCAAGGAAAGTTAAAGTTCCCCCTAACATGTTACAATACATTTTTATTGGAGAAGCAGATCAGCTTTTTCAATATAGAAACTTTGATACACTGAAGTACAGCCATTAGTACGTTGCTCCTTTCAAACTGGCCCCCTCCTCTCATCTTTTCCCAGTCCCAGTCAGACACACGTCTACCCACATGAGGCATGCTCCACTTGTTTCTCCACTTTGGCCCCGTTTTTTCTAGTAAATTCTACTATGAAATTTTGTGACTGAAATGGATAGCTTTCTTAATGGCTGTTATCACTGACCCCTAGAGTGATTGAACCATGTAGTTTGTTGCAGGTTGTTGTATGTTCTGCTTACCTAGTGCTTGAGACGCATAGTACTACCTGTTCTGTTGGGACAGTGTGGTTAATCTGTAAAATCCAAGTTTTGAAATTCATTGACCGTGACATCCAATGGTTAAACTCAGTGAGGCAATGTATTATTCTTTCCAAATGGATGGAATGTTTGGGTATTGCTCCATTCAAATTGTCAAAACACACTCCCGTCCAGGTCAGAGACAACACAGAGGTAAGTCAGATTCAAATGGATGATCCTTGTGATCTTGGGCAAGTTACTTAACCCTTCATTGCCTCAGGAACAAACTTAGATAATAAGATATCTTCCAAAGGCTACTGAAAACAGATCTTTTCAAGAAGGCATACCATAAACATCCATCTTAAATACTAAATAATAACATTATACACGATCTATACAAAACCGAAGTTTTATCGCATGACTGCTTAACCTCTTTGCTATTAATGATCAAGTACTACCACTTTAAACCTATGTCGAATAGGGTCTCTCTATAGTCGATGACCTAATGTATGTTACAATCCAATTTATTACTTTGGAACCTTCTTACAATACCATAATGCATTCTTCTTTACCATGTATGCATGCACATGGTGTATATATATATATATATATATATATATATATATATACCATGATCTGTTCCATATATATTATGTTCCATGTATGCTACCTTGTATGTATGCACCTTAATGCAATACCATTTGTAATTCTGTTACCCGGAAATGGCAACCGCCATTACGGCAAATGTAAGCCACATTGAGCCTGCAAATTGGTGGGAAAATGTGGGATACAAATGCTACAAATAAATAAATAAATAAATACCTGAAAGTAACTTGCATTGAGTTAGTCCTGAAAAGGTTTATTCAGATTAAACAAATTGGAGTTCCATTCTCAACATTTTTTGTTTGGCTGGATCCAATTTCATGGTCTGAGCCATTAGTTCAAGATAGTTACTTTTTTGCCTGCTGGTTCAGATTAAAAACCTGTACAATAAGAAAATGTTAAAACCTTACCTTGCCACTCAACCCCATCAGGGACAAAAATGATGTAATGACCATTGTCCAAACAGGAGGACTAAACCTTCTGTTAAGAAAAAAAAGGTTTGCTGGTCCATAAATGTATACTGCATGGTATAGTCACAAAGCCATAGATTCTGATAAAGATTCAAACTTGGAAGCAATATCTTATCCTCCTGTGGAAGAGCAGTTCTAACACTGGGTTTCTGTTCTGTATATGCTAAACAGCATGTTCCAGCTGGTGGACAGATTCAAATTCTGATAACTTGATGGACACAACAATTTTACATGTGTTACTAAGTCGTAGAGCCCAAGTTTCAGTGCTGCTGTCCATTCTTACCATGTCAGATTCAAGAAACTGGAATGGCTTGACAGTCTTTAACCTTTAACAAAAGGTTTTTCATATGCTCTGGAGTCTTAAGTAGCCATGTGTTAACACTGACTCTGGTTGTGAAAAAAATCCCTATAGTTAAATAGTTGGGAGTCTTTAACTGTTGCCAAGATATTATATAAAGAGGTAAAGAGAAAGCATTAAGAGTACATATTGAAGGTAATTTTATAACATTTTCATGCATTCATGCTGATATTCGTATGCATAATGTCTCTCATAAAATTACTCCATGCATAAAAACGGATAATGGCAGGATTGCATGTACAGTACTTGTTTGGTGTAGGTATGTTTTAGGGTAGTGGTCTTCACTAATTTTTAAGCTGGGGCAGCTTTGGATCCAAAGGGACTGAAGGAGAAAAGAAAAATATCTTTCAATGTTCGGCCATGTCATTACTGACCAGTGTGCCAATGAAATTTATCCCTCCCACTGCTCCCAATCGGTGTCTCTCAAATGCCACTAATCTCTCTCTCTCTCTCTCTGTCAAACCTGTCCCACCTCTCCATTCCATGCCTGTGTACCATCAGTCTCTCTCTCTTTCTCAGATCCTGAACTACCTTGTCCAAGTCCAACCACCTCTCTCTCAACTCCTACCCTGTTCTATCATCTCCCCATGCTCTTTCCTCCTGCTCAACAAAACTAATCCCTTCCCTCCCTATTCTGAGTTCTAGCTCTCCTCCTTTCCTGTCAGTCCTTCCCTCACACTCTGTATTCCTCTCCTGGACTCCTGCAGTGTGAGCTTTTCTCCAGCCCTTCCTTTCTGGATGCTGATTGATTGACTTGGCCTTGTCTATTATCCACTGTCCACATGGAGATTTATGTAATCTTCAGGCCTGCAGCTTTAGAGATCAGCAGAGAGAGCTACAGGCACAAGGGATCCCAAATGGAACTAATGTCTGAAGCAGCAGCAGTGAGCAGTCAGCTGTAGAGGAAGGGCATCTGTACTACAGGTTCAGATGTGTGGGGCTCAGGCTGCACTGGGGCCTAGTAGGGGAGATATGGCGGAAGCTGCATGATGGAGGTAGGTGACAAGCTATGCTTCTGGCTGTGTAGATTCAGGACCGTGACCCAACACTTAAGTCACTTCTGGACCAGTTGGGAGAGGGCAATTGGAGTGGGCGGAGGACCAGAGAGGTAAGATGGTGACGAGTTTTACATCAGGACATACATGGTGTGAATGTATAGGCTAGTGTTCTTCACTAAAGAGCCACTTTGGATCTAAATGAGTGAAGGCGAACCACCAAACACTCCTATACATGGCTGCAACACCTCTGACCAGCATGTGTCTATGACATCCATACCAGCCTGCCTTCAAGCTTTCCATTGGGGGTATCCTCAAAGAGGTGGGTGTTTCCAAATGCCCTCTCTTCTATTGAGAAATACCTTATTCTTCAAGCATGTGACCTCCCCCACCCCCCATCCATTTCCCCCTTTCTGTCACAAGCTTGGGTAGAAAGGCAGAAAGCAGTAGGGAAAAAAAGTAGAATGATGATAGGGACCGCCCCAGAAGTCTCCAGGGGCTGCTATTGGCCCCCAGGCCTTGCATTGAAGAACACAGGTGTAGACAGTCACTGCTGCAGGGGCAACATTTGGGCACAAATTGAATGGCAGCAACTGCATATGCTGACAATGGTAGCAAGTGGATCTGCTGCTTGCTGTGCATGTGCAGAGTGGAGTTGGGTTTTGGATAATAGACAACAACTCATTGGAGGACACATCTGTTCCTTATCGGGTGTAAATGTATGCAGGTGCATTTTACCCATGATTTCTGCAGGATTTGTACTAATATTTTATTTAAAAAAAAACATGGAACTGCCCATGTGTGTTTGTTAAGCAAACTGCAAATTGGCACCTTTTGATTTCTTGATCTAGGTGACTTTTTATAAGATAACTCTCACATTTATGGTGTGCTCCTATTTTTGTTGTCAGCTAATCTCCTCCTGCTCCTTCAGCTTCTAGTCTAGTTGGAAAAACCTGGACTTTTCCCCTTTGTTTTTTTTTTTCACATCCCTCTCTCACCTCAGGCAGCTGTTCCAACAGTTCTTGGCAAAGGTCACAGACCACCACTTTATCCTTTCGAGACAGTAACATGGCCACTAGATGTCACCATTGAGCAATAGCTGTAACTCCTCTCCACCTCGCCTTCAGGGGCTGCAAGTATGGACATGGGAAATGAGCACAGGTCCTCAACTATAACTATGAATTAACATGTTCTACTCTTGTCTCCTGATTCTTTGGGATTATACAGAGTGCTTCCTGCTCATTCTTTTGTAGGAAGTATTTTAATTTCTCAGTGTGCTTTGGAAAATGTCCCCCTATGATATTGTCGTATTTTTTCACAGTGCAGGAGAAAATGCATTTCTGTTCCCTTTTCTCCAGTGCTCTGCAAAATACAGAGTCTGCTTTTGTGGGGTTTCTGTAACAGTTTTCATTATGTTTATGGTCACATATTCTGTGTTTGGTGATGGATGATCTGTTTTCTGAGTGTGTGGCTGATGAAGTTATGTGGTAGAACAAGGATTTCCCAAACTGTGAGTTGCAACCCCAAACAGGGTCACAAAACCTGAGCTTGGGGTTGCAACCTGGGCATGCCGTCCAGGGGTTGCACACTTGCTGTGGCTACACAAATGGAGTCATGGCCACAGAAAGGTTGATAAGTGCTGCTATAGGAGTTCATCAGGAATCTATTGTGGTTCGCAAGTTGTTTCAGTTTTCAGCTGCCCCTCCTGATAGAAAGCATGTTAGTGATCTAGCATCCACTGAAATATTAGTCATTCAGTTGTTTGGTTTAATCCTAGGAAGTTAGAGCTATTTTGGAATGAGAAATTTACTCCCCGAGTGTGGTTTTTTTTAATAGGATTTGGTGTCAGGTTTGTTTTAACTACTTATGGTGCCCTGGACTAACTTCTGTGGACAGGACTCTTACTTTTTCTAGACTGCCTCTCCCCCAAATCATACACTCTGTAAAACAAAGCTACTCACCTGTAGCAAGTATGCTCCAAGGACAGCAGGATGAATATTCTTATTCTTGGGTGACTTCATCCAATGGAGCCCGCATGGGAACGTCCCCCAGTAACTTTTCTAGAAGCTTTTGGAAGCACTTCATCATGCATGCACATGCCTTCCTGCCTGCTGCTACTCATGGGAGATGGGCAGGCATTAAGAATATTTATCTTGCTGTCCTCGGAGAACACCTGGTTAAGTGAGAGCAACTTTGTTTTCTCTGAAGACATGCAGAATGACAATAAAAACACTTGTGAATCCCTAGCTACCAGGCTGCCTTGAATAAAAAAAAAAAAAGGGGGGGGGAACCCTAATGAGACCTGAAACGCAAGGTTCAGGAGGATCTTAATCATTATGGTAGTTAAAAGTCTTTTTGCAGCCTGGAACAGAAAAAAATGAACCTGGTGTGTGTGTGTGTGGGGGGGGGGGGGGGGGGGGGGGAGTTGGATTCTACACCCCAATAGATTCTGAAGGACTGTCTGACCAGACTGTTGCATGGAGTCTTGTTCCAAACAATAGTGAGATGTGACTGGGTGGACTGAAGTTTATGTGGCAGCTATGCAGATCTCCTCTATAGAAGCTGATCTCAAATGGGCTACTAAAAACATAACAGCAGATGAGGGCCAAATGGCCCATCCTCAGGAACCCCTAACTCCTCCTTTTCCTAAGAGATCCCACAAATCTGTCTCACGCTTTCTTACATTCTGACACAGTCCTTGTCTCCATGACCAGCCTCCACTGGGAGGCCATTCCACGCATCCACCACTCTTTCTTTGAAAGAGTATTTGCTTAGATTCCTCCTAAGCCTATTTCCTCTTAACGTCATCCTATGCCTTCTCATTCTAGAGTTTTTCTTCATCTGAAAAAGGCTTGCCTCCTCTACATTAATGCCACTGAGGTATTTAAATGTCTCATATCCCCTCTCTCCTGCCTCTCTTCCAGTGTGTACATGTTGAGGTTCATAAGCCTGTCCTTATTTGTTTTATGACAGAGACCGCAGCCATGGCTCTGATGTTACAAGCCCTGACATAACCCACTAGAGTCAGCCCAGCCTAGTAATGAGTAAAGGAAATGCACTTTGCAAGCCAATTTGAGAGAGTGTGTTTGCTGATGGCAGCTCCCATCCTGCCTATCCTATTTGGATCAAAAGAAATGAAAAACTGGGCTTTAGTCCGCTCCAGATAGAAGGTTCTCTTGCAGTCCTGAATATGCAGTGCACTTTCACGACATTAGGTTTGGTGCAAAATGTTGGCAGAAATAATTGATTATTAGGAAGGAATTCAGAATGTGTGTGCAAGACCACTGTATTATTGTAAAACAGTGATTCCTAAATTTATTTGGCTTGCCACCCCCTTGGTTCCTTAAATTTATCACTTGGTATCTCCCCTCCTCCCCCCCCCCCCCCCCCCACACTGAGGCAATTACTTGAAACAACTTATTCAAAATTTCGATATAAGTTTTATTTAATAATATAAATGATATAATTTAATAATATTAAGGATGGAGTTGACATTTTTATTCAATCTACAACACAAAAGCAATTCACATTTTTCAAAAAACAATTTTAATAAAATAGTGTACCTACTTGATCTATTGAATATGTTTAAAGCGATAACAGTTTCTCAATGTCTTGTTTAAAGTTACTGAGTAGGAGTCTTTTTATTTTTTATTTTTATTTATTGCATTTGTATCCCACATTTTCCCACCTCTTTGTAGGCTCAAATCCCCATGTTCTACTATTTGGAGCCAGTGTCTGTGTTTGGTCAGAAGTTGGGCCACCACACCAAATCCGCATTCTACCAAATATGTTGTTGGAAATGCGATGAGCAGGGTTTTTTTGTTTATTTTTTTCACTATGGGTCATAGTGCAGTTTAGTGATCTGGCTTATTTGAAAAATGTAATATCAAATGTTCTTACCATTCACTTTGCGATTCATTGACAACATTTGGTTGCAAAAAAATCTGAGTGATTGGCTGCATAAATCATTCCACTACGTTATTATGCACTTAATAAAATCATAGATCATTCTCTCAATGATTGATTATTCTGAAAGCTGTGTGAAGAAAATGATGAAGATTTTAAACATTTGCTTCTCCATACAGAAGTTTGTTGGTTCTCGAAAGGCAACTGTTGACCCTGTTGTTGAGTTTTTGGATGACAAGGAGGCTTTGCTAAGAGACAACCTCAAAGAGATCAGGAATGACATCGCTTATTTGACAGATCTGTTTGCAAAGTTTAATGAAATGAATTTGCAGTTGCAAGGGAATGACATCAATCTTATTAAGACCAAAACTGTTACTATATTTATTTCAAAACTAAAGTCTGTTCAAATGCAATATGGGATATTGTGAGTTTTACCAGTTTCACAACCTTGCTGATCTAGAAGAGAAAGGAAGGAAACAAAATGATGATCTTCAAGTCTATTGTAACCATTTGGATATGCTGCATAAAGCTTGTCTGTACAATTTGAAGACCTCTTTTGATGGACATTCCACAATGGCTATCAATCCATTTTCAAGAATTGAGGAAGTTGGAGCAATAACATCGCAATTGAAAGAAGAACTCATTGAATTACAAGTAGGTGGAATTTTCTTGTACTTGAAGAATTGCTCAACACCATGAAACAATGACTCTGTTATTAGTTGCCTTGCAAATAAAGAATAAGGGATGGGGCTTGATATACTGCCTTTCTGTGGTTACAATCAAAGGAGTTTACATATTATATACAGGTACTTATTTTGTACCTGGGACAATAGAGGGTTAATTGACTTGCCTAGACTCACAAGGAGCTGCAGTGGGAATTGAACCCAGTTCACCAGGCTCAAAGCCTGCTGCTCTAATCACAGGCTACTCCTCCATCTCTTGAGTTAAATTTTTGTCATGTATGAAGCACACATAAGCAAGAAGCAAGGATTCATTGCCTGGCAAAGTTGATTCGTCTAGCTGTAATGCAAATTCTGTTGTCCTTAGTCTATTGCACAAGGTCTTCCACATTTTTAGTCATTTCATTTTGAACTGAATTGTTGCTCAAAGGAATTGTCTTGATTATATCATGTGATGGTATATGTAAAACAGTACTTGGAACCTCACTAAGTGCTGGTAGGATTAGTTCTTCACCAGTTGGAGTGTGGTAGCCGTGTTAGTCCACTCTTAAGGTTATCAATAGAAATCAAACAAAATAAAACATGGAAAAGAAAATAAGATGATACCTTTTTTATTGGACATAACTTAATACATTTCTTGATTAGCTTTCGAAGGTTGCCCTTCTTCCTCAGATCGGAAATAAGCAAATAAGAAAAATAAGACATTTGCTTATTTCCGATCTGAGGAAGAAGGGCAACCTTCGAAAGCTAATCAAGAAATGTATTAAGTTATGTCCAATAAAAAAAGGTATCATCTTATTTTCTTTTCCATGTTTTATTTTGTTTGATTTCTATTGATAACCTTAAGAGTGGACTAACACGGCTACCACACTCCATTGCCTAATTAGAAAACACTGTTTTGACATATTAAGCACAGTGGTAGCTGACTGATTGTTGGTGATTAAATAAATCCGTATTTTAAATATTCCACACTGTACTGTCTGCATTTCTTCTTTGCACCTGCTATACTTTTTTCAGATAAAAACTGAGAAATAAAATAAAGGACATCTGAATATAACTGCAACTAACAAAAATACACATCACAGTTGGTGAATGTTTGATGACTATGATTGTGTTTTTATAATGAATACGTAAGCAGGTAAATAATGTTATAGGCGGCCTATTTGCCAAGCTACCACATTGATAAAGTAGTAAAAAAGAAATACTTAAATTACTTATTTAGTGGTTTGAATCATTTTCTGTGGCAAGTACGGGTCGTCTGCTCGCAATTATGCTTCAATACTTATCCAAGCTAACCAGCTAAAAATACTAAAATAAAAGACATCTGCTTGCAGTAATGCTTTCAACATTTACCCAGTGGTGGCTCGTACTACTGAATTCAAGGGTGCACATTAATCACAATTAACACCGTGATTAACATGTTAATTATTAATCATGATTAAAAATTTTAATTGATTAATCATTAATCTGCCTCCCTCTCTCCCCGCCTGCATGCATGGTTGGTCCAGCATCTCTTCCTCCCCTCCCGCTGCCAGTGTCTCTCTCTCCCCTCCCAACTTGGTTTACCTTTTCCATAAGTCTTCGCCCTGTAGGTGGCAGCTGTATTGAAACGCTGCCTTGGCCTACACTGGGCCTTTCTCTCTGACCCATCTTGCCCCCTTCTGACACAAATTCCTGTTTTCAGAAGGGGGTGGGATGGGTCAGAGGGAAAAGCCTGGTGCAGGCTCAGGCAGCACTCCAATATGGCTGCTGCCTGCAGGATGAAAGCTTCCAGAAAAGGTAAACCACGTTAGGAGGGAAGGGAAGGGAGAGAGAGCTGCTGATGGTCCGGGAGGGGAGGGAGAGATGCCTGACTGACTGGGTGGGAGAGGAAGGGAGGGAGGGAATTGAGAGAGAACTGCAGGGAGGGGAGGGGAAGGGAAGGAGGGAATTGAGAGAGAACCACAGGCGGTGGAGGGAGGGAATTGAGAGAGAACCATGGGAAGTGGGCAGGAAATTGAGAGAGAACATCAGGTGGGCGGGGGGAGAGGTAGAGAGAACTGCGGGCATGGCCAAAAGGCGAGGGGGAGATGCTGGACTGTGCATGGGGGGGAGAGATGCCAATTGAGGGAGAGGAGGATGGTGGGAGAGGAGATGGGCTCAGAGGGAGGGAGGAAGAGAGAGATAATGGACCTGGGGTGGAAAGCATGGAGAGAAAGAAAAAGAAAGAGGTATTGGACTCGGGGGGGGGGGGGGGTTGGAAGAAAGGGAAGAGAGAGAGAGCACAGGGGAGGGAGGGGGGAGAGAGAGTTGGACCTGGAGGCAGGAAAAAGGAAGATATTGGGCCTTTACTCAGTGGCATAGCCACAGGGGAGGGACCTTGGAGATCTGAGCCTCCTACTTTGGACTCAGGCCCCCCTCCAGAAATGCAGTACCTGTTCAGTGGTTGGTGGGGTAGCTGAAGCCCCACCAGCTGAAGACATTTGCAGCCTGAGTCATCCCTTTCCTCCTCATACTGCCTCAAGAGTGAGGAAGTCATCAGGGTGCCTCCGGGAGTGCCAGAATCAGCAGCTGGAGGCACCCCACTGACTTCCTTTCTCTTGAGGCAGCACAAAGAGGAAGGGGCCTGCTTTAGCAGTGGATTTCTTTGGCTGGTGGGGCTTTGGCATCCCCATCAGCAAAGGTATGATATCTAATGTGGGGAGAGGGAGGGAGAGGAGATATTTGCCCCCCAGTCCATCCCTGTGCCCCCTTCCTGTCCTGGGCCTCCCCCCCCCCCCAATGGACTGCTGACAATGCCCTGCCTTTAATCATACGATTAATCACGATTTAAACATTTTAATTGAAATACAGTCCTACTAACTTCTCATGACTCATGCAACGCTTTGCTCATTTTATTTGCAATGGGTGAAACATATGCACCGTTGGTTCACTCACGATGGCGCAGACATATGCTCATATGTATAAGTAGGTAAATAGTGTTATAAGTGGGCCTATTCACCAAGCTACTACATTGATAAAATGGTAAAAATAAAAAATACTTTAAAAATATAAAATCTTACTTCCTTAGCAGTTCAAATCTTTTTCTATGGCAAGTATGGGTTGTCTACTCGCAGTTATGCTTCAGTATTAGCTAACCAGCTAAAAATACAAAAATAAAAAAGGACATTTGCTTGCAATAGTGCTTTCAACATTTACCTAAGTGGCGGCTCATACTACTGACTTCTCATGAATCATGCAACGCTTCACATGTTTTATTTGTGATGGTGCAAACATATGCACGATTAGTTCACTTGCGATAGCGCAAATATATGCTCATATGCGTAAGCAGGTAAATAGTGTTATAGACAGGCCTATTTGCTAAGCTACCACAGGTCTATTTGCCAGAAACTGTTGGCATTGAATATCTGGGTTTAACAGCAGCGATGGACAGCAAAAGCACTGTCCACCACCAGCTGAATATCAGGGTATGTATATAGGTATGAGTAGTGTTTCTTGGGATAGTACTAAATAATGCCTTAGAGTGCACTTGATGACAGATTTCTAAATAAATAATCTGCCCAACATCTGTCCTGCATCAACATAAACCACACACATACTTAATGGAAATACCAACATTTTAAAATATATTTACATTATCCCATAACTTAAACTTGACCAATCTACTATAATGGTAAACATCTCAACACACATGACAATATCCTGCAAAATAATTACAGCAATGGCACATATCCTTCAAACTTTGCTTTATAACAAATGTTCATGTAGGTAACACATTGAACACTATAGACTGTGATAAAAAAAGAGCCCAAATATCATTTATTTTAGTTAAAAAAAAGATGTAAGGGAAATATAAACTACTCTTAACAGAATGTACTTTTATTTCAATATCAATTCATTTACACGTTAATAAATTTATATTTTTCACAAATGTTAACCTTTGTATACACTTCAACATATCAAAAACCACATGAAGCAAAGCTCTACATTTCTCACTAATAAAATAAGCAAAATCACACTGTCAACATCAAGATTTTTTTCAACCTATTGTGGAATCTGGCATAGAGAACAAGAGACAACCTGAAGAAAATGTTTGTTAGAGCAAGTAATCTGTCTCATATTAATACCTTCATTGTTTCATTTCTATCCTATGTAAGGGAGGTGGATCACCCCTCAAATCTGTCAGGATCTAGAAGAGATGTCACTGCGTATAGTTCTAAGAATGAACTAGTACTGTCTTATCTTTCAGAAACCTGGCCTTCTTGGTGAGGGCCTGAGTTTCCATTTACTGATGTCACAGGTAAATTAATGGAAAGGCATATACACGTTAACTCCATCCCATGTTATGCAGAACCACTAAAGGGAAAATGTTCCATTCTTTTATTATGGGTGGGCTGTGTTGCATTGATCACCATGTGACCCTTTGTGTGCCCTAGTCATGAATCGTTCCTTCTGCTGCTACTTCTGAACCCAGCTAAGTTGCTTTGTTCCTGTTCCCTAACCAAAAGTGTCTCCTTTCAGGTTTCCACCATACTCAGGACTTACAGCACATCTAAGTACCAAGCAGACTTTGGGATGAGACTTCCCCACAGAAGTCAGTGATTTTGGGAAGAAGAAAATTACTGATTATCTGCAATATCAGGTTCATATTCATCACTAATTCTTTCTATTCTGTTTTGTACCAGGTTTCAAACAGAAAGTAAGTAATCATCTCATGATTTGAACTTGAAGTAGGTTAACTAATTATCTTTTCTTTCTTTGCAGAGTTTACTGATTCTCTGAAAGGGGGAAGGGATGAAAAAGTATACATTACTAATTTACTAATTCTCTTTAATGTTAAAGAGTGTCATACTCTTTAGTGTTATACTGTTGAGGACAGTATCATTGTCCCTTGTTGGTTATTGTTAAGTATACACTGTCCAGCTGGTTGCTGAACCATTTTTGAAGCAACATTTTGACCTTTCATGGCATTATTGGGATAATCTTTACTGACCGCTCTGGCACTATCCAGATAGCTATTTTGCAGTCCTAATTTATTCAGTGTTGGCACTTAGCGGTACCTGGATACATAGGAGCCAACTTTACAGAATTATTGGGGGTGCTAAGCCCAATGAAAATAACCCCTCCCTGGACACATACAATGAATTTTCTCAATATTGGGGGTGCTCAAGCACCCACAGCACCCACAGAGTCGGCTCCAATGCCTGGATAATTGCTGGCAGCTGCCCTTATACCTGGATAGTCAGTGTTTGTGTTGGTGACTGGGTACAGCATGGTGCTGAATATCTGGGTATAAAATTAAATACTGCAGTCAGTTGTATTTGGTAGTATATCAATAAATTAAACTAAATTAAATGAAGTCAACAGTGACCGCGTGTTCTACTTGTCAGCCATACTGAAAAACAGAAAGAGAGAGCAGGAAATTCAGAGCAAAAAGAGTTTTATTAAAATCATAACTTGAAATAAAACATGAAAACTTCATAAACACATTTCCCCATCCTTTGCCCCTCAGCTCCCCTGCCAAGCTTGAAAATACGTCACATTGTTTACAGTCTGTAGTTTGGGCATCTCTGTGAATGAGGCATCGCTGCTGCTCCTCTTTTCAGCTGGCTATTCTGTAGAGTGCCCTATCTTTTCCCATATAAATCCATCATAAGTTCATCTCACATCTGTATCTGCCCCTACCATTCTCCACATAGTACCCTTTGCCTTGCCTAGTCTTAGGAAGCTTCAGTGTCCTGTACTTTTCAGGAACGTGCAAAGATGAGATGGATAATCAGTTATGATTCCTGTGGCCTTTAATTTGCAAGCTGTCTGGAAATCCAACTCCTGGTTCAGAACCCAGAAGTATACCTGTCACCCCAAAAAACAAACAATTCAAATTAAAGGAGAAGATTTATGGTCAGAAGATGCAAGTATTGTGTTGGTTGTTTTTTTTTTTTAACTTTTACCTTTGGGTTTTGTTTTTCAGTACTGTGTTCCCTGACATGGCTCACAGTAACTACTCAGTTAGCCAGGGAAGTCTTTTTGACATTGAAGGCTAAAGTGCTGGCCATGAGTGGAACATTTTTCTTGAAATTTCCCTGCAAATGTCTTAATACCTTTCAGGGAAATACTTATGTGATCTCTGATCCATCACATCTAGAAACATTTATTTGTGAATATGGCATGGAGGGTAATGCTTAATGCAGTTGCTCCTAAACCTGGTCCTAGAGGCACCAGAGCCAATCAGGTTTTCAGGATAACCACAATGAATATTCATGAGAGAGATTTGCATGCACTGCCTCCACTGCATGCAAATCTCTCTTATGAATATTCATTGTGGATATCGTGAAAACCTGACTGGCTGGGGTGCCTCCAGGACCAGGTTTGGGAACCACTGGCTTAATGAAATAGCAGTAGGTAGAATGAAGGTCCTGAAGATCAGCTAGGTAGTTTAGGAAATGAGAAACAGAGTTTAATATTTCTTTTCCTTTCCTTCCCCCCCCCCCCCCATTTTATTCAACTATAAAAGGGAGCTCTTGGGATGAAGGTGAAAGGGGACAGACTCAGGAGTAAATACTTTTTTATGGAAAGGGTGGTGAATGGGTGGAACGGTCTCTCATTGAAAGTGGTGTAGACCAAAACTGTATCTGAATTCAAGAAAGCATGAGACAAGCACATAGGATCTCTTATGGACAGGAAAGTATTGTAGAGATTATTAGAATAAATAGGCAGACTGGATAGGCCATATGTGACTGTCTTTGGGAAAAGGTGACTAAAGCAGAGGATCCAAAATGTTGAGAACGGCTGATTATTATTATTTTTTCATACCATGGGTCTATACGCAGTCTGAAAAAGTTATATTTTGAACTTCTGTAACTTAAAAAAAAAGTTTTCACATAAGATGATGAGGTTTGTTTGCTGTAAAAGAACTCATTAAAACCTCATTTTTTGTTTCTGGTGACTTTATTCACCTTTTCCCAGAGATGGTCACATATGGTCTTTATCTGCCTTCATAAGAACATAAGAATAGACATACTGGGTCAGACCAATGGTCCATCTAGCCTAGCATTCTGTCTCCAACAATGGCCAATTCAGGTCACAAGTACCTGGCAGAAACTGAATTAGTAGCAACATTCCATGCTACCAATCCCGGGGCAAGCGGTGGCTTTCCCTATGTCCATCTCAATAACAGACTATGGAACTTTCCCAAACCTTTTTTAAACCCAAATAACTACTGTTACCAGCGAGTTCCGGAGCTTAACTATTCTTTGAGTGAAACAATAGTTCCTCCTTTTTGTTTTAAAAGTATTTGAATGTTATTTCATCGAGTGTCCTCTGGTCTTTGCATTTTTTTTGAAAGAGTGAAAAATCAATTCACTTCTACCCATTCTACACCACTCAGGATTCTGTAGACCTCCATCATATCCCCCTTCAGCCGTCTCTTTTCCGAGCTGAAAAGCCCTAACCTTTTTAGCCTTTCTTCATACGGGAGGAGTTCCATCCATTTTTCTCTGTTTCTATATTTGTTTCTCCTTGATGTGGGTTTGTGTTTGTTTTGATTATGTAGATGCAAAGATTTTCTGTCTAATGTACGCTATTTCTTCTTTTCTTTACTGCATTTCCTTTTATATTCTTTTTGGAATGTATATTGATATAATTGCAAAAAGCAGAAGAGTGATCAGAAACTTCTGCACATTACAGTGAATTAGTGCAGTGTGACTTACCTGGATGCCCCTGTCCTTGAGGTGTCTGATGAGAGATTTCCTCATGATAAGCCTGTAGGTGAAGAGGAGACAGAGTGACAGTGAACAAGCATGCACTTCTCAGCAGTCAGGGCAGCATATATAGCCTCAATCAACAGGCAGATTATTTTTAATTTTAGGTGTGGCATTAACTGTCTGTATGACCTTGGGGCAAATTTACTTATCGCCCCATGCTTCAGGTGCACACTGGTTGTATATTATTGGGACAAAAGACTTGTGTAAACACAAGAAAGTGAATCATCACTTTGGCTTGTACAAAGCTCCCTTCTGACTCACTTCTCCATCAGGCGCACCAGTATCCAATTCCGCATGATGCTGCTTTGGGGATAATATGCTCTACAGGAGAAAGAAAAAGAGAGAGAGACAGAGATAAGTCACTTGGCAGGTTCGGGAGTAGTTTCTCTGGCCACATACTGAAAGAAGTATTTCTACCAGAGATTTTAGGTGTTTGGAAGGCTTTCTAGGGAACAGATTAAAAAAAAAAAATCCTGGACACAATAACAACATTTAGCGACACTCATACAAAAACAGGCCAGTGACTTGATACAGGGGACACAGAGGTTTACCTCTATTGAAAAATTGGGGTTAATTAGAAAAAAAGATGATCACTGGGACATAACCACAGGCGGACCTGAGTGAGCTGTGTGCCCCCTCCCCACACACCTTGGAGTCAGGCCCATCCAATGAGCGGCAATGGCATACCAATGAGAGGAGAACTGAAGATTTATTTATTTATTTATTTCAAAAGACCTATATTCCACACTATCTTCATAATTCTAGGCGGAGAACAAAGTTACATACATAATATAAACATCAGACAAACTGTATTAAGACAATAAAATCGTCAAATATATTAAAATCCACCATAACACATGTGAGCTGAACTGCTCATACCTGAACACATACCACTGTCATTGATATCACTGTATAACAATAAAAAATAATCAGGCCAATTAGTAAGCTTGATTAAATAAAATAATCTTTAAAGCAATCTTAAAATCTTTTAAGTGTCTTAAGGCTTCTTTTACTGCATGGCAAATGAGAGGAAGCCCATTCAATTCCTGTGGGCTTCCTCTCATTTGCCACGCCAGAAATCGCTAGTGCAATTTAGTAAGAGAGGCCCTTAGTGCATGAATATTTGGAAGCAGAGCATTCCAGAGCATAGGACCCACAATACCTATTGCTCTGCCCCCCTCCTGTCCTTTCAATAATGGTGTTCTACCCAACTTCCCTCCTCTGTCTGTCTGTCTGTCTGTTGTTCTTCTCTGTTGTATTTCTCCATTTAATTGATATTAGATTGTAAGCTGCCTAGATGGCTTGACTGTAAGGCAGAAAAGAAAGTGTAAATAAAACTAGATATGAAATATAGCAGATCTGTATTCTTCAAGGTGTATTACCTTATACGAAGGTATGTCTAACAGGTTAGCTGTCAAAGGCCGTAATGAACAGGAAGGTTAATGCAGATTAATCAGCCTGCTTGTCTGACATCTATGCTTTGACACCAGTACTTTGGAATATATTGTCTCCCACATTTTTACCCAAGCATTTTGTGGGCCATAGTTGGTGTGGGGTGTTGTAAACAGAATCAGTGCTTGTTCTGTAACTCTCCAGGGTCTTCTACTCCTCCTTTGAGCCCACAAGCTTATTGCTCCCTATACTTTCCTTTCTGGATCCACTCATGCCTTGAATCACTCCTCCTCTCTTCTCTTTTTCCTCTATTCTATTTGATTTTGGAGTTCTTTTCTGTCTCCCTCCTACATCTATTTTATTGTAAACCACTTTGATATTCTTGTCATGAAAGGCAGCATAGTAAACCTTAAACGTAGGAGTCTTTTTACCAAACTGCAGTAAAAGGACTCCTGTGGTGGCATCAGCGTATGGGTAAAAGGCATTTTTTTTAAGGAAATGGTCGTGCAGTAAGTGAACCCACTTGCCGCACAACCATTTCACACAGGAGCCCTTACAGCCACCTATTTAGGAGATGGTAAGGGCTCCCGTGCTAACCTAGCAGTAACTGGGCAGTGTGCGGGGTTACCTGATTACCACTAGGTAAGCTCTGACACTAAAAAAATGCATTTTTCAGCACCAGAAATGGCGCACAGTGGGGGAGAGGGTGGGAACTACCACAGCAGTAATGGGGAATTGGCAAGCACCAATGCCGCGGTAGCTGTACTAAGGCATTGTAAAAGGGCCCCATAAACATATGCCTGGACATTCCACTGTCATCTTAAATGTAACAAGGACAAGACAAACTCCTTTTCTTTTCCCCCAGCTTCTGTCTCTGTGGACGGAGCTCTCATCCTTCTAGTTCCCTTAGCTCATAATCTTTGGGTTATCTGTGATGCTTCTTTCTTCTCTATGCACATCCAAAACCCTGTTAGAGCACGTCCTGTATTTCTTTTTAACATTGTTAAATTCTGCTTCCTTTTTGAACATGCTACTAAAATACTTAACCTCTCTCTTTACCTCCCACTTAGACTACTGCAACCTATTCCTTGAGGGCCTCCCACAGAACCATCATTCTGCCATGCAGTCTATTCAAAATGCAAACTGCTCCACTTATATTCTTTCAGTGTCATTGGCTTCCCATCCACTTCTGTATACATTTCAAACTTCTATGCGTTCACTCTGCAACTCCAAATGCGTTCACTTTGCAGCTCCTCATTATTTGTCTTTTCTTCTCTCTCCCTACAATGTTAGCAAGCGTTAACAATGAAAGAAGAGGCACAAATAAGAATGAAGAGTTTCTTCCTCGTGGAACTCTTCATTCTTATTTGTGCCCTTTTCTTTCATTTCTAACTCTTGTCTCCACTCTTTCAATCTTGCTGCACTGATTGCCTGGAACAGACAGACTTACTGAGTCAGTGCATTAGCCCCCCCCCCCCCACCCCCCTATCCGTGTTCAAATCCAGATTAAAACTCACCTTTTTGATGTTCTTTGTATATCTTGACCAATGGTGACCTCATTCTCTTTTCATTTCCTGTTTATTGGGTATGTTTGTCTTTAAGAGTGTTTAGCTCTATTGAGAAGGAGTGTCTCTTTTCATGTGTTTGATAGCATTATGCACATCTGGTATAAATAAGTAGTAGCAGTAATAGCAGGGCTTTTTTGAGGGGGTACTTGGGGGTACTGAGTATCGACACCTTTTCCATTGTCTGCAAAAATTGACCCATGGACCCCAAGTTTTAATGAAAGAGCTCAGGCTCTACACACCAATTCTGCCTTGTCATAGATTCTGTGACTGGTTGCAGGGGGCCTGGCTATTGTGGAGTGGGTCCCTCAGTGATCACCCCACCCCTGAAGGGTAGCCTGGCATTTGAGTACCGGCACCTTTTTTGCTAGAAAACACGCGCTGAGTAATAGTATTTGAAAAGAACTAGAGGGTGGCAAGAAGGAAGCTACTCAGTTTTTTGCTTATGACCTTTTTGGCCTTCTTTTCAGTTCCTACTGACTTATGCATATAAGGCCCTGCAATGACTCTCTGCACACAGCCCTGCATCCCTCCACATTCCCCATGGGCTGCCCCTAAAGCCACTGCTAAAGAAATACCATACAGTGTTCAAAGCAACATTTGCAAGGGGACATCAAGGGATTCTGCATGCACATGGCAGAAAATTTTATGAGCACATCACCCTGATAACACCATCCTTACAGGAAAGCATGGTGGTGGCAGTGGCATTATGCTGTAGTGATGTTTTGCATCAGTTTGCATCAGCAGGGACAGGGAGGCTTGGGAAGCTTGAGAGAAAGCTGGATTGTTCAAAATACAGGCAGTAAAGTACATAAGCATCACCATACTGGAATAGCTCCTGCAGGAATACTTGTTTCAGTCTGCCAAAGACTTGGGTTGGGGCTGACCTTTTCTATCTCTGCTTGCATCCTTTGGATTTATTTTGGATTCTAGTCTAATGTTAATCTTCATAATGCAGATTGATGATGTAATGAAATCTTTTTTTTATTTTTTCACTTCACCACATTCGTTGATTCAAAACTTACCATTGTGCAGTTTAACTAAAAATCCTGGTTCTCACCCTCGCCATCTCCAGGCTTGATTACTGCAACTCTCCCACTCTCTTCATTAAAATGTCTTCTGCTCCTTCAGTCCACTGTTTTGAAGCTTTTGGCTGGGATCTGTTATTTCGACCATTTCAATCCCCTTTTGATTTCCTTTTGCTGGGTTCCTGTTGCTGCATGCCCTAAATTCAAAAATTTGGACTTTGTCCACCATGCCTTTTATTGTGATAAACCACCATCTTTAGCCCCACTCCCTGATACCCTATTCTCGTTACAGGCCCTCCTCCTTTCACTTTTCGCTCCTTCCTGTTTACGCTTGGAGATTTCATGCCACTCTGCCTCTCATACTTGGGCCCTTATTTTTGAAATTTAATGCCTCTCTATCTTCATCAAGATTTAAGAAAGCTTTGAAAACCAGCTTTCCTTTGCTCAAGCCCTTCTTGTCTGTTCTTCTTCCCTTTTCTTGTGTTGAGTAGTTGGCCACCTGAGTTTGAAGGGCGGTTTAGCAAATTTTGCGAATAAATAAGATTAAACTTTGATCCAAAGAACAAAGCAAAAACAACAATAGAGTAGATGAGCAATAAGGAATTGATAATTCTTCAGGCGTCCAGTGAAAACCCAGACCTGAATCCAACAGCAACCTAGATAACTTGAAAGAACTAGAGCTATTCTGGCAAAAAGAATGATCATAGACGCTTATCCGAAACAACTTCTGCTGCAAAAACTCATACAATCAAAAGGTTTTGGTTTCTTATTCCTTTAACATTTGTTCAGTATTTTTGTAACTGTTCTTTCACGTTGAAAATGTGGAGTATGTTGAATTGTATTCTTTAGACAGCAGAATGTGAAAATGTACAAGGGTATGCAGACTTACAAGCTCCTCTAGGCATCAGGCTGCAATATCAAGAAAAGGTAGGAGAAGCTGGTAAAGTAGTCAGAAAAGCAAAAATGCAAATGGAATAAAAAGTAGCCAATAAAATAAAATGGAGGGGGGAGGGGAGGAAACATTTTTTTAGGTTTGAGATAGGACGGCAAAAGTGGCATTATAAGGCTCAAACCATTAAAAATGTGAAAAGGCTGGAGTTTCCACTCCTCATTGCTGAGCATCTCCAAAGGGGCATGTCCTGCCCATTAGGTCAAGCCCCTTTGGGGCAGTCACTTAGGAAGAAGACTGGACCTCCCAATCTCATAGCCCAATGTAGATGTCCACGGTAATGCCTGCACATAATTCCACACACTTCATGCTGGTAAGGAGCCACCCCTATCTGCTTCTTTTAAACATTTTTGTGAGCAATATCTCAGAAGGGCTGTCTTTGTGGATGATACTAAAATCTGCAATAGGGTAGACAGCTCAGATGGTGTGGATAGCAAAAGGGAAATGGGACTTGATATACTGCCTTTTGGAGGTTTTTGCAACTACATTCAAAGCGGTTTACATATATTTAGGTATTTATTTTGTACCAGGGGCAATGGAGGGTTAAGTGACTTGCCCAGAGTCACAAGGAGCTGCAGTGGGAATTGAACTCAGTTCCCCAGGTGGGACCTAGTGAAGCGTGAACAATGGTCCAGAATTTGGCAGCTAAGATTTAATGCTAAAAAATGCAGGGTCATGCATTTTTGCAAAAACCTGAAGCAGCGGTATGATATAGGGGGTGAAGTACTTCTGTGCATGAAAGAAGAGCAGGATTTCTGGTGATCGTATCTGATCATCTTAAGGTGATCAAACAGGTGGAATAGGAGATAGTGAAAGCCAGAATGATACTTGGGTGTATAGGGAGAGGCCAGCAAGGAAAAGGAGGTGATAGTGTCTCTGTATAAGTCTCTGGTGAAATTCCATTTAGAGCACTATGTACAGTTCTGAAGACCGCACCTTCAAAAAGATATAAAGAGGATGGAGTCAGTCCAGAGGATGGCTACTAAAATGGTTAGTGGTCTTCATTATAAAATGTATAGGAACAGACTTAAAAATCTCAATATGCGTACTTTGGAAGAAAGGCCACGGACGGGGGATATGATAGAAACATTTAAACTTCTCCATGGCACAAATGCACTGGAGGCCAGGCTTTTTCAACTGAAAGGAAATTCTGGAATGAGAGGGCATAGAGTGAAGGTGAAAGGGGATAGACAGGAGCAATCTAAGCAAATACTTCTTTATGGAAGGGTGATGGATGTGTGGAACGGCCTCCTGGTGGTGGAGGTGGTGGTGGAGCAGATGAAGAGTGTATCTGAATTTAAGAAATCATGGGACAAGCACACAGGATCTCTAGGGGAGAGAAAGAGATTGTAGAACTTAGTAATTGGTATGGATGGGCAGACTGGATAGGCTATATGGTCTTTATTGATATTTAAATTTTTATTCCACTTATACCTAAGTGGTTTACACAAAATACATACCAAATTTGCCATTATTTTCCATGTTTCTGTGTTGCTTGGTAGCTATACATCAGGGGGAAAAAGAAGGGATTTTGGGATTTAGCTCATACCATCTTCAGTTGTTGCTCATTCAGGTACAATAGATATTTTCCCATTCATAAGTTTAAATTTGTACCTAAGGCAATGAAGGGTTAAGTGATTTGCCCAAGATCACAAGGAGCCACAGTGGGATTTGAACTGGGCTTACCTGGAATGAAGTGAGAGGAAGGGCAAAGAGTGTGCCTCTGGTTATTTATTTTAGAGGTGCAGCAGGATCTGTCTGATACTGGGTACCATTTGGTTCCTTCACCTGTGTTAACCCTTTCTTTACAATCAAGGAGCCAGCAGGCAGTGCTGCATTAAGGCAGGCTATTATTAAGGCAGACTGAAAAGGAACAGAAGGGTACACTTCCCTGTAATTTATCCAGTTGCAAACTATGCCAAAATATTTCACAGGACCCCAAAGTCATCCACAAAGGAAAGATATTCAACATAAAGGGATCTTTCACTTGCTCATCTTCCAATGTGGTATATATCATTCAGTGTAAAAAATGTAACGAAGGATGCTATATTGGAGAAACAGGCCAGATGCTTAAGACAAGATTCAATTTACATAGACATCATATGAACAATACTGGTGCCAGCAGGGTTCCCACGCCTGTTGGTCAACATTTTACAGGATCAGGACACTGTACCAGTGACTTCACAGTGAGAATCCTCAAAGGTAACTTTAAAACCATACAAGAACGTAAGACCTTTGAAGTCAGAATGATTGAATATTTTAACACCCAACAGAAAGGACTTAACAAGGATCTGGGGTTCCTAGCCCATTATAAACCATAAAGCTGTATGTCTCTGTTGATCACCCTCCCCTCACCTATCCACACCCACCCTGTTAGAATATCAATGATATGCTTTGATGTCCCCATGCATACTTCCTACCCACCCCCCTCCTCCCACCCTGTCAGACTGTCATAGTAATGCTTGAATGTTTTCACTTATATACACTGTCAGCTAGCACATTTGCTTATTTCCGATCTGAGGAAGAAGGGCAACCTTCGAAAGCTAATCAAGAAATGTATTAAGTTATGTCCAATAAAAAAGGTATCATCTTATTTTCTTTTCCATGTTTTATTTTGTTTGATTTCTATTGATAGGCAGGCTATTATGAAAGCAGTTAGTGCCCTGGGAGGCATGTCCCAGCTCCACATACTCCATCCCTTCGAAAGTCCTCAAGTGCTAAAATCTACCACCGTCCCTGTTACTTAGAGACTGGAAAACATCTGAAAACAAGTTTGTGCACTCCATCTGTGACATGCGACGTGTATTAGACACAGCAAAAGAGCAGCAAGGCAGGCTACAGTCTCTGGAAACCAACTCCCCAATCAGGGCAGGAACTGTACTATCCGCCAGTCCAACATCAAAAGCAGGAAGTTGTGGTGGAAGCAGTTAATGTAGAATTTCCATTAGCAGTTGAAGTAGTACTGATTCCAGTTCACCAGCTGAATTTCCTGAACATCGCATCATGTAAAGTATTGCAGACAGACATACAGTATATTTGCTGTAGAAATCAGCAATACTACAAAGTAAATTTCTGACTGTAGTTAAAAGAGACTTTTCCTTAGATGCAGTGTTATTCACCTCTTCCTCAAGTTTCAGGATCTCTGGGAGGGGGAACATGCAGCCGTAGACTCCAACTCTGTGACTACTGTAAGTGCTTGAGCACCCCCAATATTCTCTCCTGTACTCCTCTAGTTCAGAAGCTAAGAACTCCATGCTGCAGGGCCATAGGAGAAGGCAGGAGCGAAGGTAGGTTTGTGATGCAGCCTACTGCTCCCCCTCTTCTTTCAGTCTGTTGACTGGTTAAGGAATGTCTGATCAATGGGCTGCAGGAGGAGCAAAGACAAGGCTGGCCCAAGGCTCTCTGACACCATATTCAAAACTTTTGTCATGCACTCCCCATCAGAGGTGGGTTAAGGCCCTCTCCCCCCATGTTTAGCATCTCCTCTTCCCTTCTGTAGTCCAGCATCTCTGTTCTTCCCAGCACCTCCTTCCCTAAACTCCTTCCGTAGTATCCAGCATTTCTCACCTTCCCCACTTCCCTCCGTCCCCTATGATGTTCAGGGGCTTCCATTCCCTTCCCTACTCAAGGAGTTCAGCATCTCAATCCCACTCCCCGCCTCCTGCATAAGGTATTCAGCTGTTTCCCTTCCTTTCCTAACCCTACTGGACTGGCACCAGTGAAGCAGTTAGTGTCTATAGATGACCAATTGCGGCTGGTGAAAAGAGATTATCCATGCAAGCAGGGCCGGTCTTAGCAAGTGCGGGGCCCTATGCAGACCAATTTGGTGGGGCCCCATCCTAGCCCCGCCCTACCGTAGTCCCGCCCCCACCATAGCCCCGCCCCTACCTCCACCCCATTGATAAGATTATTCCATTTTTAGAACATTATTTATTTATGAAATTTCAAATAAAGACAAATGAAGCTAAACTTGTACAAAAAAACTGATTGAAATAATAAGCACAATGTTATCATGAAACCTCCACTCCCCAGAAATTATTCAGTTCAAGTCCACTACAATTAGTAGTTCCAATTCTCATAACAAAGGAGAATAAAGGAAAAATATTAAGAAAAGATTCAGTACTTTCAAATTCCCCTATTACTCTGTAACTCATATATGCAATAAAATAAAAATGAAATGAAAAGATATACAATAAAATAAAGTGATGTGTGAAATATAATGTACAATATAAAAACATATAGACCACCAAGGTATTAAAATTGTTTTAAAATATATACCACAGCTCTCTGACTCAAGAAGACTCCGACTCTGTCTGTCATCCATAACTGTCTGACAACACACAGAAAAAAAAATAAGTAAAAACAAATTGTCACAATTAATACCTTATACACCAATATACCAGCCTTATGGAAAATGCAGACCGTCAACAATATGAAGCTAGCAAGGGATCATAATACCACAATTCTCATGCAGAGCCACAAAACACCCTTTTAGAGGTAGTGTGTCATGATTTAGGCTCTACACCCTTTCTGATGTTTGGTGCCACCTTTGTAAGGCCAACACACAATCTCTCCACTGCAAAACACTATACACAAACTTGTGCAAAAACACACTCATAACCTTAACAAATCATAAACAGCACTAATTCCAAGGACAGAACGAGCTACAACCTTATGTGTGGCGTGGAAAGACAACTGTAATTACACCTGGCTCTAAAACACCAGTGCACAACCTAGTGAAAAAACAAACAAACAAAAAGGGATTCAAACTATACGTTAGCAGAATACTGCACCTTCCTTGATCACACCTGAAAAACATGTGAAGGCAAAATACTGAAATGGAAAGTTACCTCAAGAAGTCAGACTCAGCATGCAGCAATACTACAAAAATTGAAACGTACATGAAAAATATCACAGATGCACGTTTCCAAAAACTGACATATTCCAATTAATAAATCCTGAATAAAATAGTTTTTTCTACCTTTGTTGTCTGGTGACTTTGTTTTTCTGATCATGCTGGCTCAGTATCCGATAGTGCTGCTATCTGTCCTCTTAACTCCGTTTCCAGGGCTTCCTTTCCATTTATTTCTTTACTTTCCGCCTTTCTTCTTCATTTCTTGCCCTACATCCGTAAGTAAAAGCTGGGTCCTCCGCAGACTTGACTGTCCAGTGGATCCAGCTTCTGCCTATTTTCTATATCCATGTGCACTTTTTCTCCTCTCTTCCTTTTCCCTCACCTCATCTCCTTCCTCACACTTCCCTCGCCTCCATCCATGTCCAGCATTTCTTCTCTCTCCTCCATCCACCCATGTCCAGCAACCCCCCTGTCCCCTTTGCCCTCCCCTGCCATCCACCTATGTCCAGAAACCCCCCTCCCCTGCCATCCACCCATGTCCAGAAACCCCCCTCCCCTGCCATCCACCTATGTCCAGAAGCCCCCCTCCCCTGCCATCCACCCATGTCCAGTGACCCTCCTGTGCCCCTGCCCTCAACCTATGTCCAGAAACCCCCTCCCCTGCCATCCACCCATGTCCAGCGACCCTCCTGTGCCCCCTGCCCTCAACCTATGTCCAGAAACCCCCTCCCCTGCCATCCACCCATGTCCAGTGACCCTCCTGTGCCCCCTGCCCTCCCCTGCCATCCACCTATGTCCAGAAGCCCCCCTCCCCTGCCATCCACCCATGTCCAGCGACCCTCCTGTACCCCCTGCCCTCAACCTATGTCCAGAAACCCCCTCCCCTGCCATCCACCCATGTCCAGTGACCCTCCTGTGCCCCCTGCCCTCCACCTATGTCCAGAAGCCCCCCTCCCCTGCCATCCACCCATGTCCAGCGACCCTCCTGTGCCCCCTGCCCTCCCCTGCCATCCACCTATTTCCAGAAACCCCCTCCCCTGCTATCCCCCCATGTCCAGCGACCCTTCTGTGCCCCTGCCCTCCACCTATTTCTAGACCCCCCCTCCCCTGCTATCCCCCCATGTCCAGCGACCCTCCTGTGCCCCCTGCCCTCCACCTATTTCCAGACCCCCCTCCCCTGCTATTCCCCCATGTCCAGCGACCCTCCTGTGCCCCCTGCCCTCCACCTATTTCCAGACCCCCCTCCCCTGCTATCCCCCCCATGTCCAGCAACCCTCCTGTGCCCCCTGCCCTCCACCCATGTCCAGCGACACGACTCTCCTCGTTCCCCTGATCCCCCTCCCTCCAGCCACCTGAGCCCCCTCCCCGACCCGCCAAACGACCCTCGTCTAGCACCCGACCCGCCGGCACCTCACCTGACCCAGCATTTTTAAAAAAGCTACAAGCGGCAGTGCCTCCTCGCGTCTGTGAAAGAAGAAAAGTCGCTTCGTCCATTGGCCAGCCTTCCCTCATGTCCCGCCCTTGCGGAAGTTACATCAGAGGGCGGGACATGAGGGAAGGCCGGCCAATGGACGAAACGACTTTTCTTCTTTCACAGACGCGAGGAGGCACTGCCGCTTGTAGCTTTTATAAAAATGCTGGGTCAGGTGAGGTGCCGGCGGGTCGGGTGGTAGACGAGGGTCGTTTGGCGGGTCGGGCAAGGGGGGCTCAGACGGGGGAGGGGCTCAGACGGCTGGAGGGAGGTGGAGCAGGGGAACGAGGACTGGAGAGTCGCGTCGCTGGACATGGAGGGCAGGCGAGCATTGGCGGTGGTAGGAGAGGCGAGGCAGACTTGAGGCGAGCTGTGCGGGGCCCCCTTAGGTGCGGGGCCCTATGCAGCCGCCTCGGTCGCCTCTGCCTAAGACCGGCCCTGCATGCAAGCTCAAGACCTGTTGGGTCCCATCCCCTCCAAACTTTCTGTTTCAGATGAGGTGGGTCAGCAGGCCATGACCATGTGCAGAAGCTCCAGGCCTCACATATGTTGTGATTAGTCTTTTGTAGACACTGCAACTGCTTTGTCAGTACTGCTGCTCCCCTCCCAACTGTGCCGCCCCAGTGATCAGGCTGACTCTGAGCTGAGAGCTGCTGCTGCAGTATAGAGCGGACAGGTTTCCTCTCTTTGCTCTGCCATAGAGAAGGGGGAGAGGAATGTAGAGAAAAGAATGAGTAGCTGATAGATGGGCTGAGAGAGGGGTAGAGGATCTATGAAGGGGATGGCAGAAAGATTGAGGGAGGTGCTGGCAAAGGAGCTGATAGTGGCAGTGGGGAAGGGAAGAAGGATCTGATAGAGATGCAGGCAGAAGAAAGGGGCTAGGAGAGAGTGGAGCCAAGTATGACAGTTAAGAAAACTACAAAAGTATCTTTCATTTGACCTGTTCAGGTTGATTGTTCAGGCTTCTTGTAATAAGCCAACTTGATTTTTGTAATTTGCTCTATGTGGGTTGTACTAAACTTGTATCAATGACTTCAGATGCTTCAAAATACATCAGCAAGGTTGATTTGTCAGGTTGCGGGATGAGAGAGTGCAACCTCTTTACTTAGGCAGCTGTATTGGCTCCCCATAGAGGCAAGGATATTGTTTAAATTATTTGTGCTGATATTAAATATTATTTATGATTTAGCTCCTGCTCCACTTATGTCAATATTATCATTTCCTTCCTCAAGGAAAGGTCTTCATGCTGAAAGTCAATTAATGCTTAATTTTCCTTCAGTGTTCCAGGTGAAATGTAAACTAGTACATAATCTATTACTCTCTTATCAGTTAGCCAGAATTTGGAACTCTTTGCCAAATGGGGTCAGACCAGAAGTGAATTACTCAAGATTTAGGAAGGAACTGAAAGCACACTTCTTTACTCGTTATTTGAAAAGTTAAAAAATAAGTTAAGCTTTTTTGTAATCTCCCAGTTTAACTTGACTGGTAATTTTTGATGTTATTCACAGTGGACCTGATAAGTAATTGAGGAATATAAGTAAAGTGGGACTATAAGTATAATGTAAAAAAAAAGAGGGAACTGGCTGGGAGATATACAGTGGTGGAAATAAGTATTTGATCCCTTGCTGATTTTGTAAGTTTGCCCACTGACAAAGACATGAGCAGCCCATAATTGAAGGGTAGGTTATTGGTAACAGTGAGAGATAGCACATCACAAATTAAATCCGGAAAATCACATTGTGGAAAGTATATGAATTTATTTGCATTCTGCAGAGGGAAATAAGTATTTGATCCCCCACCAACCAGTAAGAGATCTGGCCCCTACAGACCAGGTAGATGCTCCAAATCAACTCGTTACCTGCATGACAGACAGCTGTCGGCAATGGTCACCTGTATGAAAGACACCTGTCCACAGACTCAGTGAATCAGTCAGACTCTAACCTCTACAAAATGGCCAAGAGCAAGGAGCTGTCTAAGGATGTCAGGGACAAGATCATACACCTGCACAAGGCTGGAATGGGCTACAAAACCATCAGTAAGACGCTGGGCGAGAAGGAGACAACTGTTGGTGCCATAGTAAGAAAATGGAAGAAGTACAAAATGACTGTCAATCGACAAAGATCTGGGGCTCCTCGCAAAATCTCACCTCGTGGGGTATCCTTGATCATGAAGAAGGTTAGAAATCAGCCTACAACTACAAGGGGGGAACTTGTCAATGATCTCAAGGCAGCTGGGACCACTGTCACCACGAAAACCATTGGTAACACATTACGACATAACGGATTGCAATCCTGCAGTGCCCGCAAGGTCCCCCTGCTCCGGAAGGCACATGTGACGGCCCATCTGAAGTTTGCCAGTGAACACCTGGATGATGCCGAGAGTGATTGGGAGAAGGTGCTGTGGTCAGATGAGACAAAAATTGAGCTCTTTGGCATGAACTCAACTCGCCGTGTTTGGAGGAAGAGAAATGCTGCCTATGACCCAAAGAACACCGTCCCCACTGTCAAGCATGGAGGTGGAAATGTTATGTTTTGGGGGTGTTTCTCTGCTAAGGGCACAGGACTACTTCACCGCATCAATGGGAGAATGGATGGGGCCATGTACCGTACAATTCTGAGTGACAACCTCCTTCCCTCCGCCAGGGCCTTAAAAATGGGTCGTGGCTGGGTCTTCCAGCACGACAATGACCCAAAACATACAGCCAAGGCAACAAAGGAGTGGCACATTAGGGTCATGGAGTGGCCTAGCCAGTCACCAGACCTTAATCCCATTGAAAACTTATGGAGGGAGCTGAAGCTGCGAGTTGCCAAGCGACAGCCCAGAACTCTTAATGATTTAGAGATGATCTGCAAAGAGGAGTGGACCAAAATTCCTCCTGACATGTGTGCAAACCTCATCATCAACTACAGAAGACATCTGACCGCTGTGCTTGCCAACAAGGGTTTTGCCACCAAGTATTAGGTCTTGTTTGCCAGAGGGATTAAATACTTATTTCCCTCTGCAGAATGCAAATAAATTCATATACTTTCCACAATGTGATTTTCCGGATTTAATTTGTGATGTGCTATCTCTCACTGTTACTAATAACCTACCCTTCAATTATGGGCTGCTCATGTCTTTGTCAGTGGGCAAACTTACAAAATCAGCAAGGGATCAAATACTTATTTCCACCACTGTATTTATGAGAGTCTGGGAGTGGAACTGAAATAAAAGGAATCTTGGGTGAGAGTGGAAGGGGATAAGGGGATAAGTGCGGTAAGATGTCTGTGAGTGGCTGAGAGAGACCTGGAGGGGTATAATCAAAAGGGAGGGACACCCAAGTAAGTGGAGCTGTGACCAAGTGGTTACATCACTGATCTTGTAATGCAGAGGTGGCTGGTTTAAATCCCACTGTTACTACAAAAAAAGCAGTGTGCAAAAACTTTTGATTTCCCTGTTCAGGGAGAAAGACGGCCATTAAGAGAAGTGCACTTTCGGAGAGAAAGACGCTATTAAGGGAAGTGCACGTCAGGGACGGCCATCAAGAGAAAATGCATGGCAGGGACTTTTTTCATTTGTATGAAGTCTTTCTTGAACATTTCTCAAAACAGTATCACAAAATACAGCACTCCTGAACAAGTCATAACATAACTGATCAGCAAGATCTAAACATCCAGAAGTACCAGTGCACTACGAATGCTGGCCCCTCCCACGGCCAAATGCCTTGGATTTGGCCGGGTTTGAGATGGCCCGTTCCAGTTTCCATTATCGCTGAAAAACAAAGTCGGCCATCTCAAACCCGGCGATCTGTGGCATTTGGCCGGCCCTAGCCGTATTATCGAAACAAAAGTTGGCCGGCCATCTTTTTTTGATAATACGGTTCTGGCCAGCTGTTGCGGCGCCGCCAAAATAGATCGCCGGCGATCGATTTCGCCGGCGCCGTTTGATTATGCCCCTCCATGAGAGCTGCATGAATTGTGACATAGACATGAGAGGTGAATTAATTGTGCGGGGAAGAGGGGATGAGACAAAGTCAAGGAACAAGGGCTGCCAGAGGAAGAATGGCGTTGAAGGTAATGCAAGCTGGGAAGGGGGGGCATGGGCTTTGATAAGATAGAAGTGGGTGAGGGGTTGGTTGAAGAAAAAGAAGCACAGAAGTAAAGAGGACTGGGAAAGAACCTGTGTGGGGCTGAGAGGGGAGATAAACTGAGGAAAAGGCATTGGGAGGATTGCGATGGAGGGAAGAGGCATGAAAGGGTGAAGACAGGAGAGAAGTGAGTCAAGGAAGAGGTAATTGAAGGCAACAAGCTGTGGAGAGAGAGCCTGTGTAAAAAAGAGGTATAGAAGAATAAAAAGAAAGGAGATGTTAAAGAGAAATGAAAGGAAGACAGGAAAATGAATTTTAAAAGGGAAGTAATAAGGTGCCAGAGAGGGAAAAGAGAAAGCCAAGAGCAAGCAGAAAAAGAATAGATTCAAACTACAGACACAAAGATTTGAAAATTATTTATCAGTTGTCCCAACAACTAGCCCAGCCCAATTAGCAATGGCTGGCTGGGAGACACGAAGAATCATTTTACACAGAATGTAGAGATTAGAATTGATACATCCAAGTCGGGTTGTGCTAAATTCTAGTGATATTTTAGAAAAGGACTGACTGACACAGAACTGTTTCTAAAATACCTGCAGATTGAATGTACATTTGCCAGTATGTGCAGCGGGAGCAGGCTTCCAGATAAACACTGCTTCCATGTGTAGCTGCCCCATTTTACAAATCTACATATTGTAAGTGCTGCCAATTAAATTGTGAAGCCACAGTTTTAATGTGGTTTCATTTTGAAGATGAGAGTAAACTACATTGACAACATAAGCATTTTATGAAAACTATGTGTGCCTTTTGAACTTGGAAATTCTTCCCCATAAATGTGTGTTCCCTTTATAAAATGAGGAATACATGTGTAAAGTTTAGCCCTGCCCAACCTATATCACGGTTCCTTAATCTCTGCATGATGTTGTGGATCTCTACTTGTAAATAGTGACTTTCTGAAATTAGTGTTTACATGTTATGCAATTATACACGTGCAAAGGCTGCAGTTTACAGGTGGATTTTGTTTCTAAAATAATGCCATAATATTATTGGGCTGGGTAAGTTAGGAGAGTAGCTGCTATCTGCTCTTTTCTTCCAGCCCTACAGTCACTGGGGTAAATAACGTATTTTACTGATTGGACAGGGAAAGGGAGGAGGTTGTGGTTGCATGTGATGTAATGAGCTGAAAATCTGCCTGTTATAAAGTGCTTTCCCTTGCAGGTTCTGAAATTGAAAGCTATATTCAGGGATTAAATTGAGGGGAAATGGAGAGTAACACTGTTCCCCTTATTCATAGAAATAAAAATATCATTCTTTCATTATATTCTACAAGAGGTAGAAGTGATGGACCTAGTGGGGGCTCTGGGCTATGACAGCCCAAAGTAGCACAGCAGCAGCAGGTAGAGGTGATGAGAAACAAAGTAGGTCTTTTGGGCATCGCTGTATAAGCACCTATACACATTGGCACCAGACCTTTGGGTGCTCAAATGACAGGATCTAAAATTCCTCTCTCTACTTCTTCCCCCATCTCCCCTGCACTAATCTTCGGTGCAAGTTGCTCAGGTCCTTCGGAGAGTCAGGTCTTATGAGCAGAAGAGAGATCCTCACAGCCCTAGGCAGTGCCTGTGAGGGAGAATGCGACAGGCCACCACATGGGGCAGTACAGCTGAGGACACGCGGTCCCACTCTCACTGTGGGTCTTTCTGGTGGGAGTGGGACCCTGTGTCCTTCTCCTTGGCTGCTCCGCCCTGTATGGTGGCTTGACCTGTCCTCCCTCACAAGCACTGCCTGGGGCAGCGCAGCTCTCCTTTCAAATCCAAAGGCCCGAATAATGACCCATCTCTCTGTATGGCTTGAGCACCTTGCACAAAGGCAAGACTTTTGTGTGCCGCAGTATGGGCACAGAGTGTACCCATTTAATAATACCCAAAAGTCGCAGGCACTCATATGGCAGTGCCTATACTGCAGTGCCCAAAAGTCATGCCCTGATAAGAGTCCATGGATAGATTTAGGGTGAGAGGGCAAGAGATACATTGCCTCATAAACTCTGTGTTCCCTTCTGCTAAATTGCTGAGGCCTTGCTCCCCCTTTATTCTCAGTGAATCTCTACAGCCACCTCTCAACTCTTGGCCTAGCTCCTTGAGCAGGCTGCTTATTCTTCTACGATTGGGCAGTATCAGGTAAACAGGCCAGAACACAGTGAAGTGATTTGAGTACATACTTCCATGTCCAGGGCTGCAGTAACCTGCTCTCCCACCCAGCATTTGATCCCTGAGGTTTCAACCTGTGACTTTTGCTATGCTTCCAAGGCTCAGAGTGGGCATGTAGTAGAAAATCTCTTGTGAACTCTGCAGGCAAGAGGTTGCCACTGCCTGGAATCTGTGAGTACCAGAAGTGCTGGGGATGTGCAGGGGATGGAGAAGCAGGAGCAGTCCCATAAAACAGGGGTGTGCTTGAAGAACAGAGCAAGGAAATGATACCAATCTGTGGGAGATGGGAAGTCAGAAATGGAAAGATGAATTAAACCTGATAAGGAAAGGCAGTGAAAGGATGGGGGGATCTAAACCTGCATGGAAAGGGAGCTGGCTAAGGAGAGGTGCATCTGAACCTGCTGAAGAGAGCAGGGAAACAGAAGGCCAAGTAGAAGGGAAGTGAGAAGCAGAGAAGGCTAAGAGTAGGGTTACCATATTTTGTCCCCCAAAAGGAGGACACATGCCCCGCCCCCACCACACATCCCGCCCTGCCCCCTTTTCACACCCTCGCTCTGCCCCCTGTCACATTTTCCCCTACCCCCTGTCACACACCTCGTCACCCCCTCCCCTTACCTTACTACTGCCCTGGTGGTCTAGTGACCTCTTTGGGGCAGGAAAGAGCCCCCTCTTTCCTGCCCGGAGCACTGCCCTGTATGCATCCTTCCTGTTACTGATCTCTGCGCCAATTCAAAATGGTCGCCGAGAGTTGAAGTCTCGCGAGGTCACTTCAACTCTTGGCAGCCATTTTGAATCGGAATCGAGATCAGCAACAGGAAGGATGCATGCAGGGCAGCGCTCTGGGCAGGAAAGAGGGGACTCTTTCCTGCCCCAAGGGCAGAATAGGTCACTAGACCACCAGGGCAGTAGTAAGTAAGGGGACAGGAGGCTAGCAATCTGCCCGTTTGTCCGCCCACTAGCCTGACGGTTTGTCCAGAAATCTGGACAAACGGGCAGATTGGCAAAACCCGCCCGGTTGCCCGGACATATGGTAACCCTAGCTAAGAGGATATAAGGAATTACATAGGCAGAGAGCTATTATATTCCCTGTCTACAAAATATAAAAAGTCACAACAGGCTAGTGCAGGAAGGGAAGTCTTAAAAAGGTGCAGATGGAATAAGGAGAAGGAAGAGGAGGAGAAATTAGGAGATTGTAAGAGAATGGAGGGAAGATGGACTGAGGAGACAGACTGGTGAGGACTGGCTGAAGGGTGACAGAGTATGATGTGAACTGGCTGCAGGGGATAAGGGGAAAGAAGTGTCTGGCAGAACTTTGAGCATTCTTCTAGCTTTTGATCTGGCCATATGAATTATTATTTATTTATTGGGATTTATTAACTGTCTTTATGAAGAGATTCACCCAAGAAGGTGTTTCCCTAAGTCCACAGTACCTTAACACCTCCAAATTAAAAATAAACAAAAAGAAATTCAGTTTCACTAGTTAATTGGTCACTCACAACCATCTGTTCTTTGTCTTTCTTTTTTTTTGCTAAGGGAAGGGGAGCAAAGTTTTTATTAATGAGTTCTGCACTTCCAGTCATTTAAAATGTTGGCTCCTATGCATGCAGTTCCCTGTGAAGGATGAGAATACTGTAACAGAGTGACATAATGTCCCATACCTGTTGATAATAGAAGGCATGACTGTTGACGCAACACTTTCTTTGAGAGGCACGAATGGCAGCAGCCCTGTGTAGAATAGAAGCAGCAGCAGCACACCACGACACCGTGTAAAACTGAAGGGCATGTCCGGATTCTGGGAAGTAGAGGAGAAGAGCATGAGCCAACAGACAAACAACATCTGCCACTCTATAACAAGCAATTATTAGCAGCTGCAATACTTTATAGAGTATGCCCTATGAAACTTCTCCACATATGTGCATTATGTGCCCCTCCATAACCCAGGTACAAATGCTACTGCTGCTGCAGCAGACCAGGGTTGAGATTAGCACTTCAGAAAGATTACATTATTTTTTTGCCTGGGATGGAAGTGCTAGGAGAGCAGGTGAACTGAGAAAGAGGACTGGTGATTCTGGGAATCCATTCTAGAAGGAGAAAGATAAGGAGAGTGGTGTGCTGGAGCAGGCTCTCACGGGCTCGCGAGAGCTGTTTGTTAAGTTTTTAAGAATTTTGGGAGCCGGTTGTTAAAGTAGGCCTCCTCCACCCAAGTCCAGCATTTCACCCACGTTAAGATCATGAGTTTCCTCTGACACAGGAAGCCAATGTCACAGTATAAACCAGGAGATATTTCATCTCCTAGCTTATATTATGAGACTGGCCCCATAGAACAGATGAAGCTGAAGTGTTAACTAGTTTGTTCCGTTCTTGCTGTGTTACAAGGGTGAAGGGAGGAAGACACCGAGAAGGGTGGAACCATGTGGGATAGGCCAGGAGGGGAGGAGGGTGGTCAAAAAGGAAATGAATGAGAGGAGGATAGTGATTACAGGGGATAGAAATATGGTAATGGGGAATAGATTAAAGAAGAAAGGTTATGGAAGTCTGGGGAAGGAGTGAGATGGGGAATGGGAGAGCTAGTGGGTGAGAAGAGGACATGGAAATTTGATAGGTAACTGAAAAGTAAAAAGGAGAAGAAGGGTGAGAAAGAAAATGAAATTTGAATGGAGAGAGAAGAAAGAGCTAAAAAGTAATGATTAGTATTTCAGACGCAAGTGTAGTGAGGGAATGGAACAAGACAGGAGAGAGGAGAAAAGACAAATGGATATCAGTTGCTTGAAGGAGAATTAGAATAAGACAAACTGGAAAGCAGAAAAGAGAAACTGGAACAAACATAATGGAAAAATAAAATGTCCAGACAACAAAGGTAGATAAAAGAATTTGATTTTGAATGCCCAGCGGTAGTTCCCACCCTTAGCATGTGTCATTTCCAGGTTAGTTCTGGAGCCCTTACCGACATCTCAATGGGTGGCGTTAAGGGCTCCCCACTGAAATGGCCATGTGGTAAGTGGTTCACTTACTGCACTGCCATTTCTTTTTCCCCACAATAGGCAGCCTTTTACCCGCTGTGGTAAAAGGGGTTCTTAGTGCATGTCAAAAACATGCACTGATGCTAGCATAGGCCCCCTTTTACTGCAGCTTGGTAAAAGGACCCCTCAATCATTTATTCTCACAAAACTACCTAAATTTACTGAATTTTATTAATGTCTAAATCCTAAAATTTAATATTTAAACCTTAAAGTTTCAAAAGGATACTAGATTACCAAGAATACATTCTTCATAAAAGCGATCTCACACAAAAAGGCACTTAGGTTAGTAGATCTTTTGGCGGCTGTTGTCATCCAAACACTTCTCCCGCTACATATAGAAACTGCGATTTGGGGAGAGTAAATGATTGAGTAATTATGACCTGAGGCTTGGATTGGGATGGCCCATAAGAGACTCCGTAACCTAAATTTGGTCTATGTGTACTTTGATGGTACTCTTGATACTTTCTTGTTTCGCAATAAGTATTGAATTTATTTTGGGCATTGTACCATTTCCCATTTAAGTGGTGTGATTGTAATGGAAGGTGGAGAGATCAGAGGGGGCAGGGAGGAGAGGGGATCTTGAGAGCCCCCTCTTTTATTTTCTGACCTGGGCTATAACCAGTGCTTTTTTTGTAGAAAAAAAGGTGCCGGTACTCATTATGGGTGGGGTCATCAAATATGGATCAACCCCTATGATAGCCACACCCACATTAGCCACACCCCTTATACCAGCCATGGCGCATTTAAACAGACATTATTGAAAATATTATACTAGTATAAGAGAAAAAAATAACGTGATTTTTTTTCATTATAAATCATTTCTCTAAGCTGTTACAGCTCCAGTATACCTAGTGCAAAATAAGACAGCAGATGTAAATTCTCAAATTGGACATATTCCAAACACTAAAATGAAAATAAAATGATTTTTTCTATCTTTGGCGACTTTGTTTTTCTATCCATATTAGTCCCAGTCTCTGATTCTGCTGCTCTCTATCTGTTCCCTTAACTCCATTTCCAGGGCTTCCTTTCCATTTATTTCTTTACTTTCCTCCTTTCTTCTTCATTTCTTGCCCTACATCCATAAGTAAAAGCTGGGTCCTCCTCCATGGAATTGACTGGAGGAGGTATAACGTGGATCCAGCTTTTGCCTATTTTCTCCATCCATGTGCAGTTTTTCGCCTCTCTTCCCTTTCCCTCATCTCCATCCATGTGCATCTTCTTCTTTTTTCTTTCCTTCCCTCCATCCATGTCCAGCACTTCTCCTCTCTTCTGCCCCTCCATCCATGTCCAGCATTTCTCCTCTCTCTTCCCTTCCCTGTATCCATATAAAGCAATAATTCTCTTTCCCCTCTCCTCCACCCAAGTCCAGCAATTCTCCCCTATCTCCTGCTCTCCTCTCCATTCATTTCCAGCATTTCGCCTCTCTTCCCTGCCCTCCCCTCCCATCCATGTGCATCTCCTTCCTGTCTTCCCTCCCCCTCCATCCATGTCCAGCATGTCTCCTGTCTTCCCTCCCCCTCCATCCATATCCAGCATGTCTCCTCTCTCCCCCTGCCCTCCTCTCCCATGTCCAGCGATTCTCCTCTGTCCCCTGTCCTCCCCTCTCATCCATGTCCAACGATTCTCTTCTCTCCCCTTCCCTCCCCTTCCATCCATGTCCAGTGAATCTATCTTCCCTGAACTCCCATCCCATCCATGTCCAGCAATTCTTCTCTGCCCCCTGTCCTCCCCTGCCATCCATGTCCAGTGATTCTCCTCTCTCCCCTACCCGCCCCTCCCATCCATGTCCAACAATTCTCCTCTCTCCCCTCCCCTGCCCTACCCTCCAATCCATGTCCAGCAGTTCTCCTCTCTCCTCTGCCCTCCCCTCCCATCCATGTCTAACGATTCTCCTCTCTCCCCTGCCCTCCCCTCCCATCCATGTCCAGCAATTCTTTCTTCCCTGCCCTCCCTTCCCCTTGATGTTCAGCGATTCTCCTCTCTCCCCTGCCTTCCCCTCCCATCAATGCCCAGTGATTCTTCTCTCCCCTGCCCTCCCCTCTCATCCATGTCCAGCGATTCTTCTTTCCTCAGCCCATTCTCCTTCTCCACTGCCTGCCTGCCTGCCAGCGAAGCGATAAAGAAAGGCTGCCAGCGTCGGACTCGGCAGCGTGAATGGTGCAGTGATTGAGAGAGGCTGGCAGCATTGGAGCTTCCCTCTGCGAGTCCCACCTATGCGGAAACAGGAAGTTGAAACAAAGTAGGCGGGACTCGCAGAGGGAAGTGCTGACACTGCCAGCCTCTCTCAATCGCTGCACCGTTTGTGCTGCCGAGTCCGTAAAAAAACAGTAAGTAGGGGAGTGAGAGGAAGGGTGGAGGACTTGCCGGGGGAAAAAAGGTGCCGATATGCTATACTGGTGCATACCGGCACAAAAAAAGCCCTGGCTATAACATATCTAACACCAGCCCTGACCCTTGCTGTAGCTGGTGGGGATCCCCAAGCATTTCCAGCTGAGGAACTCTTCAAAGGTGGCCAGAACTCCCTTCTACCAAGCTCTGCAGTTGGTGGCAGTATCCTTGAGCCACCAACAACTATGCGTGCGTGGGGTGCTGGCATTGGTGGCTCAGGGATGTTGCTGCTGCCTGCAAAGCTTGGTAAAAGGGAGTTCTTGATGCCTTGGGAGGAAGCATTCATCTGACAGAGCCTGTGGATCCCCATTAGCTAATGTATTTATATTTTGAGGTGGAGTTGGGCAGAGAAATTTTGTGCCCACCCACTTGGGGTTCAGGCTCACCCAAAATCAGCTGTCTGGCTATGCAACTAATTTAGTAGGATTTATTTACTGCCTTTTTGAAGAAATTCAGTCATGGCAGTGTACAGCAAGAATAAGTCAAACGTAGGCAATAGACAATTACAGCAGTAAAACATTCAAATAACAATAAAGGTATGTCATAGTTTTGTTATTTTGAAGTATGATTGTATGTGATGGGAGAAGGGAGAACTCCGGGTAGGGCTTCATTGTATTCATGTGTCTGGAGTATACTATTCTTGCTTTATTTGAACTATTAAATTAAAAATGATTGTACACTAAAAATAAGTTGCTGAAAACAAATTAAAAAGCAGAAAATAAAAAGCAAAAAACAGAATGCAGGTTCAAAGAACTGGAAAGATAAGCTACTGTATAGCTAATATGTTGCAGATACTGATGGAAAATGTGACAAAAACATATCACAGCTATGCCTAAAAATTGGAGCACTTATAAAGGAAACTGAAGGAATGATCTTAGAACAAGCATTAAAAATAAATGTTATGAAAGCCAAGACTGAGAAATTTTTAAATGACAACAAATGTCAATTATGCAAAGCCACAGATGAAACCATAGACCATTAAATCAGTGCCTGTAGCAAAATAGCCCAAAATAACTATAAGCAATTTCAGAATCATGTGGCCAAATTAATTCATTGGAATTTCTGCAAAAAGTATGGTTTTACAGTAGCAAACTATTAAGATCATACCATTGAAAAGAGTTATAGAAAATTAACAGGTCAAGATCTGTAGGACTTTCACACAATAAAATCAATGGTAATACCAACTTTGATAAGAGCAATACTGACTTGACCCAGAATAGATATACTATTGTTTCAACTCATCTAAACAAACTGCACTGGCCTCCCATAGCAGAAATTCTCGCCGCTTCCTGAGCCATTATGTCTAGCTCCATCCCTGGCCGCCTTCAAATCCGGGCTAAAGGCCTACCTGTTTGATGCAGTTTTTGACTCCTAACTTGTCACTTGCTCGTAACCTTTATCTTGTCTTCCTCTCTTCAATAGTCCCTTTCCCTATGTATCCTTCTGTCTCTCCTACCCTTATCCTTATTGGTCCGGTCTGTCTGTATGTCCTGATTTAGATTGTAAGCTCTTTTGAGCAGGGACTGTTGTCTTTCTTCATGTTCATTTGTGAAGCGCTGCGTACGACTGGTAGCGCTATAGAAATGATTTATAGTAGTAGGTTCAAAGCTGCTTGTTTAGTTTTTCAAATCTAACAGGGCTTCACCTTTGAACTGCTGACTAAGATCGCTTCGCAATATCTGATCCAGTCTAACAGACTGAAACAACAACTAATGCTAGCATCACCATTTCAAAAGACAATTTGAAATCAGAAGATTTTTAGCTTTCTATTGGAGTCAAAATATGAAACTCTCTACCTATTCCCATCAGAACAGAAAACAGCTACCTTAGGGGGGTCTTTTACTAAGCTGCGCTGGCGTTTTTAGCGTGCATTAAAAATAGGCATGCGCTAAACGCTAAAGATGCCAATGCATGCCTATGGGCGTCTTTAGCATGTGCCTATTTTTAATGTATGCTAAAAATGCCAGCGCGGCTTAGTAAAAGACCCCCCCCCCCCCAAATCAGCTGTTTTCTGTTCTGATGGGAATAGGTAGAGGCTAAAAACCTTTCTCTTCCCAAAGACTGCTTCATAATAACCTGTCATGACTTCTATTTCCTAGTATCATCCATTATCCTTTCCTTGAATGTTTTTAGTCTCATTCATTACACTAGTGGTCTCTAATGTTTCTCATGCCGTACACGCTATCTGCTTTTGTCTCACCTAGAATGTAAACCGCACTGAACCCTGGAAAGGGGATATTAGCAGTATACAAGAATTGAATTGAATTGAAATACTTGGAAATTTTACATTTCAGAGACATAACTCCATCAACTTTGCAAAAAAAAAAAAAAAACTACTGTACTTGGAACGGCATACTTTTTTCACCAATATCTTGCTAATTCCCAGGTCCCTAATTAATAGAGTTAAAACCAATCAACATTAAGGGGCCTGTTTACTAAGTCACAATAGAGGCGCGCTAGTGTTTTTAGTATATAGATGCCCATAATATTCCTATAGGCGTCTACATGGTTACACACGCTAAAAATGCTAGCGCACCTTAGTAAACAGGGCCCTAACTGTGGTGTGCCATGCATGAAGACATAATGATAATAATAATAATGATATGTTTTCATGTATGGCACAACATGACTGCCAATATTATCATCATTAATTATTGCATGTGTATCTTTTCTTTGGTTATTATGGCAAAAACCAAAGGTATAACGTACCTGAAGGGTTTGCACAAATGCAGGCAGTGTGATTATCCACTCCTTTGTTTCCAAAGTTATTCGGGCAGTTTAGTGGATACCAGTGTTGAATATCACTGCTATTTGAACATAAGAACATAAACATTGCTAAACCGGGACAGACTGAAGGTCCATCGAGCCCAGTATCCTGTTTCCAACAGTGGCCAGTCCAGGTCACAAGTACCTGGCAAGACCCCAGAACAGCAAAACAGATTTTATGCTGCTTTTCCTAGAATATGCAGTGGATTTTCCCAAGTCCATCTTAATAATGGCATATGTAGTTTTCTTTTAGGAAAGTATCCAAACCTTTTTTTAAACTCTGCTAAGCTAACTGCCTTTACCACATTCTCTGGCAATGAATTTCAGAGTTTAGCTACTTGCAGTACTTTTTTTTGTAGAAAAAAAGGTGCCGGTACTCATTATGGGCGGGGTCACCACATATGACCCCACCCCCATTATAACCACACCCACATTAGCCACACCCCTTATATCAGCCATGGTGCATATAAACAGACATCATTGAAAACATTATACTAGTATAGGAGAAAAAAATAACGTGATTCTTTTTCATTATAAATAATTTCTGTAATCTGTTACAGCTCCAGTATAGCCAGTGCAAAAGTGAAAGGAGGAAGACTAAAAAGGGAATTGTGAGACAGAAAGATGCTGCGAACCGCTATGTAGATAATGATGAAGAAAAAGCAAATTTGCTAAATAGATACTTTTGTTCTGATTTCACAGAAGAAAATTCTGGAAAAGGACCACAATTGACTGGCAAAAGTACATATGAGAATGGAGTGGATATAGCACAGTTCACGGAAGAGAGTGTGTATGAACAACTTGAAAATCTAAAGGTGGACAAAGCCAGGGGACTGGATGGGATCCACCCCAGGATATTGAGGGAGCTCAGAGAGGTTCTGGCGGGTCCTCTTAAAGATTTGTTTAATAAATCCTTGGAGATGGGAGAGGTTCCATGGGATTGGTAAACGGCAGATGTGGTCCCTCCTTGGAGATGGGAGAGGTTCCATGGGATTGGTAAACGGCAGATGTGGTCCCTCTTCACAAAAATGGTGATAGGGAAGAAGCTGGAAACTACAGGCCGGTAAGCCTCACTTCACTTGTTGGAAAAGTAATGGAAGCAATGCTGAAGGAAAGGATAGTGAATTTCCTGGAAGCCAATAAGTTGCAAGATCCAAGACAACATGGTTTTACCAAAGGGAAATTGTGCCAAACGAATCTCATTGAAATCTTTGACTGGGTGACCGGAGAATTGACGTGCAAAAAACAGAAGAAACCTGTCTTCGCAAAAAATAGCAACAAACAAAACAGCAAAGAGAACCAACAAAAGAAAAAAGACAAAATAAAAAAATAAAAAAATAATAAAAAATAAAAAATAAGAAAATAATAATGAAAGAACTAAAAAAAAATCCAAGTATATGTAAAAAATATAAGGCGTCCACACTTGGTTGTTGAAATTAAAAAATAAACTTTATTTATCAATGGATAGCAGGGAGAAAGGGACTCGACACAGCTGTGTTTCGGCCATATAGGCCTGCGTCAGGAGTCTATGCAAATAAAAACACATAAATAATGTAAAATGAATAAATCATTTAAATGTTTAAACGTATAATATTATCATCGCGGGACATTACAAATGGCTAAACTTTCTGTTACAAGAAATATTATCAAGCAAAAAAGATTTTTTCTCGTATCAAAAGCACCCAAACTCCAAAACGAATACATAAGTATAAATTATGAGAGTCTAAAATGTAAAAAATCAAAATTTTAATGGTCACATATTTATATAACATATCAAAACCCCAAAAGCATTCTATTAAATAAACACAAGGTTATGTGTATATATAAATCTAATGGTTATTAAACCCACTAGGTGACACTAATTGGGAACTAACAAAGATAAAATAGAGCAGATATGCGAGAGCAGTGTCCTATATCAATCATAGTATTGACACTTATATCATTTTTAATATGAGCAGTATCATATGTTGTATTTAAAAGATAAACAAAAAAGTGGTTTTATTTGTATAATAAGAAAAAAATCATATATGAAGAACCATAATTTACCTTCTCACTGTATGCTGATCTTATATACTATCCAAATGGGCAGAGAATGTGTGCATCTACAAAAAATCATAATGAAGATAATAAAAAAAGACTAATCCAATGTATTGCAAATATTCGTCATTATCATAGAGTAACCATTATTATTGAACTGGATGACTTTTTTAGGAAATGTGAAGAAAAAACCCTAGTTATAACAAAAGATGTTACGAAAGTAGCAAAACTAATGACGCATTGTCGCCAACCTTTCCTTTATATTCACATATCACACTAGATGTTGTTACATAAAGCAGCTTCAAGCTGCATGGCGTATTCTATAGCAAAACGGAACTTAGAACTGAACCCTACATACTAATGTGGAGGAGTGGCCTAGTGGTTAGGGTGGTGGACTCTGGTCCTGAGGAACTGAGTTCAATTCCCACTTCAGGTACAGCTCTTTGTGACTCTGGGCAAGTCACTTAACCCTCCATTGCCCCAGGTACAAATAAGTACCTGTATATGTAAGCCGCATTGAGCCTGCCATGAGTGGGAAAGCGCGGGGTACAAATGTAACTAAAAAAAAACCCCACTATTTTATTTTAAGCAAACGGTGTTTATCAATATGATAACAAAAAGCTTGTGCCTTAATTTATTTTTTAACAAAAATAACGTATCAATCTATTAGACTCAATGTAGATATATTTTTATCAGTTCTAAGCATGCACTAGTTATATCAAAGACTGTAGCGAAAGAAGAAAAAAATAGATTGTCACTAAACTTCCCTACGCGCTGATGTTCACGGAGAACCTCTAAACTGCATGGTGTGGTGATATCGCAAACGTCGCTAATGAAAGATCCATTTCTTAGAGAAATGTCATTATATTTCTATCAGCCTTAGACATGCACTGACTGTATACAAAAAATGTAATAAGGGTGGCAAGTGAAGTAAAGCATTTTCTCTAATCTTCCCTACATACTAATGTGTATCATTGAAAATATTTTAAACATTGTTGTATGCGGCCACTCTAAGCTGTCGCATATCTATATGACTGAATACGTGCAGCTTCATATCAACTCGTTGAGATCAATTCAAGATAGAGATGGCGTTATCTATTCAAAAGTATCTAGTCAGAGGTATAATAATCTAACTCCAATTCTATATAAGGTTATACATAATAAAAGCAAAAGGGAATAGCGTATGGGTTTACTGTCCTTACCTCTTTCTAATGTGATAGCATTGAACAGTATTCAAAACAAAATCAAGCGGGGATCAGAGTAGCGTCTCATTGCTCTAAGATTAAACAGAGCTAGTGTTTCCAAACTATTTTAAAATATCCCGCCAAGAGACAACCGAAATACATGACGTCATTTCCGACTGGTTCAAAATTGGAAAGGATGGAGTCAATGATTAAATTAGCCAAATCGTTAAATTGCCCATTAGCAAAGTCATAAGCACTATCGTTCCAATTGACCATTACATACAATGAGGTGCTTATATCGGATAGGTAGTAATTCTAAGACAAAAAGCAGGGCAGTGTGTAATACTAAAAAAAAAAGGGGGGGGGGGGGCGCTGCGCTGTTTACTACAATGTAGGATGCAGGTTCGTCAAATAAATCAACAAGCTCCCTAATGTGATAATAAAATTATATAAATTGTTAAACTGAGAAGGTAAATATATGGATGCACTCAACGTTATAAATGGAGGTGTATAATATAAAGAAAATATCTATATTTAATAATAAACTCAAAACACTTATTGTTTAAACAGAATTTTTTTTTCGTAATTTCATGACCACAACCCCACTTTATGTTAAAACTAATTTAAATTGGCTGAATTAAAATAATTAGATTTCACAAAGAATATATATAGTGGATGAGGATTTTGTATTGTTAAACCAACTTAAAAATAAAATGTAACTGATCAAATATATGGCCGATTTTGCCATAAGATGAGATACAAAAAAACTAAAAATGCAATAGGAATAAAATTTTAAGTATGAACTTTCTAAAAATATGAATTGTGAAAAAATAATTAAATAAATAAAACGCACCGTGAACGTTCTAATGAGGACAACGTTCTGAAGCCATCTGATGTCACTCCCTGAGTCCCTGGCTGTAGGGTTCGTGGCGTGAAGCCACCCAGCCGTCTCTGCCCCGCCCTCGCGTCTAAACAAACAAATCTGGAAGCGAAGCGTCAGGGAAGGAGGCGGCGCTCCCGACGTCTAGCCTTCCCTTCGCTGTGTTCCGCCTTCAAAAAAAGGCGGAACACAGCGAAGGGAAAGCTAGACGTCGGGAGCGCCGCCTCCTTCCCTGACGCTTCGCTGCCGGAAACGCCACGGAGGTAAAGTTAAAAAGAATTAAAAAAACAAAAAAGGGATGCATGGATGCGAGGGGGGGGGCATGGATGCGAAGGGGGGGGGGAGAAGAGGGCGGGCCAGGCTGGGACATGGGAGAGAGAGGAGCATGGATGCGAGGGGGGGCCATGGAAGGGAGAGAGGGGACTTGCTGGAAAAGGATGAATGGAGGCAGCAGGGGACAGAGGAGCATGGATTGGGAGGGCAGGGCTCAGGGAAAGAGGGAAATTGCTGAAAAGGGATGAATGGAGGGGGCAAGGGACAGAGGAGCATGGATGGGCATGGATTGGGAGGGCAGGACTCAGGGAGAGAGGGAAATTGCTGGATAGGGATGAATAGAGGGGACAGATGGGCATGGATGGATATGGATTGCAGGGCAGGCCTCAGGCAGAGAGGGCAATTGCTGGATAGGGATGAATGGAGGGGCCAGGTGACAGAGGAGCATGGATGGGCATGGATTGGAAGGGCAGGACTCAGGGAGAGGGGACTTGCTGGATAGGGATGAATGGAGGGGACAGATGGGCATGGATGGATATGGATTGCAGGGCAGGCCTCAGGCAGAGAGGGGAAATGCTGGATAGGGATGAATGGAGGGGGCAGTGGCCATGGAGAGAGGGGAATTGCTGGAAATGGATGAATGGAGGGGGCAGGTGACAGAGGAGCATGGATGGGCATGGATTGGGAGGGCAGGACTCAGGGAGAGAGGGAAATTGCTGGATAGGGATGAATAGAGGGGACAGATGGGCATGGATGGATATGGATTGCAGGGCAGGCGTAAGGGAGAGAGGGCAATTGCTGGATAGTGATGAATGGAGGGGCCAGGTGACAGAGGAGCATGGATGGGCATGGATTGGGAGGGCAGGACTCAGGGAGAGAGGGAAATTGCTGGATAGGGATGAATAGAGGGGACAGATGGGCATGGATGGATATGGATTGCAGGGCAGGCCTCAGGCAGAGAGGGGAAATGCAGGATAGGGATGAATGGAGGGGGCAGGTGACAGAGAAACATGGATTGGGAGGGCAGGGCTCAGGGAGAGACTCACTCTCTCTCTCACACACTCACACTTTCACTCTGACTCTCAAACAGTCACTCTCACATACACTCTCCCAAACATACACACTCCGAGGAAAACCTTGCTAGCGCCCGTTTCATTTGTGTCAGAAACGGGCCTTTTTTACTAGTAATTAAATAAAAGTCAAAATGTACAATTAATTTTTATGTTCCGAATACGCAAAATTAAATCTGTATTAGTATCAATCACGTAAATGAATATTTTAGAAAACTTTATAAAATGACAAACTTTAAAAAGATACTGCACATATAAAAGATGTATTTAAGAAAACATGATATAAAAATATGTAAAAACATATATATATGTTTTTTAACCTTTGTTATAATACATCGCTAATAAATGACAGCATAATCCCAGCAGTTCTGTACCTTGTTTATCATTGTTAATGGTTTAGTGCATTATAATATAATGTATGTATGTATAAAAAAACTAAAAATAGCACATACGATTAAATGTAAAACACATGTATATATACATTAGTGAGGGCATCGTGTTCATATAAATCTAATGGAAATAAAGACACCTATCAAATGTTTCTATGTCCTATTGTGTCGTTATGTGTGTGATTGGTTATTATTGGTCAAACAATTTGCATATCATCTTCTCCATGTGATCTAGACGTAATCTACTTAGATTTCAGCAAAGCTTTTGACACGGTTCCCCACAGGAGGCTCTTAAATAAACTTGACAGGCTGAAGATAGGACCCGAAGTGGTGAACTGGATTAGGAACTGGTTGACGGACAGATGCCAGAGAGTGGTGGTTAATGGAATTCGCTCGGATGAGGGAAAGGTGAGTAGTGGAGTGCCTCAGGGATCGGTGCTGGGGCCGATTCTGTTCAATATATTTGTGAGTGGCATTGCCGAAGGGTTAGAAGGTAAAGTTTGCCTTTTTGCGGATGATACTAAGATTTGTAACAGAGTGGACACCCAGGAGGGAGTGGAAAACATGAAAAAGGATCTGCGGAAGCTAGAATGGACTAAGGTTTGGCAATTAAAATTCAATGCGAAGAAATACAAAGTGATGCACTTAGGAAGTAGAAATCCACGGGAGACGTATGTGTTAGGTGGTGAGAGTCTGATATGTACGGATGGGGAGAGGGATCTTGGGGTGATAGCATCTGAGGATCTGAAGGAGACGAAACAGTGTGACAAGGCGGTGGCCATAGCTAGAAGGTTGCTAGGCTGTATAGAGAGAGGTGTGACCAGCAGAAGAAAGGAGGTGTTGATGCCCCTGTATAAGTCATTGGTGAGGCCCCACCTGGAGTATTGTGATCAGTTTTGGAGGCCGTATCTTGCTAAGGATGTAAAAAGAATTGAAGCGGTGCAAAGAAAAGCTACAAAATGGTATGGGATTTGCGTTACAAGACGTATGAGGAGAGACTTGCTGACCTGAACATGTATACCCTGGAGGAAAGGAGAAACAGGGGTGATATGATACAGACGTTAAAATATTTGAAAGGTATTAATCCGCAAATGAACCTTTTCCGTAGATGGGAAGGCGGTAGAACTAGAAGACATGAAATGAGATTGAAGGGGGCAGACTCAAGAAAAATGTCAGGAAGTATTCTTTCACAGAGAGAGTGGTGGATACTTGGAATGCCCTCCCGCGGGAGGTGGTGGAGATGAAAATGGTAACGGAATTCAAAAATGCATGGGATAAACATAAAGGAATCCTGTTCAGAAGGAATGGATCCCCAGAAGCTTAGCGGAGATTGGGTGGCAGAGCTGGTGGTGGGAGGTGGGGCTAGTGCTGGGCAGACTTCTACGGTCTGTGCCCTGTGTCGCGTGCTCGAGGACCTTGGCATACTGTCAGGCTTCTTCCCCGGGAGCACTGGGTTCGTGAGCCCATGGGCCACTACCGTGGAGCGGCAGTGGCAGGCAAGATCACCTCCAAGGTAGAGATGAGACAAAACTGGACCGGAACCCCGGACTGGAGTTCTACACCGGAATACACGGAACTGGAACGCACCGGACGGGTGCGCACTGGAGTGGAGCCCGCTGGACTGGAACACACTGGAGGGCCCCACAGGACTGGAACATACAGGAGTGAAACCCGCTGGACTGGAACACACTGGACCTAGGCTTCACCTACGCTTGACCACCTTTCCCCGAGGGTTGAGCCCTCAGGTTCTGGCAGCCGGTAGGACTTACAGGAAAACCCGGAACTGGAACTTGCAAGCAGGAACAGCAGGAATGAAGATCCAGGAGTGCCCCCTGGCACCTAGGCGCAGGCAAGGCCGACAGGCAGGGACTGTCCGGGTTCTGGCAGTCGGCAGGTTTAAACACAATGACTAGTAAACTGTACCTAGGCTAATAGAAACACTATACCCAGACAAACCAGTCATACACAAGAAACATACACAGAGCACACTCAGGAGACTTGAAAGCTATACACCAGCTAACAACAAAGCTGTGCCCAAGCTAACAAGTCATGCACTGGAAACAAACACAGAGCACTAGCAAAGCTATACACAGGCTAACAAGCCACACGGTGCCTAAGCTGGCTAGTCTAAACAAACACAGAGCACTAGCAAAGCTATACACAGGCTAACAAGCCACACGGTGCCTAAGCTGGCTAGTCTAAACAAACACAGAGCACTAGCAAAGCTATACACAGGCTAACAAGCCACAAGGTGCCTAAGCTGGCTAGTCTAAACAAACACAGAGCACTAGCAAAGCTATACACAGGATAACAAGCCACAAGGTGCCTAAGCTGGCTAGTCTAAACAAACACAGAGCACTAGCAAAGCTATACACAGGCTAACAAGCCACACGGTGCCTAAGCTATCTAGTCAAACATAGAAACTCACACAGAGCAAACACTGAAACAGTGTACAGAGCACTCTATACACCAGGGCCCTAGATGAAATGCAAAGGCCAGGGCTATAGTCTCTAAGTGATTAATAAAGCCCTTCCACACCAGAGGTACAGCTGCAGCAATCACCTTGCATCCAAACAGAGGCTTGACACACAGAGAAGTCAGCCCAGCGGGAGCCATCTTGGATACTGGCATAGAGGAGTCGGCGGCAGCCATCTTGGAAAAGATATAGCCCACACAGGTGAGGTTCAGTAGGGCAATCAGCACACAGAGCCAGAGAGAAACTAAGACAGAGACAGACACAGAGACAAGCAGAAGCCAGCACAGCCACTGACTCCCAGAAACAGGGTAAGTCTGAGGGTGGTCACGGCCACAGACGTAACACCCTGAAATGGCAGATGCAAATCAAGGTCAGGTATACACATAAAGTAGCACATATGAGTTTATCTTGTTGGACAGACTAGATGGACCGTATAGGTCTTTCTCTGCCGTCATCTACTATGTAAGACAGCAGATGTAAATTCTCAAATTGGACATATTCCAAACACTAAAATGAAAATAAAATTATTTTTTTCTACCTTTGTTGTCTGGTGACTTTGTTTTTCTATCCATATTGGTCCCAGTCTCTGATTCTGCTGCTCTCTATCTGTTCTCTTAACTCCGTTTCCAGAGCTTCCTTTCCATATATTTCTTTACTTTCCTCCTTTCTTCTTCATTTCTTGCCCTACATCCATAAGTAAAAGCTGGGTCCTCCTCCATGGAATTGACTGGAGGAGGTATAACGTGAATCCAGCTTTTGCCTATTTTCTCCATCCATGTGCAGTTTTTCTCCTCTCCTCTCCTCTCTTCCCTTTCCTTCATCTCCATCCATGTGCATCTTCTTCTTTTTTCTTTCCTCCCCTCCATCCATGTCCAGCACTTCTCCTCTCTTCTGCCCCTCCATCCATGTCCAGCATTTCTCCTCTCTCTTCCCTTCCCTGTATCCATATAAAGCAATAATTCTCTCTCTCCTCTCCTCCATCCAAGTCCAGCATTTCTCCTCTTTCCCTGCCAACTCCTCCATCCATCCATGTCCAGCAATTCTCCTCTATCTCCTGCTCTCGTCTCCATCCATTTCCAGCATTTCTCCTCTCTCCCCTGCACTCCCCTCGCATCCATGTGCATCTCCTTCCTGTCTTCCCTCCCCTCCCATGTCCAGCGATTCTCCTCTATCCCCTGTCCTCCCCTGCCATCCATGTCCAGCGATTCTTCTCTCTCCCCTTCCCTCCCCTCTAATCCATGTCCAAAGATTCTCCTCTCTCCCCTGCCCTCCCCTTCCATCCATGTCCAGCGAATCTCTCTTCGCTGACCTTCCCTCCCATCCATGTCCAGTATGTCTCCTCTCTCTCCTGCCTTCCCCTCTCATCCATGTCCAGCGATTCTCCTCTGCCCCCTGTCCTCCCCTGCCATTCATGCCTAGCGAATCTCTCTCCCCTGACCTCCCCTCTTATCCATGTCCAGCGATTCTCCTCTGCCTCCTGTCCTTCCCTGCCATCCATGTCCAGCGATTCTCCTTTCCCCTGCCCTCCCCTCCCATCCATGTCCAGCAGGTCTCCTCTCTCCTCTGCCCTCCCCTCCTATCCATGTCCAGCAATTCTCTCTTCCTTGCCTTCCCCTCAAATCCATGTCCAGCGATTTTCCTTTCTCCCCTGCCCTCCCCTCCCATGTCCAGCAATTCTCCTCTCTCCCCTGCCCTCCGTCTCCTCCATGTCCAGCGATTCGTTCAAACCCCAGCCCCCCCCCCCCCCTCAGCTCCCCGACTTTCCTTGAAATCTTTAATTTACCTGAAGTCGTGGCGAACCGGCAGTAAAAACAGCTGGCAGGCAGGCTTGCCTCCTCGTCGCTTCCCTACCCTCTCAGCACGTCCCGCCCTCGCGGAAAGGAAATTACATCAGAGGAAGGTGGGACGCGCTGAAAGGGAAGGGAAGCGACAAGGAGGCAAGCCTGCCTGCCTGCCAGCTGTTTTTACTGCCGGTTTGCCGCGACTTCAGGTAAATTAAAGATTTCAAGGAAAGTTGGGGAGCTGAAGGAGGGCGGGGGGAGCCGAGGGAGGGCAGGGGGGCACAGGTGCATGAACGGAAGGGAGCGGGCAGGTAAGCCAGACCTCACAGAAAAGGTGCCGGTACGCCGTACTGGTGCGTACTGGCTCAAAAAAAGCACTGGTTACTTGTTGAGTGAAGAAATATTTTCTACGATTTGTTTTAAATTTACTACTTAGTAGCTTCTTTGCGTGCCCCCTAGTCCTAGTATTTTTGGAATGAGTAAACAAGCAATTCACATCTACCTGTTCCACTCCACTCAGTACTTTATAAACCTCTATCATATCTCCCCTCAGCCGCCTCTTTTCCAAGCTGAAGAGCCCTAGCTGCTTTAGCCTTTCCTTATAGGGAAGTCGTCCCATCATTTTTATTATTTTCGTCGCCCTTCTCTGTACCTTTTCTAATTTCAATATATCTTTTTTGAGATGTGGTGACCAGAATTGCAGACAGTATTCGAGGCGCGGTCGCACTTTGGAGCAATAGAAAGGCATTATAACATTCTCAGTTTTGTTTTACATTTCTTTCCTAATAATTCCTAACATTCTATTTGCTTTCTTAGCTGCCGCACACCAAGCAGGGGGTTTCAAAGTATCATCAACGATGACACCCAGATCCTTTTCCTGGGGGGTAACTCTTAATTTGGAACCTTACATCAAGTAACTATGGTTTGAGTTCCTCTTTTCCCCATGTATCACTTTGCGCTTGCTCACATTAAAAGTCATCTGCCATTTGGATACCCAGTGTCCCAGTCTTGTAAGATCCTCTTGCAATTTTTCACAATCCTCTTGCGATTTAACAACTTTGAATAACTTTGTGTCATCAGCAAATTTAATTACCTCACTAGTTATTCCTTTCTCTAGATCATTTATAAATACGTTAAAAAGCAGCGGTCCCAGCATAGATCCCTGGGGTACCCCACTATCTACCCTTCTCCATTGAGAATACTGACCATTTAACCTTACTCTCTGTTTTCTATCTTTTAGCCAGTTTTTAATCCACAACAGGACATTGAGGGGCATTTTCAATATGACGTCTGAGTCCGACTTTGTATGTTTTGCAAAAAACGTCCAAAATCTGAATAGCAAAGAAGGTCATTTTCAAAAAAGAAAAACGCTTATCTTTTGTTTTCAAAAATAGAAGGTTTTGTGATTTGGACGTTTTATTCTTTGGTCCATTAAAAAAAATAAAATAAAACGTCCAAGTGCAAAACACACAAAATCAAGCCATTGGGATGTAGGAGGAGTCAGCATTTTTAGTACACTGGTCCCCCTGACATCCCAGGAAAGCAGGGCCGGTCCTAGGGTCTCTGGTGCCCCCCTGCAGACTATCAGTTGGCACCCCCCCTCCCATATCCTTTCACTCTTCTCCCACCCTTCCCCTGTCCAGCGATTCTCCTTCACCTCCATCCCCCTCCCATTTATGCCCACCTGCCCGCCCTCTTCTCCCCCCAACATCCCTCTTTTCTTCTTGCCACCCTGTGTGGTTTAAGTCTTTTTTAAAATTTACCTCCGTCCCAGCATCCGCATCATTTCAAAGCCCTACCCATCTCTAGCCTTCCCTCCCTTCTTGAGTTTGTTCCCGCAGAGTCCCGCCCTCGAGGAAATGACATCAGAAGGCGGGACTCTGCGGGAATGAACTCACGAAGGGAGGGAAGGCTAGAGACGGGCAGGGCTTTGAAATGATGTGGACGCTGGGACGGAGGTAAATGACAGATTTAAACCCCCAAGGGCGGCGTGGTACGGCGGCACAGCACCGCAGCGGCGCCCTTGAAGGCAGGCGCCCCCCTGCAGTGCTTACCCCGCTTACTGGGTTTGGCCAGCACTGCAGGAAAGCAATAGGGCACCCTAGGGGGCACTGCAGTGGACTTCATAAAATGCTCCCATCTGACCATTGCTTCCTTACCTTGTTTACTGAGCCCACCCAAAACCCACTACCCCCAACTGTACACCACTACTATAGCCCTTACAGGTACAGTAGGTTTCTGGTGAGTTTTGGAGGGCTCACAGTTTCCTCCACAAGTGTAACAGGTATGGGGAGGTAGAAGCCTGGGTCCACCTGTCTGCAGTGCACTGCACCCATCACTAGACTACTCCAGGGGGCCTGAATGCTGTTGTAATGGACCCGAGTATAACATCTGAGGCTGGCATAGAGGCTGGCAAGTAATGTTTTTCATCACATTTTTTGGGGGTGGGAGGAGGTTAGTGATCACTGAGGGAATAAGGGGGGGCATTCCTGATTCCCTCCTGTGTTCATCTGGTTATTTAGGGCACCATTTTGTGCCTTATTAGTTATAAAAACAGGTCTAGCTCAAAACGTCTTAGTTTTAGTCCTGGACGGTTTTGTTTTCTTCCTTTATGGCTGAAAAATGTCGTGGAGGGACATAATCGAAAGGGACGCCCAAGTTTTCCTGAGGACGTCCTCGCAGGATGTCCCCAGACAGGGGTGGGGAAACCCGTATTATCGAAACAAGATGGACGCCCATCTTTCATTTCGATAATACGGTCAGGGACGCCCAAATCTGGAAATTTAGGTCGACCTTAGAGATGGTTGTCCTTAGAGATGGTCGTCCCTGATTTTCGGCCATAATGGAAACCAAGGACGCCCATCTCAGAAACGACCAAATCCAAGCCATTTGGTCATGGGAGGAGCCAGCATTCATACTGAACTGGTCCCCCTGTCATGCCAGGACACCAACCGGGCACCCTAGGATGCACTGCAGTGGACGTCAGAAATTGCTCCCAGGTGCATAGCTCCCTTACCTTGTGTGCTGAGGCCCCAAAACCCACTCCCCACAACTGTACACCACTACCATAGCCCTTAGGGGTGAAGGGGGCCACCTACATGTGGGTACAGTGGGTTTCTGGTGGGTTTTGAAGGGCTCACATTAACCACCACAAGTGTAACATGTAGGGGGGGATGGGCCTGGGTCCGCCTGCCTGAAGTGCACTGAACCCACTAAAACTGCTCCAGGGACCTGCATACTGCTGTCATCGAGCTGGGTATGATATTTGAGGCTGGCATAGAAGCTGGAAAAAATATTTTTTTTACATTTGTTTTGAGTGTGGGAGGGGGTTAGTGACCACTGGGGAAGTAAGGGGAGGTCATCCCCAATTCCCTCCGGTGGTCATCTGGTCATTTAGGACACATTTTTGTTGCTTGGTCGCAGGGCCGTGCCAACACGGTAAGCGAGGTAAGCATGGCAGGGGGTGCCTCCCTCTATGGGGCGCCGCCGCACCATGCTCACCTCGCTCGCCCTCCCGCTCCCATTGTTCAACTTCCCGCCCTCTTCTCCCCCCCAACATCCCTTTTCTTTTTTTTTTCTTTTTAAATTTACCTCCGTAGCAGTCCAGCAGCGCAGCATCAGTGAAGGAGGCGGCGCTCCCGACGTCTCTAGCCTTCCCTTCGCTGTGTTCCGCCTTCTTCTGACGTCACGTCAGAAGAAGGCGGAACACAGCGAAGGGAAGGCTAGAGACGTCGGGAGCGCCGCCTCCTTCACTGATGCTGCGCTGCTGGACTGCTACGGAGGTAAATTTAAAAAGAAAAAAAAAAGAAAAGGGATGTTGGGGGGGAGAAGAGGGCGGGAAGTTGAACAATGGGAGCGGGAGGGCAGGGGAGAGACGAGAGCATGGATGCGAAGGGGAAGGGGAGAAGAGGGCGGGCCAGGCCAGGCCAACTGGGACATGGGAGCGAGAGGAGCATGGATGCGAGGGGGGGGTCATGGAAGAGAGAGGGGGAATTGCTGGATAGGGATTAATGGAGGGTGACAGAGGTGCATGGATGGGAGGGGCAGGGCTCAGGGAGAGAGGGGAATTGCTGGATAGGGAATTAGGGATGAATGGAGGGGACAGAGGAGCATGGATGGGAGGGCAGGGCTCAGGGAGAGAGGGGAATTGCTGGAAAAGGATGAATGGAGGGGGCAGGGGACAGAGGAGCATGGATGGGAATGGATTGGGAGGGCAGGGCTCAGGGAGAGAGGGGAATTGCTGGAAAAGGATGAATGGAGGGGGCAGGGGACAGAGGAGCATGGATGGGCATGGATTGGGAGGGCAGGGCTCAGGGAGAGAGGGGAATTGCTGGAAAGGGATGAATGGAGGGGGCAGAGGACAGAGGAGCATGGATGGGCATGGATTGGGAGGGCAGGGCTCAGGATGAGAGGGGAATTGCTGGATAGGGATGAATGGAGGGGACAGATGGGCATGGATGGATATGGATTGCAGGACAGGGGTCAGGGAGAGAGGGGAATTGCTGGATAGGGATGAATGGAGGAGGCAGGTGACAGAGGAGCATGGATGGGCATGGATTGGGAGGGGAGGGCTCAGGGAGAGAGGGGAATTGCTGGATAGGGATGAATGGAGGGGGCAGGGGACAGATGGGCATGGATGGATATGGATTGCAGGGCAGGGCTCAGGGAGAGAGGGGAATTGCTGGATAGGGAATTAGGGATGAATGGAGGGGGCAGGGTGCAGATGGGCATGGATGGATATGGATTGCAGGGCAGGGCTCAGGGAGAGAGGGGAATTGCTGGATAGGGATGAATGGAGGGGGCAGGGGACAGATGGGCATGGATGGATATGGATTGCAGGGCTCAGGGAGAGAGGGGAATTGCTGGATAGGGATGATTGGAGGGGGCAGGGGACAGAGGAGCATGGATGGGAGGGCAGGGCTCAGGGAGAGAGGAGAAATTGCTGGACATAGAGGGGAGGGAAGAGAGATGAAGGAGATGAAATGAGGGAAAAGGAAGAGAGGAGAAAAACTGCACATGGATGAAGAAAATAGGCAGAAGCTGAGGACCAGAAATGAAGAAGAAAGGAGGAAAGGAAAGAAATAAATGGAAAGGAAGCCCTGGAAACGGAGTTAAGAGGACAGATAGCAGCAGAATCAGATACTGGGCCAGCATGATCAGAAAAAGAAAGTCACCAGACAACAAAGGTAGAAAAAAAATCATTTTATTTTCATTTTAGTGTTTGGAATATGTCCACTTTGAGAATTTACATCTGCTATCTTATTTTGCAATGTATAGCAATTTGTTTCTAAGAATATTGCTGACAATTCCTGTCAGTGTGGCAAGTGGTGAGCGATCATTTTCACGGGGGGAGGGGGGAGCCGCCGCCGCCGCCACCACCGCCAACTGATAGTCTGCAGGGGGGGCGCCAACTGATAGTCTGCAGGGGGGCGCCAGAGACCCTAGGCACGGCCCTGCTTGGTCGTAAGAAAGAAAGGACCAGGTAAAGTTGTCCAAGTGTTCATCAGGGATGCCCTTCTTTTTTCCATTATTAGTCGAGGACGCCCATGTGTTAGGCACGCTCCAGTCCCGCCTTCGCTACACCTCCAACACGCCCCTGTGAATTTTGGTCGTCCCCGCGATTGAAAGCAGTTGAGGACGCCAAAAATTGGCTTTCGATTATGCCGATTTGGGTGACCCTGTGAGAAGGTTGCCCATCTTGCGATTTGTGTCGAAAGATGGGCGTCCTTCTCTTTCGAAAATAAGCCTGTAAGTCTCAGGAATGCCCAAGTCCCACTCTGAACACACCCCGATATGCCCCCTTGAGAGTTTGACACATTTCTGATGGAATTCAAAGAAACATTTCTAAAAATAGGTTTCAAAAATGCTGATTTGGATGTTTTTGTGAGAAAAACGTCCAAATGCTGCTTTATGCCACTTTTTAGACGTTTTTCTGTTTTGAAAATGAGCCCAATTGTCTTCTAACCCATGACTTTCTAATTTCCTCAGGAGTCTTTCATGAGGTACTTTGTCAAATGCCTTTTGAACCTAGAAGATGTACTGAGCCAAATTTACAAATTAAAGAGTAGTAAATCACCTGGCCTGGAAGGCATACATCCAAGGGTACTCAAAGAACTCAAGCATGAAGTTGCTGAGTTGTCATTAAAATCATCCATAGTACCTAAAGATTGGAGGGTGGCCAGTGTGGCACCAATTTTTTAAATGGGTTCCAGGGGTTATCTGGGAAATTACAGACCGGTAAACCTAATGTCAGTGCTGGGCAAAATAGTGGAAACTATTATAAAAGAACACAATTACAGAACACATAGACAAACATGGTTTAATGGGACAGAGTCAGCATGGGTTCAGCCAAGGGAAGGCAAGGTTCTGGTATGGATTAAGAATTGGTTATTGGACAGAAAACAAAGGGTAGGGTTACATGGTCATTTCTCTCAATGGAGGAGGGTGAACAGTGGAGTGCTGCAGGGATCAGTGCTATTTAACATATGTATAATTGATATGGAAATCAGAACGACGAATGAAGTGATTAAATTTGCAGATGAAACAAAACTAGTAAAGGTTGATAAAACACGTGTGGACTGTGAAATATTGCAGGAAGACCTTAGGAGATTGGAAGACTGGGCATCATGGCAGATGAAATTTAATGTGGACAAATGCAAGGTGATGCACATTGGAAAGAATAATCTGAATCATAGTTACCTGATGCTAGGGTCCACCTTGGGGGTCAGCAAGCAAGAAAAAGATTTAGGTGTCGTTGTAGCTAGTACACTGAAATCTTCTGTTCAGTGTGTGATGGTGGCCTAAAAGCAAACAGGATGCTAGGAATTATTAGGAAAGGGATGGTGAATGAGACTGAAAATACTATGATGCCTCTCTATTGCTCCATGGTGTGACCACATCTTGAGTACTGCGTTCAGTTCTGGTTGCCATATCTCAAAAAAAGATATAGCGTAATTAGAAAAGGTTCAAAGAAGAGCGACCAAAATCATAAAGGGGATGGAACTATTTTCGTATGAGGAAAGGATAAAAAGGTTAGGGCTCTTCAGCTTGGAAAAGAGATGGATGAGGGGAGATATGATTAAGGTCTACAAAATCTTAAGTGGTGTAGAACGAGTAGAAGTAAATCGATTTTTTTTATTCATTCCAAAAGTACAACGACTAGGGTGCACTCAAGGAAGTTACATGGAAATAATTATGTCAGAAAGAAAGTAGATGGCAGAAAAAACTCTCCTGAAGCCTTTACCAGTTATAGACAGCTACTCTCTATAAGCAAAATACCATTACAGCACATAAAACATTGCTCTCAGCATGGTCCCCCATGTAGGCAAACTTTCCAAATTTTTCACTAAGCCATGAACATCCTTAGCTGATTCTCAAGTTCCCACTACTCAAGAATTGGCAGCTTACTTTGAACAGAAAATCGTGGACATACAATTTTCTGGCTCTAAGAACAACACATTTCACACAGCTCCACATGATGCCATTCCATCCTTTTTGTTAACATCATTTGTGACAATTTTTCTACCTTATAGTCACAATATAATAGCATCTTCATTGATAACTGGTGTAGTCCTAAATGCATGGAAGGTAGTCCATCTCTGTCCATGAGTTGAGGATCCAAAGAACAGCTCCCAGGATGCAGCTATCGACCAAATGAGAATCTTCCAATCCTATCTAAATTGACTGAACGCACTCTCTCAGAACTTTTTTACTTTACTTTATTGGATTTATATCCTACACACATCTGAGTCAAGAACTTAGTTCTGTGTGGCCTATATTAAACTAATCAGATATATCAATATATGTTGAGTTGGCTAGTTTAAATTAAGCAGATATAGATGTTCAGGTTAGATATGTGAGAGGAGGAAGAAAAGAGATAGATAGATGAGAACAACTTCTAGACTTTCTTAACACTACTAATGTAGTGCATCCATATCGAACGGGATTTCGTAGAAAACAGTCCACAGAGACCACGTTGTTAGGTCTCACTATTAGAAAATTCATCTAGATCAGAATAAGGCTGTGTCATTTTTTATTGCTTTTGATTTGTTTAGTGAGTTCAATCTAGTAGATCATAAGCTTTAGTTAGATCATCTCTGTATTATAGGTCTGACACGTTGCCTTGGCTTGGTTTCAATCATATCTTTTCAGCCATCATATGTAGTCTCTTGGCAGAATCAAATCTCAGTGCCTTTTGCGCTTCCTTGTGGAGTTTCACAGGATTCAGTACTAGCATCTACACTGTTTAATATCATTCTTGCTTTCTTGCTAACACTGATTCAATTCATTGACTTAATTTCTTTTGTGTACGCTGATGACATTCAAATATTGAGTGTAACTGATCCTTCCTCACCGTCTGCTATACAGGAATTAAATAGAAAACTTGATCAGATTGCTACTTGGTTGACTTCTCATAAATTAAAATTAAATGCCAGTAAAACCAAAGACATGATATTTGGCTCTGCTACACAACAACAGATGCTGCTGCCTATCACTATGGCAGGCACCCAAATTTGTTTAGTGCCATCTATGAAGATCCTGGGAATTCACATTGATAGTCAACTCAATTTCAATCACATATCTCCTTTTTAGTATGGAAATGTTTCTTTAAAATTAAACAAATTAGATTAATTTAGTCTCGTTGACCCGTGATGCACTGAGAAAACTCCTCCATTCATTTATTATAGGAAGCTTTGATTACTATAATTTACTCTTTTCTGGTCTCTGATTACAGGACATCAAACGATTACAACTTGTCCAAAACACAGCTGTAAAATTACTTTTTGGTACTATTCATCGGGATCATGTTACCCCTCTATTAAGGTAGGAACATTCGCACCCACCTCCCGACAAGGCGTATTTTAAAATCTTTAGCTTGTCCAGAAAATATGCTCTTTTGAAACACCTTTATTTCTTTTCCAATATCTTGTGCCCTATATCCCCTTGCGACTCTATGATCTTTGCAGCAGGAGCTACTAATGGTGCCATCGTTTCACCATATTTGTTTCAAGCATACCTGTTGCTCCATTTTCTCGGTTGTTGTTCTGTCATTTTGGAACAATCTTCCATTAGGTTTCCATAAGAAAGCATCCATTTCATGATTTAAAACTGATTTTAAATCTCTTAGTTCTTTCCTAACTTTTATAAAATTTTATTGTAAACCGCTTAGAAAGTTATTTCCTGATGGGTGGTATATCAAATATTAAACTTGAAACTTGGTTGTTGCCATCCAATTATTGATGGTTAACAGCTCGTTATCCACTAAAGTTGTGTGCACATCTCGGCAGTACGCCCAAATCTGAGACTCATATATAGAATCCAGGGGTAAACATGTAACTGGTGGTATTCTATAACCTGCATGTGCAATGCTGTGTTCTAACCTCCAGATTCTATATATGGTGACTAAAGCTGCATGCATGCAAATTTGTCAGTGTGGTCAAACTGCACACACAACTTAATTGTTTAACAAACCAGTGAGCAATTATTAGCACTAATTAGAATTTACGTGTGCAACTTTGTAATTGTATTCTGTAAAGTGGTGCTTGTAAATTCTAATGTACAGATCTTAAAAGGGGGCATGGCCATGGGTGGGTCATAGATGTTCCTAGAAACTATGCGCACAGTTATAGAATATGCCCGATCTGCACTTTACACCAGGTTATAGTTGGCATAAATGGTCACACCTAAATTTAGTTGCAGGTCTGGGCACTACATGTATTCTATAAACTATGCCCAACATTATGTGTGGTTTATAGAATAGCGCTAAGCACATTTTTTTCACACCTATTTTTTCAGCGCCATATATAGAATCTAGTTCTAAGTGCAAAAATGTGCATGCAAGATTATAGCGTGAGGGAGAGTATGGCTCTTACAAAATGACCCCATGCGTAAAAGAAAATGATATGGTAAAAACATGTGTATTTGTAAATGCATGTGGTATAGGCATGTTCTGGACAGAGTTTGGGTGGAGTCATAGTTTATGTGTATGCTTCATCTTTAGGAATAATGTCTACCTCTCTAACATGGGGCAGTGAAGAAATCCAAATGACACCAAAGATTTGGGATTAAGCGTACACCCATCTATCCAATTGGCAGCACTGCTGCCATGCACACATCATTACCTACAGCAGTGGCCTGGCCATTCCTTACTAAATTATAAAGCAAGGAAATGACCCCCCCCCCTTCCCCATTAGCTAACTTACCTCCTTTCGACATTTGTTCATGATAGCGTTGCTGACACTAGCCCAGATTGTTCTGTCACTACGCTGGTACTGCTTCACAAGATCTGATACCTGGGAATGAAAGTATAGGAGAAAAATACATGTCTATATATGTGTGTGGGTACACAATTGCAAATGGATGTAAAGTCCCATGCCCAGATTCCACTGCTGCTCCCTCTTCCCCGTTCTCTTCTCATCAGTTCCAAGGGAGAAGAGAGGAGTCCATACCTTTTTAATTAACTCGTCCTTATCCTCTTTGATCTCAATGCTAACTGGCATATTAGGGAACTTCTGAAACACCTCTTCTAGCAGTGGGATCCGCCGGTCATGGCCGCTGGAGAAATTGCCTTCAGGAAAAACAAGAATTCAGTCACACAGCCTGAATCATCCTCTGAAACCACCTCCTGGTGGCACCAGAGAAACATTGCCATTCTCTGCACTTTTGGTGCTAAGGTCTTCTTTCCTACTGCAGTGTTAGTGCTCCCTGAGCCTGATGAGAGCACCTTCTGCTGGAGAATTTACAAAAAAGGTGTGGTATGTTCAGTGGCGTTCCTAGGGTGGCTGACACCCGGGGCGGATCAGCGCCCCCCCGGGTGCAGCGTGACCACCCCACCCCCCACGAAAGGACCCCCCCGGATGCATTTTTACCTGCTGTGTGGGAGGGGGGGGGGTGCTGCGCGCTTGTCGGCTTCGCTCGTTCCATGCTCCCTCTGCCCCGGAACAGGAAGTAACCTGTTCCAGGGCAGAGGGAGCACGGAACAAGCGGAGCCGACAGGCGTGCGGCACCCCCCCAGCGGTGTGCACCCGGGGCGGACCGCCCCCACCGCCCCCCCCCCTGGTACGCCAGTGGGTATGTTAAACACAAAGGGGCCCTTTTACTAAAGTTCACTCAGTGTGTGCTAATGGAATTTTATACCTATGGACTTCTTAGCATTTAGGAGGTCTTTTACAAAGCTAGAGTTACCTGCAGCAGTGCCCATAACAATAAAATGCCCCTTAGTGCACACTAACTCTGTTAGCACATGCTAAGCTTTAGTAAAAGGACCCCAAACTGATAAAAAAATGATGGAGAAAAGGGATAATTATGAAATATATTTAACCCAGGTATAAAATCATGTGTCGCCAAAAATTCTATTTGCATCTTTTTACAAATATAGAGGCCCTTTTACTAAGCAGTGCTAAGAAATAGGCTTAGCACATCCTTATGCAGGAAATTCCTGTGAGCTAAGCACATTTATGGAGCAGCTATGAAAAAGGCCTTTTTCCTATTTGTTGAATATGTGGTCGTGTGTTAATATTAGCATTAGTAAACAAGCAAAAAAAAGGGGTGGGAATGACCAGTGCGATAGTCCAGGATAAAAGAAAGCCTTTAATTAGGTTTACACTAGCATTTGCTTGAAGGTGGATCATAAGAAAGATCAGTGCCTTAATATCAACCCCCCCCCATAAAGTCTTTCTCAATTATAACTGACCCAGAGAGCATTATTTATTTGTTTAGATTTTTGCTCACACCTTTTTCAGTAGTAGCTCAAGGTGAGTTACATTCAGGTACACTGGATATTTCTGTGTCCCAGGAGGGCTCACAATCTAAGTTTGTACCTGAGGCAATGGAGGGTTAGGTGACTTGCCCAAGATCACAAGGAGCAGCAGTGGGATTTGAACTGGCCACCTCTGGATTGCAAGACTGGTGCTCTAACCACTAGGCCACTCCTCCATTAGTGCATAGCCATTGAAAAAAATTATAACGGGAGCACTTGCTGCCTCCTATTTAGGCGGCACTAAGGGCTCCCAAGTTGTGCCAGCTGATTAGCACATCCATGCCTATTTTCCATATGCCCCCTCCCACAAAAATTTTAAACATTTACTGTGCACTTAACACGTGCAGATGGCAGAACACAGAATGCTTTAGCATGTCCTGTGTTAGGCCATTTTTACTGCATTAGGCACGTGTTAGCACCTAACACAGCTTAGTAAAAGGGCCCCATAACTTGCCAAGAATATGCAAAGTTTTCCTGCAAAATATTAGCTGAGATGAATATCTTTTGATGATTGCACCCCTTTTATATTTCATGTCTTTTCTGTATTTTCCTAGTGGGGTTTTGTTCAGCCTAGGGATACTTCCATTCTCTGAATCTCAGTTCTAGGGAGTCCTCTCTCACTGCGTTATCAGTGCCCCATAGTGTGGTGAAAGCACCTGCTGCTGGTATCACAAAAAGTTTTCCCTTCTCTTTTTTCCATGAGTTATCTTAAAACATAACAAAAGAAACAAAAAAACTGATCTGATCATGCACTTTCAGTAGTGTAGCCAGGAATGTTTTCTTTACAGGAGGTGTGTCTCCCGTGCCACCCCTCATCTCCCGCGTGCCACCTGCGCCCCCCCCCCCCCCAGTACCTTAAAATTATCTTTGCTGCAGTCTTCACCTGGGCAGTGGCGCTCATATGCTGCCTGTGGCTTGCACTAGGACTTCCTCTCTGAACCGTCCTGCTCTTCAAAAAACAGTAAGTTGCATCAGAAGGGGCGGGACAGTTCAGAGAGAAAGTCCCAGTCAAGACCGCAGGCAGCCTATGAGTGTCACTGCTGCTGTCCGGCTAAAGACTGCAGCAGAGAGGTACAGGTAGGGGGCTGGGTCTGACAGGGGGTGCTCTCCAACATAATAAGAGTGGGAGCCTTTTTGAAAGTCTGGGAGTCATATAGCAAATGGAGAGAAGTCACTTTGGTAAATCGTTAACTTAAGCCCTTAATAGAGAACAGAAAAACCTCATGGCTCTTCTTGCTTTGGCAATAACTGGAAGAAATGGATATGTGGGAGAGGTGGAGGGAAGCAGAGGTGATGTTTAGATGAGATTTTGTTAGTATTCAACTATGAGAACACAATTTTTCTGTTCTCTGACCTCCCAATTCTACGGAATCTTCTCATGCTGTACTACTATGCCTTCAAGCCCTCCCCAAATTTTCCTTGTACTGGAATTAAAATAGTAGGGGTGCAAATCTTCAGGAATTTACAGATAATCTCCCAGACATCACTCTGAGCCACTGTAGAGGAAACAGTTAGAAAATCCTTGGAAAAAACCCTTCTGAACAGTGAATTATATTTATCCGATCAATTTCTCATTTATTCCATACTAGTAAAAAAGGCCTGTTTCAGAAAGCAATGAAACGGGCGCTAGCAAGGTTTTCTGCGTTCAGCGCGATCGCCGGTATCCGAGTCCTGCTCCCCGCTCCCACGTGCTGCAGCATGCACACGAGCTTCTCACCTACCTGACAATGTCCCATGATATCAGCTGCAGGAGAGGAGGACGCAGATCGTTGGCCCTCGCTGGCACTCCGTTCGGATTCCTGGGGGAGGAGTAGGGAAACACGCGGAACGTGTTTCCCTACTCCTCCCCCTCCACATTGGACACTCGCGGCTCCTCCCCTGTCCCTGACATTTCCCTACTCCTCCACCTCCACATTGGACACTCGCGGCTCCTCCCCTCTCCCTGACGTTTCCCTACTCCACCTCCACATTGGACACTCATGGCTCCTCCCCTCTCCCTGACGTCACGATCTACTCCATGAAGGACACCACCACCAGAAGCCACCAAGCAGCCTTAGAACGTTGGAGGTGAGCTTTATTATATAGGATGTTCCTGGAAGTTATAGTTCAGCCATGATTTGTAATCCAGATGTGAAGAGAAATAACACACAAGCAAACACACTTAGGGCTCCTTTTACTAAGATGCGCTAACAATTAGCATGTGGTAAATGCTAAGAAGCCCACAGGAATAAAATGGACTTCTTAGCATTTAGCTCACCTTGGTAAAAGGAGCCCTTAGTTGCAGGAGACTTGATATTTTGCAATGGAAATGCAGCAAGATTTAATAAATATAGTCAAATGCATTTTAGGTGTAGCAATCATTTCCTGATTGTACAGCATTTGAATTTAATCAATTAGTACATAAATACTGAAACACATGCACAGACACAAACTAGTGAAACAGTAATGCCAAAATAGAATGCATGCAATTATTAGTATTTTGGGATTAGAGGCCCTTTAACTAAAGTGCATTAGGCACTAAGGAGTAGATTCAAAAAACAGCACCAAACGTTAGGCCCATAAAAACTGAACGCTAAGCATGTATTCTATAATGGCAAAGTTGGCAGTGTTTAAACCTGTCAGTCTTTCTACCAAATACAAAGTTACCTAAACTAAACGGCACTCAAAATTTCACTGTACTTTTTAAAGCTCATAAGAAAATGAGCTGTGGTACAGGAAGCTACGGATTCACCCAGTCGCACAGTAGAAAACAATGTGAGACCCTAGAGTTTAAAATAAGCTGCCAAAAACCTTGATAAACAGAGTGAACGATCCATAGGAAATGTGGTTTCTGAGACAACCAATCTTTGTTATAACATACTTTTACGATCTTCTAATCCTATTAAGTCCCCATGGGGCAATGTGCTTAGCAAATTAGGATGATTATCTATGTGTTATTTGAGCACATAGGTCACAGATGACAGATCAGCCACCCCACATGGCAGGAAGTATAGCGTTAACATCCTACAAACGCTTGAGTAGTTCTGACCTGTGCACACCAGTCTGCTCAGGTCTCCCATACAGTGCATCAGACAGACACAGTGTGTGACTGTGCCCTGCCAGCACTGAGAGCTCCTGGGACCCAGATTCCCTAAGCCTGTGGCAAAGTTGGGATCATGAGTGGAGGACCCAGAATAATTTTCCCAGCAGGGCCAGCACTGATCAACAGGCACTGCAAACTTGGGCCTCCAGCAGCACAGTTTGCACACCCATCAGGTGTTCAGGAGCAGTAGACCTTTACCTCAGTCTGTAGGAAGCTCAAGCCCAGGTTAAGAACAAAAAAGAGAGAGAAAAGAAAAAAATGTTTAAATTTATGTGATGGGGGTGGGCTCTGTACTACCCAGGCAAAATGTTGGTGGGTATTTCGGTGGGGATGCTTTTACAGTGCTCAGGTAATAAAATGTTTTATGTTTAATGTTGGTGGGTTTCTGGGTGAGGGTGGGCTCTGCCCAGGATGTAAAAAAGAAAAAAGTTTTATATTTAATGATGGTAAGCATTAGGGTGTGTGTGTGTGTGGTGGCGAGATTGGGAAGGGCAAGAGAGATGCCAGAATATGGGGGACATATAAAGGATAAGGTAGGACTGATGTCAGGCTACAAGTAGGGAAGGTTAAGTACATAAGTACATAAGTACATAAGTAGTGCCATACTGGGAAAGACCAAAGGTCCATCTAGCCCAGCATCCTGTCACCGACAGTGGCCAATCCAGGTCAAGGGCACCTGGCACGCTCCCCAAACGTAAAAACATTCCAGACAAGTTATACCTAAAAATGAGGAATTTTTTCAGTCCATTTAATAGCGGTCTATGGACTTGTCCTTTAGGAATCTATCCAACCCCTTTTTAAACTCCGTCAAGCTAACCGCCCGTACCACGTTCTCCGGCAATGAATTCCAGAGTCTAATTACACGTTGGGTGAAGAAAAATTTTCTCCGATTCGTTTTAAATTTACCACACTGTAGCTTCAACTCATGCCCTCTAGTCCTAGTATTTTTGGATAGCGTGAACAGTCGCTTCACATCCACCCGATCCATTCCACTCATTATTTTATACACTTCTATCATATCTCCCCTCAGCCGTCTCTTCTCCAAGCTGAAAAGCCCTAGCCTTCTCAGCCTCTCTTCATAGGAAAGTCGTCCCATCCCCACTATCATTTTCGTCGCCCTTCGCTGTACCTTTTCCAATTCTACTATATCTTTTTTGAGATACGGAGACCAGTACTGAACACAATACTCCAGGTGCGGTCGCACCATGGAGCGATACAACGGCATTATAACATCCGCACACCTGGACTCCATACCCTTCCTAATAACACCCAACATTCTATTCGCTTTCCTAGCCGCAGCAGCACACTGAGCAGAAGGTTTCAGCGTATCATCGACGACGACACCCAGATCCCTTTCTTGATCCGTAACTCCTAACGCGGAACCTTGCAAGACGTAGCTATAATTCGGGTTCCTCTTACCCACATGCATCACTTTGCACTTGTCAACATTGAACTTCATCTGCCACTTGCACGCCCATTCTCCCAGTCTCGCAAGGTCCTCCTGTAATCGTTCACATTCCTCCTGCGACTTGACGACCCTGAATAATTTTGTGTCATCGGCGAATTTAATTACCTCACTAGTTATTCCCATCTCTAGGTCATTTATAAATACATTAAAAAGCAACGGACCCAGCACAGACCCCTGCGGGACCCCACTAACTACCCTCCTCCACTGAGAATACTGGCCACGCAATCCTACTCTCTGCTTCCTATCTTTCAACCAGTTCTTAATCCATAATAATACCCTACCTCCGATTCCATGACTCTGCAATTTCTTCAGGAGTCTTTCGTGCGGCACTTTGTCAAACGCCTTCTGAAAATCCAGATATACAATATCAACCGGCTCCCCATTGTCCACATGTTTGCTTACCCCCTCAAAAAAATGCATTAGATTGGTGAGGCAAGACTTCCCTTCACTAAATCCGTGCTGACTTTGTCTCATCAGTCCATGTTTTTGTATATGCTCTGCAATTTTATTCTTAATAATAGCCTCCACCATCTTGCCCGGCACCGACGTCAGACTCACCGGTCTATAATTTCCCGGATCTCCTCTGGAACCTTTCTTAAAAATCGGAGTAACATTGGCTACCCTCCAGTCTTCCGGTATTACACTCGATTTTAGGGACAGATTGCATATTTCTAACAGTAGCTCCGCAAGTTCATTTTTTAGTTCTATTAATACTCTGGGATGAATACCATCAGGTCCCGGTGATTTACTACTCTTCAGCTTGCTGAACTGACCCATTACATCCTCCAAGGTTACAGAGAATTTGTTTAGTTTCTCCGACTCCCCCGCTTCAAATATTCTTTCCGGCACCGGTGTCCCCCCCAAATCCTCCTCGGTGAAGACCGAAGCAAAGAATTCATTTAATTTCTCCGCTACGGCTTTGTCCTCCTTGATCGCCCCTTTAACACCATTTTCGTCCAGCGGCCCAACCGACTCTTTGGCCGGTTTCCTGCTTTTAATGTATCTAAAAAAGTTTTTACTATGTATTTTTGCTTCCAACGCTAATTTCTTCTCAAAGTCCTTTTTTGCCCTCCTTATCTCCGCTTTGCATTTGGCTTGGCATTCCTTATGATCTATCCTGTTACTTTCAGTTGGTTCTCTTCTCCACTTTCTGAAGGATTGTTTTTTGGCTCTAATGATTTCCTTTATCTTACTGTTTAGCCACGCCGGCTGACGTTTAGTCTTTTTTCCCTTTTTTCTAATACGTGGAATATATTTGTCCTGAACCTCCAGGATGGTGTTTTTAAACAGCATCCACGCCTGATGCAAGTTTTTTACTCTGCGAGCTGCTCCTTTCAGTCTTTTTTTCACCATTTTTCTCATTTTGTCGTAATCACCTTTTCTATAGTTAAACGCTAGCGTACTTGATTTCCTAGTTTCACTTCCTTCAATGCCAATATCAAAACCGATCATATTATGATCACTGTTATCAAGCGGCCCTCGTATCGTTACCCCCTGCACTAGATCATGAGCACCACTAAGGACTAAGTCTAGTATTTTTCCTTCTCTTGTCGGCTCCTGAACTAGCTGTTCCATGAAGCTGTCCTTGATTTCATCAAGAAATCTTATGTCCCTTGCGTGTACAGATGTTACAGGTTATGGTTGATTCTGGGCTATAGGGATGGATAGGGGGGGTAGGGAAGGCTAGGATAGGGCAGGGCTGATGCCATATACAGGACAATTTCAAATTTTTGGTCCTTTATTCTGTAATTGATGAGAGTTGCATGTGACTGAGGTGAGAGATTCTGCTGGTATGGCATATAGTTTGTATGGGGGATCTAGGAGTTTGACTTGTCTAGCTTTTCCAATGGAACACATATTGCTGTTGTGTATATTCACTGCTACCTTTTTAAAGGTACTGTTATTGGTATTCATGTTCAGAATTGGTGATAAGGATTGTAATATAGGCTCTGAGAAGCTTCTTTGCAGGATTTAGTGTTGCTTCGCAAAGTACCTGACAGTGAAGGAATTTTGTGTTGCTATTACTGAGGTGCTCCCAGAATTTGAATACATTGTTTTTAATGTAAAGCTGTAAGAGGAAACATTCTAGTTATATTCTGTATGCTACAGTAGGAGGAAAAAAATCTTGATGTTGACAATACGATTTTGCATATGTTTGAACTTTCCTTCATGTGGTTTTTGATATGTTAACATTTGTGAAAATTTTAAATGTATTAATTTGTGTAAATGAATGGTTATTGAAATGATTATTGAATTGAGAGTTTTATATTTTCCTTGCAACCTTTTTTTTTTTACTAAATGATATTTGGGCTCTTTTTTGATTCTGTCACAGACTGCAGTGTTCAGTGTGTTGCCTAAATGAACATATCTGTTGGGTGTGTCCCAGCCACTGATCTAGATTGTGGGGTTTGGGGCTGCAAAGCTTTAGTAAGAAGGTTACTTTATTATGCTTCTGCTACCCACTTTTATGGAAGAGGTTTATGTTGATGCAGGACAGCTGTTTCCATGCGCAATAGGCGCACTTTGCGGCTACCACCACTTAGTAAAAGATCCACCAAGTGCACTTTAATTTATACTACTCATACCTATATACATAGTGACCACCCATATTAGCTCTGAGCCCACCCAAAATGTCAAGTCTGGCTACGCCACTGGTGCCAGCACCCACATAACTAAGCTGTCCTAAATTAGGCTGCTTACCTATACAAGTGCCAGCACTGAATATTGCTGACACCCATATAACCCTGGGCTCCTCCCTAACACCCCCCTGTACCACCCCTGACCTGCCCTTTATTTTCTGCAGTAGTCAGAGGTGATATTCAGTGGCACTGCCTGCTTTAGTGCTGCTGAATATTGGGGGGGGGGGGGGGAGGGTTAGGCAGCAAAAGGCAATTTAAGCGGGAAGAAATTGCTTTGAATATCGGCCAGTAAGTTTATGGAACAGAGCCTAATTGCAGATACACACATAATTGCAAACTGATGCACACACACTCAAAGCATGGAAACAGACTCAAAGAAAATACAAATATGCAATAAGACAAATCAAAAGGTCATATTACAAAACCAAAATAAGGCCAGACTACAAAGACACGAAAAAACTATTTCAACTCATGAACAAATTACTAGACACCACATTGGTCACCACGACCAACACAGATACCCCATCTGCAGACAATCTTGCTAAATACTTCAACGAGAAAATTGTAAACCTACGCAACACGCTACCACAGAACACCACCGACATCAAAAAATTCATTGAAGGTCTGGACCCAATCCTCAGATAATACCCAGCAGACCGAACCTGGACAAACTTCGCTCTCCTTACCGATGAAACTGTCACCCAAGCGATCACCAGATTCGCCAAGACTAATTGTAAATTGGACACATGCCCCAGCTACCTAATAAAATCCGCCCCTCAGCACTTCATAGCAGACCTTACATCCCACCTAAATTACATGCTGCAACATGGACTCTTCCCTAACGAAAAAGGCAACAGCCTACTCACCCCAATACCAAAAGATACAAAGAAAAAAGATGAACTAACCAACTACCGCCTGGTAGCATCTATCCCACTGATAGTCAAACTGTTGGAAAGCATGGTAACCAAGCAACTTACCGATTACTTAAACAAATTCTCAATACTACACGAATCACAATCAGGATTTCATTCCAACCACAGCACCGAAACAGTACTAATTATTCTCCTAACCAAATTCAAACAAGAAATTACAACTGGTAAAAGCATACTTCTCCTACAATTCAACATGTCAAGTGTGTTCGACATGGTAAACCATAAAATATTATTAAACATCCTAGAATACTTTCGGGATTGGTGGAAATGTACTTAGTTGGATCAAGGGTTTCCTAACCACAAGAACTTACCAAGTGATATCAAATTCGAACATATCATCACCATGGAAAACAGAATGTGGAGTACCCCAAGGTTCACCACTATCACCGACCCTTTTCAACTTAATGATGACCCCACTAGCCAAATTCTTATCCAACCAAGGCCTTAACCCTTACATTTACGCAGATGATATCATGATATACATCCCTTACAAATGTGATCTAACAGAAATCACCAACAAAATCAAACTCAGCCTGCAAATCATGAACTCATGGGCGGATACATTTCAACTAAAACTCAATGCAGAAAAAACACACTGTCTCATCCTCTCATCCCAATATAAAATGAACAAACCCACCAATATAAACACCACAGATTACACCTTTCCTGTTTCAGACAGCCTGAAAATTCTCGGAGTCACAATCTACCGAAACCTCACGCTAGAAAGCCAAGCGAAAACTCAACAAAGAAAATGTTCCACTCAATGTGGAAACTCAAACGAGTAAAACCTTTCTTCCCGAGTGAGATATTCCGCAACTTGGTACAATCAATGGTAATAAGCCACCTAGACTACTGCAATGGAATCTATGCGGGATGCAAAGAACAAATCATAAAGAAACTCCAAACTGCTTAAAACACCACAGCTAGACTTATATTTGGAAAAACGAGATTCGAAAGCGCCAAACCCCTATGAGAAAAACTGCACTGACTCCCAATCAAAGACTGCACAGCATTCAAAATCTGCACTCTGGTTCATAAAATCATCTACGGTGAGGCACTGGGATACATGACAGACCTCATAGATTTACCAACCCGAAACACAAAAAGATCAACATGAACATACCTAAATCTCCACCACCCAAGCTGCAAAGGACTCAAATATAAATCAACCTAGGCATCCAACTTCTCCTAGATAAGCACACAACTATGAAACGCATTACCAAGCACCGTGAAAACAATGCATGACCCATCAAACTTCCAGAAATTATTAAAAACTAACTTGTTCAAAAAGGCATACCCTAATGATTCAACTTAAATGCCTGAACCCTGCAACACAACGAAACTAATACTCGAAATGGACATAACTTAACTCTTCCTCCTTGATTCCCTAATGTGTCTGTCACACATGATCTTTAACACAATATCACTCTGTAATTGTCATACCGTAATTGGCGATCGCCATCACGGTACTATGTAAGCCACATTGAGCCTGCAAATAGGTGGGAAAATGTGGGATACAAATACTCAAATAAATAAAATAAATAATTAATGCCACTTAAGGGTCATTATTGGCAGTTAGGAGCAGCATAGTGGTTAGTGCAGCAGTTGAGGAGTAGGCTAGTGCTTAGTGCAATAGGCTTTGATCCTGGGGAACTGGGTTTGATTCCCACTGCAGCTCCATGTGAATCTGGACAAGTCACTTAACCCTCCATTGCCCCAGGTACAAATAAGCACCTGTATATAATATGTAAACCACTTTGATTGTAACCATAGAAAGGCAGTACATCAAGTCCCATCCCTTTAAATTAGTGCCCACTTAAACAATTAAGTTAGGCGCTATTCTATAACTTGCACATACAATTTTATGTGCTAGTCTCATAATTGGGCGCCCAAGTTTATAGAATTAGGGGGTTAACACGCAAATTGGCACTCATTAACCGCTATTGCAGAAATGTGATAACTTCTTTTACATTATTTTTACAATTAACACATGCTAATTAGCTTATTAAGGGCATTTTGTGTTAAAGGCAGAACTAGGCAGGGTGGAGAATGGGTGTGGGGAGTATATTGCAGTTAGTGTGGCAATTCCTGCACATTAACTGACAATTTTGCAGTTAGCGCAGGTCCATTTAATGCCTCCTAGTTGCAACCAGGGTAGCACATGCTAATGGACATTTTAACATGTGACCTGCAAAAGAAATGCTGAACACGCCCCCAATAGGTGCCACCTTATATTTGCACTTACTACTTGATAATTTCTTGAGTTAAGATGTGGTAACTGCAAAATTTAACACATTTTAATAAAAGGATTTATTAGTGTTTTGACACACACTTGTTAATTTTTTTAAATGGGAAAACCTGTAAGCTGTGTTATTTTAATATCAGTAAAGAAAAAAAGAAAGAGATCATGAGATAAAACATTCAGGAGAGTTGGAAACATATGTCCGAGTCCTTCCCCTCTCAATCACTGTGTTGCTTACCTGAGTGGAAAGTCACTTCCAAGTGCTTCTTGTATTGTGGGAGTTCCTGACAGAATAAAAGAGAGAAAGAGTAATTGAAAGGACTAATGCAGAGAGATCAAGGGATGAAAGTCCCCTAGCGAGCAGATTATTATATATAAAAATGTATATACCCTCTCCTCTGCATCACAAAATGCCAATTAAGATGGTGTACAATCATAAAACATTAAAAACATAACATCAAGGAAACAGCAGCGCTTTCACTGCTTTCCTAAACTGCAAGCTTGACTCATCCCCCCTAAGTTCATCAGGCAAATTATTCCACTCCAACCCAGCCTTTACCTTAAATGTCCTCTGTCTCTATACCTCTTTTCTCATAACAGTTGTATTAGGAAGCGCCAAAAGAGCTCTAGATGAGGGCCGAAGAAGACATATAGGCAATACTGCCCTAATCAAGTTTCCAGCTACTGTGGTTGATTACCACATGCATAGCCTTAAAAATCATTGAAAGCAATTTAAAAACACACCTTTCCTGCATTGGTAACCAATGCACTGTCTAAGCAAAGGAGACGCTCTGCTCCGCTCCTCTAGGGCACCTTACATTAAATAATGGGGAGGAGAGAGGGCAGCTGGGCTGATGCAAGGGTACCAATAGGCACCCTAGGCTGAGGTTGTGAAACTACTATTCTGAAGGGCCACAAACCAATCAGGTTTTCAGGACATCTCTAATACAATAGAGGCAGTGTGTGCAAATATATTGCATGAATATTCATTAAGGATATACTGAAAGATAGGGGGAAGAGTCAAGGCTTCAAACACTGCAGAATATGGTGGTACATTTGATATGTAGGGCTTTGAAGTATGATAGATTCACACTACTGTTGATGAAATTGCATTGGCTCCCTGTTGAGCCACGCACTATTTTTAAATTGTGTTTGTTAATATTTTTCATTCTTCATAGACAGGTGCCAGGATACATGTCTAATCTTATTAATTTGTCCATTAGGAATTATGATACTAGTAGTAGGATACCTCACCGGCATATTTTTGACAGGTGGTCAACTCCCAGTTGGGGCAGCCAATCAGAATCGAGGATCCACCCAAGCCCCACCCCTTTTGGTGAACTCACCGGATGTGATGTGACATACACACAGACAACTCAAGGTGCTAGAGGCTCTGGAATTGACCAATAGGGTCAAAGGTTACACCCGGCTAATTTATGAGCAAAGCAGGTCACAAGGAGACTACAGAGAAGAGGTTGCATGCAACATTTAACCTATGAGTATAAAAGTACAGGACCAAAGCAGGAAACAGTTTGCATCTTAAGGCTTTAAATACAATATACTGAAGATAAACATGCTCACATAGCTGTGGGTGCAAAACACATGGATGAGGGGAGGTTCAGGGGCGCACTGGCTCATAAGGGAATTAAGGCCTCTGATGAGGGCTATGTGGACCCTTTAAGTATCGCCTGGTACTACATGAAGAAGAGACAATTTATTTTTTACTTGCACATTTCCATGGCTAGAAATGTTCCTGACTGTAAGAATTTTTGTGATATTTACTTCTGGACACAGATAAACTAGGTGCTCATTTATATTTGTTGTTAAATATTGCAAAAAAATGGCTGCTTAACCACAAAAAAATCTTCTGTACACCAGCCTTGTAGTCTCTGAAAAATTGGCTGGCTGGCTGGCTGGGCTGAACTAGGATAGTTTCCCTGATTACTCACCATACAAAAACATTCACATTCTCTTGACACCCTTCTAAAAGCTCACAAACAAGGCTAGTGAAAGAATATTAGGTGCTCTATGCAAACCTTCATTCTTATATCCCCTACCACCCTATTCAGCATCTTCCACCCATAATTTACCACCACCACTGTCATATCTGCCCTTGAGCTGTGGCAGCGACAATGGCCATGAAACATACAAAGTGCAGTGTGGGGCCTTTGTATCCATGTGCACACTGAATGCCTAGTCACGTTTCACCCTCTCTGACGCAGACTTCCTGTTTTGCATGGAGACAGAATATGGCTAAGCATTCACAGTGCACATGGGATTGAAGGCCCTGTGCTTCGTTTCCTTTCTGTTTTACGGCCACTGTTGATACTGCAACTTCCACAGAGATCTGACAGCAGCATGACAGTGGTAGTGGAGGGCTGGAGGACACAGAAATAGAGAGGAAATCTAGAAGGCAGAGGGGCAGGAGGTGATACCAGACTGGACTTCCTTGCCTAGTCGCCCTGACTGGGGACAAATAAAGCAGAGGTCGCCACTGTATGGGCTTTGGGGAGGGTGCATGTGCACTTACTGTCAACCCCCAGCCCCCAAAGTTTGGTGCTTTAGGTGACCACCTACTTTGCCAAATAGTAGCACTGGCCCTGTTTACAAACTCCTTCCATTAGCACTTAGGAATTACAGTGTATAGAAAACCTGCCATAAGATGTAAATACCAACTCGCAGTGCTCACACAGCATCAGCCCTACCTCTGAAATGGCAACACTGCAAATATCACACCAGGACCTAAAACCCCAGTGCTGCTACTCTATTAAAACATTTATATAGGACTGCACAGTATATACTACTGCCTTGTCACCCTCTTATCACCATGCATATCTCCCTGTCCCCTGTCTCTCACCTAACCCCCCCACCCTCCCCCTGTTAGACTGTCACTGAAATACTTTGATGTTTCACTTATATATACTGTCATCTATCAATATTTGCTTATTTCTGATCTGACAAAGAAGGGCTACCTTCGAAAGCTAATAAAAAATATATTAAGTAAGTCCAAGTAAGTGCCACCTCTCTACCAAGGATGTGAAACTGCAAGCCTGACGGGCTGCAAACCAGTCAGATTTTCAGGCTCTTTCTATTGAATATTCATAAGGAATACAAAACATAATTTGGGGAAATAACCAATATATCAACTCTAGCCCAAGGAAAAAATTAATATCAATCCAGACTTAAGGAAATCAAACAAATTAACATTACCGTCACAACTAGAACAATAACAAATATTACTGAAATTGAAACAGACTATGTGATCTGTCCATCTGCTCAATGGCTGGTTTATTTGAATCATCTATCAGATTGTGACACAGTGCAAGTCATATACTCCCTAATTCTATAAAGCTGCCAAAAATCGCATGCACAATTTAATTGAATAAGGAGCTAATTAGCACTAATAATTGGCTTATAACCAGCAATTATTGTCACCAATTAGATTTAATTGAAACTTACACACCTAAATTTTACACGCAAGTAAAAAGAGGGGTTTGGAAATGGGAAGGTCATGGGTAGAATGGGGCGTTCCTAGCATTTATGTACATTGTTATAGAACATGGGGGATATGCGCCCAATTTAGGTGTGTACATTTGCACCATGTTTCAGTTGGTACAAATGGCCACGCTTAAAGTTAGGCATAAGCCCCAGGTGTAAGAGCTATTCTATAAACCACGCCTAACTTTAAGTGTGGCTTATAGAGTAGCGCTTTTTTGGGCGCCATTTATAGAATTGAATATAGTTATTGCTAGGATGCTGCGTGCTAAACACAAATTCTAATTGCCATTATAGAATGCTAGCATAAGTTTCAGTTACATGTCAATATTTAGCACGACCACTTACACCATGCACATAACCGTCAGTATTCTATAACCTTAGCACAAAAGTGCTGGGCACGTCCTGCCCCCCCACCCCACCCCCGTGCCCATGCCTCTCCCACATCCACATGCCCCCTTGCATTTACATGCTACAGAATTTGCATACTAAAGGTTATAGAATGCAGAGTAAGTGCAGTTACGCATGTAACTGCAAATTGGTGCCAATTAGTGTCATTTAACTCCATTTTTCACCAATAATTGGTTGTTAGTGCCAGTTAGCAGCTAATTTGTCAGTTCACTTTTGTGCATAACTATAGGTACTCTATAACCTGCAGCTCAATTTTGCATGCTAAGCATAACATTGTGCATGCAAGATTGCAGAATGAGGGGAATACTGTATTAATTGTCCCTGTGATTTGTATTATATCGGACAAACACCATGGGCTCCTTTTACAAAGCCGAGCTAGTGATTCTGGTACGGCAAATGCGACGAAACCCATTCAGTTCCTATGGACTTCGTCACATTTACTGTGTGGGAATTGCTAGCGCAGCTTTGTAAAAGGAGCTCTATGTAAGATTAAATTTAGAATTCCTCATGAAAAACTTACAGTACAAGATTTGCGTTTCATGGTTCTGGGTATGGTTACTTTGCCCCCAGCTGGGGATATTACTTGAGTGTTTCTTAGAGAACAAATGATTTTTTAAATGGAAGACTATAGGGCTAAATAAGAAAGTTGAATGGAGCAGTTTGTACAGTACACCATGTTCTTTGAAACTATTGGCTGTGGATGGGGAGCATAGCCATTGATTGGCTTGTAGCACATATTTATGTCTTTTGGCATTTTTTGTTCATTGTGTTGTCCAGCTCAGTATATAGGAGAGGGTGCTACATTCCAGAGTTGGTTGCTGGCATTTTCCTATGTGTGTGAGTGTATATATATTTTTTTTCAGTAAAAATGTCTGTTTTTCTTTTGGTAATGAAGATGTATTATTATCTTGTATTGTTAATAAATATTGTTTATTTATTTATTTATTGCATTTGTATCCCACATTTTCCCACCTATTTGCAGGCTCAATGTGGCTTACAATTTTTCCATCATGACTTATATAATCACAAAATCTTAAATTGTCTGGAGTGCAATAATGTATAACAAAACACAAAGATTCACTCCTGCTATACACTCTGTAGGTAAGTGCAGAACTATGATCTATAGCAAATAGTTTATAAAGTAGCCTCAATAGCCCAGGGAACCATTAATTAGGACTCCACTGAATTGGCCAGCATCATAGGCTCCTCCAGCCTTCCGAAAAAACCCACAGATAACTAAAAAACTCCCTATCTTGGGGAGAAAAAGATACTGTGAACAAAAAACGGAAAGCGGGGTATTTTAATTTATATGTCAAAGTAAATGCACATCACTACAGAGAGTATTAAATGGAAGTAAAGAATTTATGTAATCACTTCATAAACCTCTTGATAGTGTGAATTGAAAATTTTTTTTTTAAATGAAACACAGTTACATAGTAGACTAATCGATTAGAATCAATTCCAGCACTCAAAAGCAATCACTTATCTTGAGACGTAGATTTTTTGCCTCTTCTGAAGCCAGAGTGACCTGATTCCACGATGTCAACAGTTAAGAATTCCAAATAGCTGGTTCATTGCTTTCAGTCACACATTACTCCGGTTATAAAGTTGAATCTTTACAATGTGGGTGATACTAAAAAAGTATTTTTCTCACTCGCAGTGTCTTACAAACTTTCCCGACAGCAAGGGACCCCACCGTTTCGCAATCTTCATCAGGAGAAATGTCAAAAAAACAAAAAAGTTTGTTTCCTTTCAATCCATCGCGAACAATGGATCAGAAAATGGCGGATGTTAATATAGGACGCCAACGCTATAACTCCACCCCACAGGTATTGCGTCACTGACTCTCATATCCAATCGTCAAGCGGAACTACTCAATTTCAAATGACACGCCGCTATTCTCAGAAGATTTAAAGGGATAGTGTTGAAAATGTTCAAAAAATGTTCAAATTGCAGATTCATAATAAAATCTATAAACTGAAAATTATTATACTAAAAAATCTAAATGTGTGAATGGGAATCCTTCTTTACTTAGAAAAATGCTTCCCATTCCATCGGTCCATTTAATCCATTAGGATGGATAGTTTGTAAATGATAAATCCATTTCTGTTCTTTTTGATGCAGGACACGCGAAACATCGCCTCTTCTGTTGTTGTTTATGAGCTGTTCTATTACTAAACATCGCAGTTGTTTAAATTCATGATTATAATCTACACAATGTTTAGCCAGAGGCATATGAACTTTTCTGGACTGAATAGCATGCTTGTGTTCAGAAAGTCTGATTTTAAACATCCGTTTCGTCTGTCCTATATATCGCAAACCACATGGACATGTAATCATATAAATCACTGCTTTTGATGTACAGGAAGTCTCCCCTTTCAAATAAAACCAATCCTGTTTTGCTTTATCCCCAAATTTGTTAGTTTCCTCCATCACTGCACACATGACACATTCACCGCATTTCTTATGACCAAACGTTTCTTCTTTGTTGTAATGAATGCCTGTTCTAACATCAGGATGACATAGCACTTCAGATAAATTGGCCCGTCTAGAATATGATATCATGCATCTTTGTCTGGCAAACACTTCATGGGTAGATAATATTTTCCAATTCTTGTATATAATGTTGGCAACCCTGGGAGCCATCGATGTATATTGCATAATGCAAACAGTTTTTTGATCTTTCTCTTCTTGATTTTTCTGGAGTTTAGGTTCCAACAAATGTTCACAATGATTATAAAGAGCTCTTTTATACACATGTTTCACAATGACAGCAAGGGACCCCACCGTTTCGCAATCTTCATCAGGAGAAATGTCAAAAAAACAAAAAAGTTTGTTTCCTTTCAATCCATCGCGAACATTTTCAACACTATCCCTTTAAATCTTCTGAGAATAGCGGCGTGTCATTTGAAATTGAGTAGTTCCGCTTGACGATTGGATATGAGAGTCAGTGACGCAATACCTGTGGGGTGGAGTTATAGCGTTGGCGTCCTATATTAACATCCGCCATTTTCTGATCCATTGTTCACGATGGATTGAAAGGAAACAAACTTTTTTGTTTTTTTGACATTTCTCCTGATGAAGATTGCGAAACGGTGGGGTCCCTTGCTGTCGGGAAAGTTTGTAAGACACTGCGAGTGAGAAAAATACTTTTTTAGTATCACCCACATTGTAAAGATTCAACTTTATAACCGGAGTAATGTGTGACTGAAAGCAATGAACCAGCTATTTGGAATTCTTAACTGTTGACATCGTGGAATCAGGTCACTCTGGCTTCAGAAGAGGCAAAAAATCTACGTCTCAAGATAAGTGATTGCTTTTGAGTGCTGGAATTGATTCTAATCGATTAGTCTACTATGTAACTGTGTTTCATTTAAAAAAAAAAATTTTCAATTCACACTATCAAGAGGTTTATGAAGTGATTACATAAATTCTTTACTTCCATTTAATACTCTCTGTAGTGATGTGCATTTACTTTGACATATAAATTAAAATACCCCGCTTTCCGTTTTTTGTTCACAGTATCTTTTTCTCCCCAAGATAGGGAGTTTTTTAGTTATCTGTGGGTTTTTTCGGAAGGCTGGAGGAGCCTATGATGCTGGCCAATTCAGTGGAGTCCTAATTAATGGTTCCCTGGGCTATTGAGGCTACTTTATAAACTATTTGCTATAGATCATAGTTCTGCACTTACCTACAGAGTGTATAGCAGGAGTGAATCTTTGTGTTTTGTTATCCATCATGACTTATGCCATTTCAGAACACAGATACAATTGGTAATACATATAGAACATGGATGATGTGGAGGGGCATAATCGAACGGAAACGCCTATCTCCATGGGCGTTTATCTCCGAGAAAGGGTTTTTTTTAGCGATAATGGAAACTAAAAATGCCCAGCTCAAAAACGTCCTAATCCGAGCCATTTGGTCATGGGAGGGGCCAGGATTGGTAGTACACTGGCCCCCCTGATATGCCAGAACACCAACTGGGCACTCTAGGTCAGTGCAGTGGACTTCAGAAAAAGCTCCCACATGCATAGCTCCCTTATCACGGTTGCTGAGCTCCCAACCCCCCTCCCCCAAAACCCACTACCCACAAATCTACAACACTACCATAGCTCTTAGGGGTGAAGGGGGCACCTACATGTGGGTACAGTGGGTTTTGGAGGCCTCCTATTTACCATCACAAGTGTTACAGGTGGGGGGGGGGGGGATGGGCCTGGGGCCTGGGGCCTGGGGCCATCTGGCTGAAGTGCACTGCGGTACCCACTAAAAGTGCTCCAGGGACCTGCATACACGCAGGCCTCTAGGATTGGTTGCTGCTATATAACATTGGCACACCAGTTGACACCTGAAGACTAATCTCTCTGAAAACATCCTTTATTGGAATAACCACCTTTACTCACAGTTAACTGCAGATCAGAGGTTGTGCCCCACTGGCAACGAGTCTCCCTGGTACTGAGATGAGCAGTAGGTCAGAGCTGGCAGAATGCTGTACAATGCCCTCTTTCAGCTACATTCAAGGGAAGAACTAAGTTCTGTAACGTGGTTAACACAGGAAAGGGAACTAAAACTGGCTTACAAAAATGGCCACTACCGCATGGACTACAACAGGAAACACAACAGGGCACACTCTGACCTAGTAGGCAGGGGGAAAAGCACCATGGGAGAAGAGCCTACCAACTACCAACATCGTGAGACTGTAACACAAGCTAATGAAATCACGGAGCCCAATATCCTACACCCACCACAATGCAATGCTGATGTGACCCTGTACTGCACCCGAGAGCCACATCTGACCCAGGGAAAGGGTGTGACAGGATCGAACACATTCTGCTGTCATGGAGGTGGGTACGGCATTTGAGGCTGGCATACAGGCTGGAAAAAATTTTTTTAAGTGGGGTTTTTTTGGTGGGAGGGGGTTAGTGACCACTGGGGGAGTCTGGGGAGGTCATCTCCGATTCCTTCCAGTGGTCATCTGGGCAGTTGGAGCACTTTTTTGGGACTTGTTCATGAAAAAAAAGGGTCCAAAAAAAGTGACCCAAAATCGCGATAAAAACGCCTTTTTTTTTCGATTATCAGCTAAAGACGCCCATCTCTCCTCGGCTGATAACCACGCCCCAGTTCCGCCTCCACCACACCTCTGACACGCCCCCATCAACTTTATTCGTTTCCGCGACGGAGTGCAGTTGGAAACGCCCAAAATCGGCTTGCAATTATACCGATTTGGGCGCCTTTGCGAGACAAACGGCTATCTCCCGATTTAGGTCGCACTATAGGCGTTTTTCTCTTTCGAAAATAAGCTGGATAGTCTTCCAGATGTCTTTTTTAGGCACCACTACAATATCAATTGTAATGAGCTGTTTTTATGGTACAACATGGATCAATGTTTTGGAGACTGTTCTGGAATTTGATCTGAAGCATTCTAGGAAGATTGGCTGGCATTTTTCTGTGTTGTTTACAAGGATTTTGGTGATCATTGGATTATTTACACAGATTTCCTAGAATTAGGTAAGTACTTTTCAGTATATATATATATATATTTTCACATATATATTTATTTTTGCAATTTTTGTATGCGGGATTTTATGCAAAGGATGTATGTCAATTTATTGAATTTGGTAATCACCAACAATAGGAATCACCATTTTAGTGGTGGCCTCTAAGCACATATATCTACAATTTTTGTATTGCTCTAGTTGTAAAAGTAAAGTTAACTTGTTTGCATTTTATTTGATTTCCCTAATTACAGAGATATGGTTTGATGACTCTCATGAATGGGATGCGACCACACCGGATTATAATCTTTTTAGGAAGGATAGGGAGGGCCAAAGAGGTGGAGGAGTGGCACTGTATGTGAAAAATAATATCAGAATGGCTGAAATGCAGGGGACCTGGGAAAAGGAAGAAGCTATATGGATCGCTCTGGAAAGAGAAGATGGAACCTCTATCCACACAGGTGTTATCTACAGACCTCCAGTACAAATGAAGAAACTGGAAAAGGATCTGATAGATGATATCTATAAGCTTGGTATGAAAGGGAAGGCACTGTTGTTGGGAGATTTCAACTTGCCTGATGTGGACTGGAACATCCCGTTAGCAGAATCAGAAAGAAGTAGGGAGATCGTGGATGCATGTCAAAGTGCTTTGTTAAGACAAATGGTGATGGAACCCACGAGGGAAGGGTCGATGCTAGATCTAGTACTCACAAATGGAGGCAGTGTTTCCGATGGGTAGGTGCTCACCTAGGCAATAGCGATCATCACATGATATGGTTTGACATAAGAGCAAAAGTGGAATGCAGCCACACAAAACTCAAAGTACTGGATTTCAGATGTGCTGATTTTGGTAAAATTGGGGAATACCTGAAGGAGGAGCTGGTGGCATGGGTACGCATGGGTGAAGTGGAAGCACAGTGGTCCAAGCTGAAAACTGCTATATGTATGGCAACTGATCTTTACACAAGGAAAGTAAACAAAAACAAGAGAAACAGGAAGCCTCTATGGTTCTCCAAACAGGTGGCTGAAAAAATAAGGGCAAAAGAGGCTTCATTCAAGAAATACAGAAGAACACAACAGGAGAATCACAGAAGAGATTATCGGCTTAAACTCAAAGAAGCCAAGAGGGAAATAAGTACATAAGTACATAAGTAGTGCCATACTGGGAAAGACCAAAGGTCCATCTAGCCCAGCATCCTGTCACCGACAGTGGCCAATCCAGGTCAAGGGCACCTGGCATGCTCCCCAAACGTAAAAACATTCCAGACAAGTTATACCTAAAAATGCGGAATTTTTCCAAGTCCATTTAATAGCGGTCTATGGACTTGTCCTTTAGGAATCTATCTAACCCCTTTTTAAACTCCGTCAAGCTAACCGCCCGTACCACGTTCTCCGGCAACGAATTCCAGAGTCTAATTACACGTTGGGTGAAGAAAAATTTTCTCCGATTCGTTTTAAATTTACCACACTGTAGCTTCAACTCATGCCCTCTAGTCCTAGTATTTTTGGATAGCGTGAACAGTCGCTTCACATCCACCCGATCCATTCCACTCATTATTTTATACACTTCTATCATATCTCCCCTCAGCCGTCTCTTCTCCAAGCTGAAAAGCCCTAGCCTTCTCAGCCTCTCTTCATAGGAAAGTTGTCCCATCCCCACTATCATTTTCGTCGCCCTTCGCTGTACCTTTTCCAATTCTACTATATCTTTTTTGAGATACGGAGACCAGTACTGAACACAATACTCCAGGTGCGGTCGCACCATGGAGCGATACAACGGCATTATAACATCCGCACACCTGGACTCCATACCCTTCCTAATAACACCCAACATTCTATTCGCTTTCCTAGCCGCAGCAGCACACTGAGCAGAAGGTTTCAGCGTATCATCGACGACGACACCCAGATCCCTTTCTTGATCCGTAACTCCTAACGCGGAACCTTGCAAGACGTAGCTATAATTCGGGTTCCTCTTACCCACATGCATCACTTTGCACTTGTCAACATTGAACTTCATCTGCCACTTGCACGCCCATTCTCCCAGTCTCGCAAGGTCCTCCTGTAATCGTTCACATTCCTCCTGCGACTTGACGACCCTGAATAATTTTGTGTCATCGGCGAATTTAATTACCTCACTAGTTATTCCCATCTCTAGGTCATTTATAAATACATTAAAAAGCAACGGACCCAGCACAGACCCCTGCGGGACCCCACTAACTACCCTCCTCCACTGAGAATACTGGCCACGCAATCCTACTCTCTGCTTCCTATCTTTCAACCAGTTCTTAATCCATAATAATACCCTACCTCCGATTCCATGACTCTGCAATTTCTTCAGGAGTCTTTCGTGCGGCACTTTGTCAAACGCCTTCTGAAAATCCAGATATACAATATCAACCGGCTCCCCATTGTCCACATGTTTGCTTACCCCCTCAAAAAAATGCATTAGATTGGTGAGGCAAGACTTCCCTTCACTAAATCCGTGCTGACTTTGTCTCATCAGTCCATGTTTTTGTATATGCTCTGCAATTTTATTCTTAATAATAGCCTCCACCATCTTGCCCGGCACCGACGTCAGACTCACTGGTCTATAATTTCCCGGATCTCCTCTGGAACCCTTCTTAAAAATCGGAGTAACATTGGCTACCCTCCAGTCTTCCGGTACTACACTCGATTTTAGGGACAGATTGCATATTTCTAACAGTAGCTCCGCAAGTTCATTTTTTAGTTCTATTAATACTCTGGGATGAATACCATCAGGTCCCGGTGATTTACTACTCTTCAGCTTGCTGAACTGACCCATTACATCCTCCAAGGTTACAGAGAATTTGTTTAGTTTCTCCGACTCCCCGGCTTCAAATATTCTTTCCGGCACCAGTGTCCCCCCCAAATCCTCCTCGGTGAAGACCGAAGCAAAGAATTCATTTAATTTCTCCGCTACGGCTTTGTCCTCCTTGATCGCCCCTTTAACACCATTTTCGTCCAGCGGCCCAACCGACTCTTTGGCCGGTTTCCTGCTTTTAATGTATCTAAAAAAATTTTTACTATGTATTTTTGCTTCCAACGCTAATTTCTTCTCAAAGTCCTTTTTTGCCCTCCTTATCTCCGCTTTGCATTTGGCTTGGCATTCCTTATGATCTATCCTGTTACTTTCAGTTGGTTCTCTTCTCCACTTTCTGAAGGATTGTTTTTTGGCTCTAATGATTTCCTTTATCTTACTTAGCAAAAGCACAGGCAGAAGAAAAAAATGGCTAATGATGTAAAGAGAGGTGTCAAGACCTTTTTCAGAAATATTGGGGAAAGGAGAAAAGATAGGAATTGAATTGTAAGACTGAAAGATGCTGAGAATGGTTTTGTGGAGAGTGATGAGGATAAAGCAAATGTGCTGAACAAATACTTCTCTTCTGTGGTCATGGAAAAGAAACCTGGAGAAGGACCATGGTTGGCTGTCAAATGGAATGGAATGGATATTGCACCATTCACGGAAGAAAGCGTTTATATGCAGCTTGAAAATCTGGCAGTGGACAAAACTATAGGGCCGGATGAGATACATCCCAGGATATTGAGGATACAGAGAAGTCCTGGCAGATCCTCTTACGGATTTATTCAATAGATCTTTACAGACTGGAGAAGTTCCTCTGGACTGAAGACCAGCTGATGTGGTCCCTCTTCACAAAAGCAGGGACAGGGACATAGTGGGAAACTATAGGCTGGTAAGCCACATGTCGGTGATAGGAAAAACAATAGACTGCTGCTGAAGGAAAGGATGGCTAACTTTCTAGAAGCCAATGGAATGCAGGATCCAGGGCAACATGGCTTTACCAAAGGAAAATCCTGCAAAACAAATCTTATTGACTTCTTTGACTGGGAGATCAAAGAACTGGATAAAGAACACATGGGAGATGTAATCTTGGATTTCAGCAAAGCCTTTGATACGGCCCCTCACAGAAGACTTGTGAATAAGCTGAGAGGGCTGAACATAGGACCCCCAAAGTGGTGAAATGGATTGGAAAATACTAGGACTAGGGGGCACACAATGAAGCTATAAAGTAGTAAATTTAAAATGAATCAGAGAAAATATTTTTTCACTCAAAGTAATTAAACTCTGGAATTTGTTCCCAGAGAATGTAGTAAAAGCGGTTAGCTTAGCAGGGTTTTAAAAAAAGGGTTTTTGATGGCTTCCTAAAGGAAAAATCCATAGACCATTATTAAAATGGACTTGGGGGAAATCCACTGCTTATTTATGTATTTATTATTTATTTGTTATATTTGTATCCCACATTTTCCCACCTATTTGCAGGCTCAATGTGGCTTACATAGTACCATAGAGGCGATCACCAATACCAGTTATAACAAATACAAAGTGAGGTTGTGGTAAAGTAAAGTTCATATGTGACAGACCAGGGGCGTAGCTACGGGTGGGCCTGGGTGGGCCCAGGCCCACCCAATTTCAGCCCAGGCCCGCCCAGCGCCAGCACCCATTGCCGGCCACTGCTGCTTTTCCTGTTGAGCAGCAGGGCCGGCGCTACAAAAAAGAAGAAGTGCTAACGGCGCTAAGGACGAGAAATGTTTTTAAAAAAAAAAAAGCGCGGCACCGGCAGGCACTGTCTCGGCAGCCTTGAGGCATTGGCTGCTGAGGCATTGGCTGCTGGCTCGCAGGCTCCTCCCGTCTGCGGGAGGAGCCTGCGAGCCAGCAGCCAATGCCTCAGCAGCCAATGCCTTAAGGCTGCCGAGACAGTGCCTGCCGGTGCCGCGCTTTTTTTTTTTTTTACATTTCTCGTCCTTAGCGCCGTTAGCGCTTCTTCTTTTTTGTAGCGCCGGCCCTGCTGCTCAACAGGAAAAGCAGCAGTGGCCGGCAATGGGGGCTGGCGCTGGCATGCAGGGCGGGCCTCGTCGAAGAAAAGAGGGAAAAATGGAAGGATGGGGAGAAAAAGAGGGAAAACAGATGGAAGGATGGGGAGAAAGAGGGAAAACATGGAAGGATGGGGAGAAAAGAGGGAAAACAGATGGAAGGATGGGGAGAAAGAGGGAAACATGGAAGGATGGGGAGAAAGAGGGAAAACATGGAAGGATGGGGATAAAGAGGGAAACATGGAAGGATGGGGAGAAAGAGGGAAAACTTGGAAGGATGGGGAGAAAAGAGGGAAAACAGATGGAAGGATGGCAGAGAATGAGGGAAAACATGGAAGGATGGGGAGAAAGAGGGAAAACATGGAAGGATGGGGAGAAAAGATAGAAAACAGATGGAAGGATGGGGAGAGAAAGAGGGAAAACGGATGGATGGGGAGAGAGACTCTGGATGGAAGGATGGGGAGAGAAAGGGGAGAAACTGGAAGGATGCAGAGAAAGGTGAGAGACTGGAAGGATGTGGAGAGAGAAGGGACACTGAACAGAAAAGGGTAGAGTGATACAGAGACACTGGTTAGAAAGAGGGAGAGAGACATTAGATGGAAGGATCAGGAGAGAGGATAGATGGATGGAAGGATGGGGAGAGAAAGAGGGAAGACGCTGGATGGAAGGGTAGGGAGAAAGGTGACACTGGATGGAAGGATGCAGAAAGAAAGAGGGGAGACTACTGGAAGGATGGGGAGAGAGAGGGGAGACTGGAAGGATGGGGAGAGAAAGAAGATAGCTGCTGGATGGAAAAGGAGAGTAGTGAAAGACTGGAGAATAAGAGGAAGGGGCATGGGGAGAACAAGGGTGAGAAAAAGATGAAAAGCCATAAGTAGATGAAGGAAATTAAAGAATGGATAGTAAGAATGAATTAAATCAGGACAGAGAGAGAGAGGCAGAAAAATATTGAAGAAAGCAAAGAAAAAGGAGAGAAAAATGAGAAATGGCCAGGAAACCGTGGCAGAAGAGTTAAGCGAAGACGAAGGAAAGCAGAATCTAGAGACTGGGAGCGACACAATGAGGAAAAGTAAATGGCCATACAAGAAAGGTAAAGAAAATAATTTTATTTTTAATTTAGGATAAAGTAATATGGTACCTGTGTTAATGAAGTTTCAGAGACCAATACTTCCTTCCTTAGGCCAGGCGAGGATACCGTAACAGCATTATACTGACCTGAGGCAGGAGGTTTTGGCCTCTGAAAGCTCATTGAAAAGGGTGTTAGGCTATTAAATAAATTTTCTGAAATCTGATGCACTGAAAAGCAGCACTTTACCCTGTGTGACAAATGCATCTGATTAGCGTGACTAAATTTTGCTGGGGGAGGGGGGTAGAGAGAAAATTTTGTGCCCACCCACTTTGGGTTCAGGCCCATCCAAAATTGGCAGTCTGGCTACGCCACTGTGACAGACACATTGAATAAGTAGCATAAAATGTATTGTACTGTTTTGGGATCTTGCCAGATACTTGTGACCTGGATTGGCCACTGTTGGAAATAGGATGCTGGGCTTGATGGACCTTCGGTCTGACCTAGTATGGCAATACTTATGTACTCCACAAAGCTCCACAAAGCTTTTTTTAGCTTGATATAAGCTATGGACTGGCAATGCAGGTCACGTTATCCACTTGTGAGAATTATAGGCCTGCTTGTCCTTGAAGAAGCACTTTTTCATAAAACACATGCCCCGTATTGCACATATTCATTATATTATACCCCATCAGTTAATTACAACATATAGCACTTGCACATTCAAATTTTTCAAAAGGTCACTGCTGGAAACTCAAAAGGTCTTGTCTGTTAGATTCACTGTTCCCCGGAGCCTGTAATGACAACTTCCAAATCCTTATTAATCATCAAATCCAGCTAGGAGCCTCAAAGTTCCATATCCAAAAGTTTTTCAAGTGCTATAACACCTCCAATAGACTTGAATGAAAAATGACCACCACTGTCATGTTCTTCCCCTCAAAACCCGACATGGGCCATGTTTCGCTGTACAAGCATCTTCAGGGGTTGAGACTAAAAAATAAGATATAACTCACTGCATGCAATAGGAGTACTTTCACAATATTACCTCACTAATAAAAATCTTCTTAACTTACTAAAGGTTTCAAACTATTTTCATAGCTAGGTATGCTGGAATTGAAATCAAGTGGTGTATCCAGCATGCTTGCTGGCCAAAAACACCAGCGCATGCACAATGAAGGGCTCGGGCCATAACTGTAAACAGCATCCGAACTCCACTCCTATACTACCATTCAATCCATGCGGAATTACAGTATTCCACCCAAGGATAAACTTTTGTTCTTTCCATTCTAACAAAGCATTGCCCCCTTGTTTCTGTACCACTTGATATAAAATCATAAATCGTAAATCATCCACAGCCTGATGAGCCCTCTCCCAATGTCTAACCAGTGGAGCATCTTTACTCTGTAATCTAAGATTACTTAGATGTTGGGCCAATCTACATTTCGCCTTCCTTATAGTTTGCCCTATATACCAGAGATTGCAGGGGATTTTATACCATACTAGTAAAAAAGGCCCGTTTCAGTTTTTAAGGAAATGGACGTTAGCAAGGTTTTCCTCGTAGTGTGTATGTTTGAGAGAGTGTATGTGTGAGACTGACTGTGAGAGAGAGAGAGAGAGAGAGAGTGACTGTGCGAGTGTGTGTGTGTGTGTCAGAGAGAGAGTGACATTGGGTGCGATTGTGTCTGTGAGAGAGTGTGTGTGTGTCAGAATGACAGTGTGTGCGAGTGCATATGTGAGACACAGCGAGACCGAGAGTTTGCTGAACCCCCTTCCCCTCCCCCCTTCCACCCCTGTCTGAGTTCCTGAAACCCCTCCCACTTCTTCACATGTGAGTTCCAGGACCCCACCTGCCACTTCTTCCCATCCCCCCTCTCCCCTGCCCACTCCGCCCCTCCCCCTCCTCCTCCCCTTCTTCCCCTCCCCTTCTTCCCATCCCCCCTACCCCCTGATCCAGGACCCCCCTCCCCTTCCTGTTCCAGGACCTGCCCCTACCCTTCCAGTTGATTTCCAGGAATCCCCTCCCCTTGTGTCATTTCAGGACCCCCCTCTGTCATTTCAGGACCCCCCTCCCCACCTCCTGCACGTTTTTACCTCCCGCATGCTTCACACAGATTCTTCTTTCGCTTCTATTTCAGCTGTTCCTGTGGTCCCGCCCTCAAGGGCGGGACCACACGAACAGCCGAAACAGAAGCGAAAGAAGGACCCCCTTCCCCCCTCCCTGTGTTGTTCATGACCCCCCCCCCTTCCCTCCCCTGTCATTTCAGGACCCCCTTCCCCACCTCCTGCACGTTTTTACCTCCCGCATGCTTCACACAGATTCTTCTTTCGCTTCTGTTTCAGCTGTTCCTGTGGTCCAGCAGAAACAGAAGTGATAGAAGAGACTGTGTGATGCGGATGACGTCACTGATCTACTGCCGGAATCAGACCACGGAGCCACGGTCCCAGGCAGAGACTGAACGTTGGAGGTGAGAATTATTATATAGGATATACAACATGTGTGGAACTGCAATTAGTATATGCACGCAAGAGAAAAAAAACTTTCCCGTTGTGTGCAGTATCTGCACCCTATCCGTTTACAACACATATTTACAATAAATACATTGATGGCATTTATAATGTCCAATATTCGCCTGATAACCATTATTACTCTCTCTAGAGATGGATAGGTGCTCCCCCAAATTTGCTGCCTCTGGTGTACGCAAACCTAGGTATTCGTTGAAGCTGGAGAATAGATAGGATGGGCAATGTTTCTGATCAATTTCTGTATTTCCAGAATTGATTGAGTATACAGCAATGCACAAACCATTCTGTTAGTATGCTCCCTGCAAGAAGGTGTACATAACCATTCCTGATGGACATTATTTGCTCTTTTAAATGCCTTAGAAATAACTTTGGGGGTGGGGTGGGGTGGGGAATCTGGTAGACATATCTGTTGCTGGATATAAAAGGGATATTATTAAGTTTCCAGCAATCCAGACAAATGGGTTGTGATCATCCGCCAGCAGGTGGAGATAGAGAACTCTAATGAGTTGTGCCTCATAAGCTCCTGCATTTAGCAACCAAGCCAGAATTTGATAAAAAAAAGCAGTAAAAGAGGCTGGCATTGCAGGTGAGAACACACCAACTGGGAGTCTGTAAGGGCAACCCTGCCTGCGTATGCAAAGGGAGAAGCCATCAAGTCAGACTCTGTCTAGCTTGAGGCGTCCATGGTACCAGCTGGTCATAAATCCCCGAAACCAGAGACCACCAGCTTAACAGGGATGAATGTAGGGGCTGCATATGGAACTTCACCCAAAGCAGGATATCCAAAGTTGCTGCCATAGAACCGAGAACCTGAGCATAAGGGAAGAGAGAGAAGTCTGAGAATTTGCTGTTTGAGTTTGACCTGATGATGCTGAGGTAGGAAAACCTTCCCTGCCTGGGTATTGAAGCACACTCCCAGAAACTCCAGGGTCTGGGTGGAGGTGAGATGACTGTTGCAACTTGCTTCTCACAGGCCTCCCACTTAGCCATCTCTCTCCTCTTCAATCTTTTCAAAATTCTGCTGCACGACTAATATTCCACCAGTGTCGTTATGCTCATATTAGCCCTCTCCTCAAATCACTTCACTGGCTTCCTATCTGTTTCCGCATACAGTTCAAGCTCCTCTTATTGACTTATAAGTGCATTCGCTCTACAGCTCCTCAGTATCTCTCCACTCTCATCTCTCCCTACATTCCTCCCTGGGAACTCCGTTCACTGGGTAAATCTCTCTTATCTGCACCCTTCTCCTCCACTGCTAACTCCAGACTCCATTCCTTTTATCTTGCTGCACCATATGCCTGGAATAGACTTCCTCAGCCGGTACGACAAGCTCCATCTCTGGCCGTCTTCAAATCTAAGCTAAAAGCCCACCTTTTTGATGCTGCTTTTAACTCCTAACCCTTATTCACTTGTTCAGAACCCTTATTTCATCATCCTCACAGTGGTCTAGTCATGATGCTATAGTGTGGACCACTGTGGTTAGACTTGTCTTTTCATTATATGGAGAAAGGTTCAGAACCCTTATTTTATCATCCTCACTTTAATATTCCCTTATCTCTTATTTGTCCTGTTTGTCTGTCCTAATTAGATTATAAGCTCTGTCGAGCAGGGACTGTCTCTTCATGTTCAGGTGTACAGCGCTGCATACGTTTAGTAGCGCTATAGAAATGATGATTAGTAGTAGTAGTAGTAATTCACCACCCAATCCAGTTCAGAAAGAAGAGACAGGACTGTCTGTGTACTGCAAAGGTTCTCTTGATAAGAAGGTGTCCAAATTAGCCAATCATCCATGTAAGGATGTACCTGAATCCCTTGCTGGCGAACAAAGGCTGCTGCCACTACCACCATAACTTTTGAAAATGTGTGAGGTGCAGTGGCAAGGCCAAAATGAATGGCCTTGAATTGAAAATGATCTCCCAGGATTGCAAACCGGAGAAATGTCCTGTGAGAGAGGCCAAATTGGGATATTAAATAAGCCCACTTGAGGTCCAATGAGGTGAGAAACTCACCTGGCTGGACCGAGGGTATGACAGAACAAAGAGTCTCCATGTGGAAGTGCAGCACTGTGAGAGACTTATTCACCCTCCAAAATCCAGAACTGGGTGAGAAGAGTCTTCTTTCTTTGGAACAACAAAATAGATGGAATATTGACCTGTGCCCCTCTCTGCCAGAGGAATGAGCTGAATGGTCCCCAGTATCCTTAAAGAGTAACCGCCATAATAAAGGCATCCACCTTAGGCAGAGCAAACTGCTCTAAATCAGACAGCAGAAGGGGATATAATTTGGACATAGTGTGAGCCACCCAGAAGTTGGAATCAGGAGTTTCCCACTGAGCTGCAATAAGCTCCTGCATAGCATCATGAATATGGAATACAGGAGGTCTCTTATTACCTGACATCAGTGGCGTAGCCACAGGTGGGCCTGGGTGGGCCGAGGCCCACCCAGTTAGGGCTCAGGCCCACCCAACAGTAGCACACGTTTAGCAGTAGCTGTTGGGGATCCCAAGCTCCACCAGCTGAAGACTTCCCCCTGATGGTAACAAAAATGCTGCTCTCCATGATACTGGTACCTGCACATGCTCAATTTTCAGTGCATGCCTGCTGCAGACTGCCAAGGTGGGGAGAAGCATTTTCCCGCCAGCTGAGATATTTTTTGGGTGTGTGGGGTGGGGGAGGACACTTGGTGCCCACCCACTTCTTGCCTAGGCCCACCCAAAATCTGCTGTCTGGCTACGCTCCTGCCTGACATAACAGATGGAGCGGGACCAGAGGACTGAGAAGCAGGGGAAGAAATTGTTTAAAGTCTTCATAGATTTTGTGATCAACAGAGGCAACTCCACTCTCAAAAACAGCCTAGCTACAGTAGGATCATCACCCCTGTCTGCCTCTGAAATGTCCAAGTCAGGTCCATCAGCAGAACTAGGACAGTCAGAATACACAGATAAAACCTCCTCTGAGTCTCAAGGAGACACATTCTCCAAACCCTGTGAAATGGAAAGTTTTCATTTCTTAGGAAGCTGCTCCTCAAAAGCAACGTGAAGGGAAGAAGCAGAGGCAGCTTAAGCTGACTTTAATAAAAAGGCCTGATGTAATAAAAGAACAAATTCAGGCGAAAACGGCAGGGCAGAGATTTCTACCCCTGCAAAACCAACATCCCGGGACACGGTAGCGGATGAGGAACCCACTGACAAAATGGCTGCCGAAGCCTCGCAGAGCACAGGAGCAGATGGCGCTGAGCTCGCCAAAACCACCATCAGAGCGGGGCTGGATTGAACTCCTGGAGATGGAATACTAACAGCCAAAGTAGGCAAAAGCTGCATGTCTACCGAAGTAAAGCAAAGCGTGCAGGAACTGGTAACCGAGAGCTTACCCCTGCAGCACATACAACACTTAATAGGCTCAGTCAGAGAATAATAAATATATTCACAGAAAACAGCCAGTCTCATGACCACCAAGGCACCGAATCCCCACAATCTTCCCACAGCACAACTGCTCTCAAAAAGAATCACAGAAGTGGCTGCTTTTTTTTTTTAGATAGAGGCAGGAGAAAAAGAGAAGGGAAGACTGAGATAAAGCGGTGGAAAGTGGCAACAGGGGAGCAGAGAGGCACCTAAGACAGTGGATAGTGCAGAACATAAATTTTGTAATCAATAAGAACAAGACATTGTTATTTGTTGAAGCTTATGGGTGATTTTAGCTTGTTTATATGTGAAAGTATTATTTGCAGAGATGTTTGAATAGTATGAACCGTGTGTAATATCAAACATATAAATTGCGAGTGACCGTACTCACCCGCAAATGCGCAGTAGAGACTTCCCTCTCTGTCCCGCCCCCACGTCAATACGTGATGACGGGGCGGGACAGAGAGGGAAACTGCGTGAAGGGGAGGGAGGGAACAGCCAAGGTCGCTACCGCTCCCCCCCCAGAGGTGGCTGCTACCGCTCCCCCCACCCGGAATCGCCCCCGCTGCCCCCCCTCCACCCGGCCCGGGCCCTCTCTTTGCTATTGAACTTACAGGCCGAAAAAGCAGCAGGCAGATCAGCTGAGCTCCCGTCGGGCTTCCTTCCCCGCCTGTGTCCCGCCCTCGCTGACGTTACGTCACACGAGGGTGGGACACAGGCAGAAAAGGAAGGCAGACAGGAGCTCAGCTGATCAGCCTGCTGCGGTTTCGGTGCTGTAAGTTCAGTGGCGAACAGAGGGCCCGGGTGGAGGGGTGGCGGCGGCAGCGACTCCGGGGGGGGGGAACCAGTAGCGGCGACCTTGGGGGGGGGGGGAGGGAGGGGAGGGGAGGGCAGGAGAAATGCTGGACATGGGAGGTATCAGAAGGAGGGGGGCCTTGGAGCTGGGAGGGCGGGAGGGACAGAGGGCCTTGCAGCTGGCAGGGAAGGAGGGAGGATGCTGGACATGGGAGGTCAGAAAGAGGGGGGCCTTGGAGCTGGGAGGGAGAGACAGAAGGGGGCCTTCAAGCTGGCTGGGAGGGAGGGATGGAGGGGGGCCCTTGGAGCTGGGAGGGAATGGGGCCTTGGAACTGGGAGGGCAGGCAGGGGGCCTTGGAGCTGGGAGAGGGGGCCCTTGGAGCTGGGAGGGGGGCCCTTGGAGCTGGGAAGGAATGGGGCCTTGGAACTGGGAGGGAGGGCAGGGGGCCTTGGAACTGGGGGGGAGGGACTGGGGCCTTGGAGCTGGGAGGGAGGGACAGAGGGGGGCCTTGAAGCTGTCAGGGAAGGAGGGAGGGCAGGGGGCCTTGCAGCGGCGAGGTGGGGGAGGGGGCCTTGGAAAACCCCCATACCAATACTCGCCCGTTTTAACGGGCTTAACGGCTAGTACATTATAAAGTTGATTGTGTTTGTTTACAATCTGTGTGCAGTATATAATCTGTGAAATGTGACTTTTTATGCATGTAAAATTGTAATCTACCTAAAACAGTTGATAGTGCGGAATATACATTTTTTAATCAATCCATCAATAAATAAATAAATAAATAAATAATTTGTCTGGACTAATCCTTGGGACATAATGGAAAGGAAAGGCATATTCATTAGGGAAATTCTGAAAACCAGACTGATTTTTCACCTTCCAGGTAGGGCCAGTCCATAGGTTTCTGATGCCCTAGACCAGTGATGGCGAACCTTTCAGAGACCGAGTGCCCAAACAGCAACCCAAAATCTAATTATTTATCGCAAAGTGCTGGTACTCATTATGGGCGGGGTCACCACCAATGACTCCACCCCTATGATAGCCACACCCCTTACACCAGCCATGGCGCATATAAACAGACATCATTGAAAATATTATACTAGTATAGGAGAAAAAAATAACATGATTTTCTTTCATTATAAATCATTTCTATAAGCTGTTTCAGCTGCAGTATACCCAGTGCAAAATAAGACAGCAGATGTAAATTCTCAAATTGGACATATTCCAAACACTAAAATGAAAATAAAATGATTTTTTCTACCTTTGTTGTCTGGTGATTTTGTTTTTCTATCCATATTGGTCCTAGTCGCTGATTCTGCTGCTCTCTATCTGTTTTCTTAACGCTGTTTCCAGGGCTTCCTTTCCATTTATTTCTTTACTTTCCTCCTTTCTTCTTCATTTCTTGCCTCCATTTATTTCTTTACTTTCCTCCTTTCTTCTTCATTTCTTGCCTTCCATCCATGTCCAGCAACCCTCCTTTCCCCTCCAGCCACCCTCCTCTCCAGCCACCCATGTCCAGCCACCCTCCTCTCCCCCTGCCCTCCCGCCTGCCCTCCCAGCATCAGGCCACCCAGCATCAGGCCTCCCTCCCTCCCACCCAGCACCCAGCACCAGGCCTCCCTCCCAGCACCCAGCACCAGGCCTCCCTCCCTCCCAGCACCAAGCATCAGGCCTCCCTCCCTCCCAGCACCAAGTATCAGGCCTCCCTCCCTCCCACCCAGCACGCAGCAGCACCACCCAGCATCAGGCCTCCCTCCCACCCAGCAGCACCCAGCACCAGGCCTACCTCCCTCCCACCCAGCACCAGGCCTGCCTACCTCCCGCCCTCCCACCAACCAAACAAGCATTAGGCCGCCCCCCCCCCCCCCGTCCTCCCTCGCTCCCTCCCAGCACCAGGGCCCCCCCCCCT